>NW_006921876.1:2257267-2275959 GCF_000298275.1 Orycteropus afer afer
ACATGCTCACACAAAACCTCTATAGTGTAGTAAAAAAAAAAAAAAAAAAAAGCAAGGGCCTGGGACTCCATCTGGGCCTCTGGTGTCTTGATGCAGCCTCTAGAATGTAAGAGTCAACAAGATCCAAAAGAGATGGATCACTCTGAGATAACCTTGCTCTAGAATAGCAGTTTGGGATTTTAGGTCTTGTCCAGGGAGTTCAGGAGATTCTAAGATCACAAAAGGTAAAAATTCCCTTTAGTTGTTTGGATCTGTGATTCGCAAAGTGGGTCCTAGACCAGCAGCAGCAGCAGTAGCATCACCTGCAAGCTTATTATAATAAATTCTCAGGCCTCACTCCAGATCTGTCAAATCAGATCCAGGGGTACAGCCTAACAATCTGTGCTATGACAAGCCCTTCAGTGATACTGATGCCCTGTGAACGGCTAGGAAACCAGTTTCAGATAAGCTTTCTCTGCTCAGACTCCAGATCTAGGTTCTATGAGGCCAGTCTCCTAGGCCCCTAGAGTCACCAATTTAAGCCTGATTTCTTTGGTGGAAAACTAAGTTTTCCACAGCCACAGACTCTACTGCATGAATTCCTGGAGTTCTACTCGATTCCAAAGCTATTCACTAAGAAAATAACCAATGTTCATTCCATTGTTTCTCTGACAATGCACTTACCTAGAGAAGCAGGAAGGAAAGGGAGGAATAGGTGACAGTGATATACTCTTTTTGGAAGGGCAGCAGGGAATGGTAACCAAAAAACTAAACTCACTGCCATCGAGTCGATTCCAACTCATAGCAACCCCTCTGGGTTTCCGAGGTGGTAAATCTTTAAGGAAGTAGATTGCTCAGTTTTCCTTCCACGTAGTGGCTGGTTAGTTTGAACCTCCATCCTTCTGGTCAGCAGTCAAATGCCTCAGGCACTGCGCTACCAGAGCTCCTTAGGGAATGGTAAAGAGAGATGCAATTCAAGGAACACAGGACTGAAATAACTAAACAAGCAGTAACAGATGAACTCCAGAAGAAAACGTTTGGCTTGCACTACACAGTTTGGAGACACTAGGGGCAGGAGTGAAGTATAGGTCATGTTCAGACCAAGCCAAGTCCTCTGGATCAACACTGGCATCAGAATCTGTGGCACAGACCAGAGGAGGCAGCATTTCACACACATGCAGGCAGCTCTTGGCTGCGGTGGCAGCGGCTGCTCCCAGGGAAAGAATAAAAATTTCCTTCATTATCAGCTTTTCAAAGTGTCCCTTGCAGGACAGATGCATGTTTATGTAAGTAACTGGCTGGACCTTAACTTTTGGGCTGAAATGGGGACAAGTCTATAATCATTGCCTCTGTCAGGGACATTTCAAAGTGTTCTCTTTGAATACCAATTTAATACCAAGGAGGATCAGGGTGGTCCCCAAGTCCTACCTTTTGACTTTGTTCATGAGGCAGCCATGACAGTATTGACACAGGCCAGGCCTCAAGGGCTGAGGACTATTTTGGCCTCCCTCCCTCTAGCTTAGAGGGCAAAGGGGTAAGAGAGAAGTGAGAGTGGGCTTTACTGCTCTGAGAAAAGGGACTAAATTGGAGAAGAGGGGCTGAACTAAATTCCATTTCCCCCTTTATAAAATGGAAATCTCACTTGTTCTGCCAATCTCAAGTTCACAAGAGATAACACAGATGAAATTTCTTTCACCTACACCATCAGACAGTATTATGTGGCCTAAGGAATTTAAGAGAGAGATTCTCAATTCTATTACTCCTTCTCTTGAACCTTAGGGTCAGTGTGGAACCTTAGGGTCAGGAACCTTAGGGTCCTCTGGTGGAAAAGCCTGCTTCCACCTCAGGGCCTTTGCAATTGCTGTCTTCTCTGCTTCAGGTACTCTTCCTTCAGACATGCCTGCATGGATTACTCCCTCATTCCTTTGGGACTCTGTATGAATGACACCTCCCTGGGGTGGTGTCCCCTGAGGGAGCACTCTGTCACTCTCTATCTCCTTACTTTTCATTATCACTTACCACTATATAACATTATAATACACAGTTATTAATTAATTTGTTGTATGCCTTCCCTTTTAGAATATACGCTCTTGCTTGGTTTTGTGTTGAATCTCTAGCATTGAGACTTGTGCCTGGCAGAAGTAGGTTCTCAATCACTATTTGTCAAATGAAAGAAAGTAGGAAGCTCAGGAACACCCAAATCTCTTTCAGGTCCCCAATATAAAGTGGTATGTTACACAAGTCCTTCCCACTGTATCCAAGGAAGGATCTACCCAGGTGCACAAAGTCACGTCCAGCTAGCCTTGCTGCTACTGTTAACAAAAATGACAACAACAATGATGATAGTGGCTAACGCTCACTGAGCGCTTACTGTGTGCTAGGACTTGTTCTAAGTCTTTTACGTTAATCAACTGATTTCCCGTCCACAACTCTATGGAGTGAGCACTGCTATTACCCTTACTTTTCCACAAGAGGAAGCTGACGGACCAAGAGCTTAAGTTAAGTTGTCCAAGGTTACACAGGAAGTGTTGGATTTACTGATTAACTTCTGGTCAAGTACTTGGTGTTCTAGGGTGGGGAGGTTCAGGACATCCATTCAAGCAAAGGCCTTGATGAGGGAACCCAAAGAGAAGCTCCTCGTTATTCCCAGCTGCTCCTTGCCTACTCCCTGGGACACTGCCCCGTGAAGAAGGCCTCCTGGTGTTCTTATTTCAGAGCCTCCTTTGTCTCTCGGCTCCTGGTCCTAATCCCTCATTTCAAACAAGAACTTTGCAGCCAAGAAACCTCCTCAAGACTACTGGCTGTTTCCCAGCACCTGTGAACCTCCACTCATCACAGAACCTAATTCAAGACCTTTAAGTGCACTTAGTAATGACAGAAGTATCCTGACGAATTTTTAACCCTACACGTTAACTAGCTCTGGTAGCATAGTGGCTAAGGCACTTGACTGCTAACCAGAAGGCTGGTGGTTCAAACCCACCAGTCACTCCTCGGAAGGAAGATGGGGCAATCTACTTCCGTAGTGATACTGCCTTGGAAACCCAAGAAGGGGTCGCTATGAGTCGGGTCTGACTCGACGGCACATAACAACAACAACAACAACAACACGTTAACTCATCCTTTTACTTAAACATACTTTTGTATGTTTTCCAGTTCCTGTCACCACTGGATAGTCACTCCCGCCAGTCCCTGGGACCCTTGATTTCTGCAAGGATGGAAGGCTATGCTTTTTGTCTCTGGCCAGCCTGAGTTAGTGGCTCAGATTCTGAGGCAGTGGAAGCATTTGCAGCCGTGAGCTTTACCTGGTGCTGTCATATCCCTAACTGGAAACTCAGAACCTCACACTCAGCATCTAAATCGAGAGTAGGGAAGGAAAAGTTTGGCAGAAGTAGTGAGTGGTGATTTGATCACTGAAGAATGACCTGAGGCCACTTCTCAGGGACATTGTTGGGCATCTCCTGAGTGCTATTCCTTCAATGCTATCCTGAGAATGATTGAGGGAGGAGTTTATACACCTCTGGCCCCACCACACTCCATGCCAGCTTCAGGCAGATTAGCCACCTACCCAGGTCAGCATCCGTGCTCTTCTTCATGTCCTTCTGCAGTCTTTTGGTCTGTTCTTCCAGCCTGCAATGCAGGGGCACAAGCCTGGGTACCTGGCACTTCCAAGTTGCTCTGGCTCCCTTTCTTCCCATCTAACTGCGTTAAGCCCAACTGGACACTCTGAAATGCCTGACAGAGAGAAGAGGCCCTTTTCCCAGGGGATCTTTCCCACTGACTAACATGCCACTACAAGCTCTGAACGAAGCCCAATCACCCAAAAGCTGAGAGTTAATGATTCCCATACAGCATCTGTTGGGGATGACTTTCTGGCAGCTTAGTGAACTGAACCGCCCTCTGCTCCCAGGGAGCTACCAGGCCATTTGAGCAGCCCACTGACTGGGAGATGTGCAGACAAGGCAGCATAGGAGCGAGACCTGGCAACAGGCTCTTGCCCTATCCAATTCCTGCCTCACCCTTCTGGGGTTTGACACTCACTGTTGGAGTTTTCCATACTCCCTTTCAAAGTCTCTCTCCACCTGTAACAAAAGAGATAACTCAATCATCGGAGAAACGACAACACTGTGGAAAAAATCTCCCAGCTTACTGAAACTCTCTCCACACCCCTGCTCCCAAGCCTGCAGAAAACAACACCGTCCAGTTCATACAAGCACCAACAGATCGTTAATGACACAGTATCCCTATGTTCCCAAATTAATTAAGTGTTTGATTGAGGGAGGATGACTCCCCTCCCAGATGGGCCATTCAGGCAAGTACCAGCGAATTGTGGCTCTGTTCTTCCACAACAGGGAGCAAGGCGCAAAGCTGTGTGCCCTCTGCTCACCCTCCTCTCTCTTGGCAGCTAAGGAACTAAGAATCTGATTGAAACTCATCCAGGGAGGCTGTGGGGCACAGGGGAAAGAGGATGGGGTCCAGAGTCAGAAATGCGAGAGTCCAGTGCTGTCTCTGCCACTTACTAGCTGTGAGACTGGAACAGGTCACCTCCCTCCCATAGCCTTGGTTCCCTCACAGTCTCAGCTACCTGCCTGCTAGGTTCAGGATGGACCATGGAAGATGATATATATATGCTTTGGGAGCCAGACAGTACTAAATCCTATTATTATTAACTCAGGTAAGGTTCTTTAAATTCTTGATTATCAATTTGCCCTAGTGCCAGCAATATTTGAACTAGTGGGTGTGAGTCCTGAACCCAATTCTGCCACCTTCATGTCAGGTGAAGTCAAGAAAGTCGCTTGTGCTTCCAGAGCCTGAGTTTTCCCATCTGTGAAATAGGACCTCAACAAGGAGTGCTATGTGAAATAAATGGCCTCTGAGAGGTTCTAGGATCTGCTAAAGAAGGAGAGTAAGCTGGAGGTGTGTTCTCTGCCACAGAGGCAGTGCCAGCTCCCTGGTGAGAGGCAGACTCGGAGGCAGGCATTGGGCTCTGGCTGAGATGCTCTGGGGAGTAATAGTGGCTAACATTCACTAAGCATTCACCACACACTCACTACAAGCTTCACACGGGTTGATTTCTTCTGCACATTTCATCTATGAGGTAGGTATAATTATCACTCTCACTTTATAGAGGAGGTCAACTGAGATGAGAGAGGTTAAGTAACCTGCCCAAGATCACACAAATAGTGAGCAGAGGAGCTGGGATTTGAACACAGATGGCCTGGCTCCAGAGTCTGTGGTTTTCACTGTGGTTCTACTGAAAGAAAAGTAAAAAAAAAGAGGGGGGGTGTTGCTGATGAATTAAAGCCATGACCTGAGAAAGTAGCCTTCTTGGCTGCTACCCCAGGGCTCCTGCCAGTGAGAAACCTAAATCCTGACTCTCACTTTTGTTAAAGGTTGAGGGTCAGAGAGTGCATATTTGCAAACATTTTCAAAGCCACACTGTTCTTTACCACAACTGCTCTTCCATCAACATTTACCCAATTAAAGACTATTCTAAAACCCCATCAGCTTCACCATGCCACGTTTGGATTTAGTCATAGAATCACAGAGCATTGCTCTGGCCAATTATTTCATGTAATGGATGAGGAGACTGATGCCCAGGGGGAGAAAGTGCTTTACAAAAGGACACATGGCTGGTTAGTGGCAAAGCAAGGCCAGAATGCAGACCTTTTTAAAAACAATACTCATTCATCCCCAAACATTTATTGACCACCTATTACATGCAATGGATTCTGCCAGGTGGTGGGGCTACACTGGTGAATAAAACAGACATGGTCCCTGGTGAGGGAGATAAACAACAAACAAACCTGTGTAACTGCAAATTGTGATAAGCCCTATGGAGAGCTGGGACAGGGTACTGTGAGAGAATTACATGCAGAGCCTACTTAGAGATGGCAGTCAGGGTACAGCATAGCTACCTCGATATTTTCTTGCCTTGGATATATATATATATGTATTTTTTTTTCTTTTAATAATTTATTTTTTTTGTTGTTAAACATATACTAACTCAACAACTTCTCATGTACAGTTCAGTGATGCTGACTACATTCTTCAAGTTGTGCAAACATTCCTATCCTCCTTTTCTGAATTATTCCCCTACCATTAATATAAACTCACTGTCCCTAAGCTTCCTGTCTGACCTTTGGAGTTGCTGTTGTCAGTTTGATCCCTTATCAATAGTTCTTTAAAAGAGCAAATGCTCAATTGTGTGCAATCATTTAAACTGTAAAATTTAGCACAAAAACATGGTCTATTCCTGACTTTATGTACCCAGCATCTAGAACACCTTACATAATATTGTTAAAGGAAAATTCAACATTGGTACCTCTGTCAGGGGATCAGGATGGACTGGGTCAGGCTGGTGAGGTTAGCACAGGGAGAACCAATCCTCCAATCTCTTTACCTCTAATCAATGGACCTACCCTTTCTTCATCCAGGGAATCCAATATGTTCATCACTACCTACCTTCCGTATGATCTCTCCAAAGCTGCTCTTAAGAAAAAATTCAAAGTGCCTTCATACTAAAGCATATACACCCGATAAAAGTTTAAAGCGCTATCTATCCCAGGGGATTTGTAGTTCAATAGGAATCAAAATCTTAAGCCAAAGGAATGAAAATCCTATGGTGCAACTGCAGGTGGGATCTTTTCTTGAACTGTCCGATGGAGAAATGTGGTTTAAAGGAATGAGTATAGACAGATAAGATAGGAATTCTGATACTAGCTGTGGAGCCTTAAAAAATATTACCTAGCATTTATGAGCATTAGTTTCTTTTTAGTAAAATGAAGGAAATTTCACTTAGTCAAACCCCATATAAACTTTAGGGGGCTTCTAAAGAAGAGAAGGAGCTCTAGTGGTGTGTGTTAAGGCATTCAGCTACTAACCAAAAGGTTGGTAGTTCGAACACAGCAGCTGCTCCATGGGAGAAAGATGAGATAGTCTACTTCTGTACAGATTTACAGCCTTAGAAACTCTATGGGGGTCGTTATGAGTCAGAATTGACTTGATGGCAGTGGACAATGGGTATAAAGAAGAGAGGACAACAATATCTGGCTCAGTGGACTGTCTTGAGGATTAAAGAAGCAGTGTATGCAGCGTATGGAGTCCCTGGGTGGTACAGATGATTAATGTGCTCAGCTGCTAAATGGAAGGTTGGAGGTTTAAGTCCAGCCAGAGGTGCCTTAGTTCTGAGAAAGGCCTGCCAACTACTTCCAAAAAATCAGCCATTGAAAGCTCCATGGAACACAGCTCTACTCTGACACACATGGGGTCACCATTAGCCTGAGATGAATTGTTGGCAACTGATAATAAGTAGAGCATACAGCAAGGTGCCTGGCTTACGGGGCCTACGGATGGTGCTTCTAAATGCTAGCTTCCTTTTTCCTCTTTTACACACTGGGGTGATGAAAGAACCAGAGCAGTCTGGGGATGCAGACTGGTTCCGTACCACCTTTGACAGAGAGGAGAAACAGCCAAAGCACACAGTAAATTGATAGCTAACTTGGTTGGCTCAACCTGGAGTTGTCCCAGGCCTGTGCAGTATAATTGTGCCTCCCTTCAGCTGACATTTCTTCATTTTAATTTCCTAGGATATGCTGAGTAGAATCTTTAAATATTAAAAGTATTTATTTCCCAAAGGTTGGAATTAAAGTGCAAGATTTCATGAGTGGAATCAAGCTCTCCTCAAGATCAAGAGCACAGAGTAGGTACTCTCTGGGAGCGGGGGCAGGAAAGCCTGTCTGAACTACCAGAGTACAACCTTTGGCTCCTTCTCTTCTCTTCTGCAATTCTCCAAGTGTGCTGATGTGTGTGGGATGTCAGAGAACACCTGGGCTCTCAAGCTGGGGACTGCTTGGACTTGCACAGAGGATGACTTCAGGTTTCCAAGTAGGGTGGCTCATTCTGATTGATGAAAAACTCAATGTCTCACACTGGAATCCAACAACGATATAAGGGATGGGAGCATGATTCTTCTACTTTATGCTGCCTAAGGCCATCTGAAGGAGCCCTGGTGATGGAGTGGTCAAAACGCTTGGCTGCCAACTAAAAGGTCGGTGGTTCAAACCCACAAGCTATTCTGTGGGAGAAATATGAGGCAGTCTGCTTCTACAAAGATTACAGCCTTGGTAACTCTATGGGGCAGTTCTACTCTGTCCTATAGGATCAACATGAGTTGGAATCAACTCAATGGCAGCGGGTTTGGTTTGGGTTTTTAAGGCCATCTGACAGCCTATGAGAAGTTCACCTCCAATGTCTCTATCAGCCAGGTGATGGGTTGCTTCTATAGCTCACTGGTCCTGAGATCTCTCTCCTCCAGTGGGAAAAGGCTCAATGGGGACAATGTCAGAATCCTAGCCACTCAGATAGTGGCTAGGGGAGTAAAGGGGCACACTGTAATCTCATTCCAAGCATATCCATTCTGAGGGAAAGAGCCAAATAGAAAAGAGCTGAACATCTTTGAACGCTTGATTCCTTTGCCAAAAAGGCAATTGGACTCCAGTCAACAATGCAAGTGTAAACACATGTGTACAGTCTGTCAGGGGATGAGGATGGGCTGGGTCAGGCTGGTGAGGTTAGCACAGGCAGAAAATCAAGCACCAAAAGGGTACCCTTGTCTACTTCCTGCATTCTCAAAGGCTCAGGGTAAAAGGGAGGGATTGTGCCATTCACTGCCATATACCCAGTGCCTTGGTCAGGCCCATAGCAGGAACTCAGTATTATTAAATGAATGAATAGGCTGAGCTACACTTATACTCATGGTAAAGTGAAAAAGGACAGACAGGGCCAGGGTTCTAATCCTGGAGCTAAAGTGTGTCAGATCAGAGCTAAGGCAGAGGAAGCCGTCAGCATTCTGAGACACTCCACTTCAAGAGATGCTCTGGGTGGAAAGCAGCCTTCCCTTTCGTATATTATAATGGGATTAAGGGATGAAGCTAAGGTTCCTCCACACTGCATATGAATATCTTTCTCAAGTGGAGAGAATCAACTCGGTGAGACTCTGTTTTGCCTTGACTCCCTAGAACACTACCTAGCTATGAATCTAAGTGGATGCTTTCCTTGGTGTAACCCTTGCTTCAGAAGGACAGAGAGAGCAGAACTTCAGACAAAGCTTTCTTCCATCCTCCTAGGTTACGGAAGGAAGTTCAGCTTATTTTCTTCACACCAAGATGCTACAGCTATGTTATGGGGGAGTGGGAGGTGGGGGAGCTTCTGTTCTTACATTTCAGTTCCAGTGGTCAGCTCCTGCAGAGAATATGCCATTCCAGCAAAAGTTCTGACAATAATGGAATTTGTGTTGATAACCTGGGCACAGGAGAACAGTGAGGGCAAAGACACAATGCTTCCTTTGTGTCTGACAGTTGGATGCCTAGAGCCAAAAACCTCCTGAAACTCCCTGAAGATAACACGAGTATTTCTTCCCACGACAGGGGCTCCATGACTTCCAATAAGCCAGGGAGCCACATCTGCTCCCCTCCCTGAAAGTGCCTGGGCAAGAATAACAGTGCGTCACCACTGCTCAGGGGGCAGCTGCCAGAGATGCTGAGACAACTGCACATACAGGCCTGTTTGGGGGGCCGGGAAGGGTGTCAGAGTAGAGAATGAAACTCTGAAGAGGCAGAGTCTTGCTACATATATTTCAGTGCCTTTGGGAAGCTCAGGGGTGTAAGCCAAAGAAGCAAATAATGCTATTCCAAGCTGTAACTCAGCTTTGATTCCTTGTGAGAGATCAAAGGCTCAGCCATGATTTCACTGCACTGGGAAACCTAGCTGCTTGGGGTAGGTTGAGCCCTGGGTGGTTTACAGAGAGTCAAATCAAAGAACTTCCTGTAATGTAGTTAATATTTGTTGAGGGCTATGTGCCAGACTGTGTTGAGAGCATAGTGTGCATTACCTCATACAAGACTCATATCAATGAAATAGTATTGATTGTATAATAGTATTATTATAATATTATTATTGTCCTCATCTTACAAATGAGAAAACTAAGGCTCAGAGAGGTTAAGGAACATACCCAAGGTCTCAGTGTATAGCAGAGTCAGGATTGGAATCCAGGCTGGGGGCCTGCCAAACCTGGATTTTTAACCTCTACATGATACCCAGTCTGTCTTGGAGAGCTGATACCATGAGTTAGCAGCCTAAAATTCCATTCCAAATGAGACAGATGCAAAGAGAAGTGGGAAGTTGTGGGCCCACAGAGGGCCATCCATGGGACTGAAAGGGTTTCTCAGTTGTGTGATCTGTCCTTTTCCTGGGAAGTTATTGCCACTCCTCAAATTAAAGGACTCAAGAGATCTTTCCATCAACAAGCTCAGGCAAAGAAGCTGGAAACTGCATTCTAGCCTGTGTTTCTGGGTAAAACAAAGGTCATTTCCATAAATGTTCAGGGTACTGAGAGTTATTTTACTTTAAATTTTTTTTGGTGAGTGCTGAGAACTAAAGACCCTTCTCAAAACCACTTCCTTTTCAGATCTGCCCTGGATTAAACTCTAGAGACTCAAAGCCACACCTTCCCACTTCCTGTAGCCGGCTAGAGCCCAACATTTGCACGCCCAGATTCTTTGAGTTTCAGTCGAGAGAGCCTACACAGATGGTCAGCCTCTGCATGGGAGGTAAACTCTGAGTTTCTCAGCAACCTGTGTTTGCATGAAAAAGGGGAGAGCTCTTTTAACTCTGGTCCATTTCCTTTTAAGTGATCTAACATTGGCTTTCCCAAAGATAAAGCCACTGGTCAGATGTGTGCTGAACTTCCCAACCAAACAGCAATATGTTTCCTGTAGTTCTGAGACCTAAGCCAAGGAGGGATGAAGTTATTAAGACAAGAGCTCTCAGGGGCTGACAAGGCAGAGACAAGGGTACCCACATGCTGACAGTGTTGGACTTCCTGGAGACTATCATAATGAGATGCTCTATAGTTATGGTCTTCCACATTAAAACCAAGAGACTCACTCAGATTTGTGGGTGAGGCGACTGAAGAAACTATTCTTGACTAGAATTCCAGCATCTCGGGAGATCTTCATTGCCTGAGGCAATGAAAAGAGTATTGAAGAGAAGCTCAAATGGGAGTTCTCTTTTCAGCTCTGCCTGTATCAGGTTTTTATAAGCTTAGAAAAGTCACTGCAATTCCATGGGCCTTGACTTCATCAGGAAAAATCAGGAGGCTGGACTAGATGACCTCTAAAGGCTTTCAGATCTAATTTTCTAAAGATCAGTGATTTTCTTCCTCTCTCATTCTGTAGATAAAATAAGGGTAAAACCTATGGTCTTAACAGAGGGATGGGGAAAAAAAAGCAGGGGGTGGGAAGAAAGTCATGATTCAATCATCTTCCCCCACTGAGTGTGCCTGGATCATGGCCAAGAATGCATTTAGCAGTGGAGAGAAAGGGGCCTGGACCACCTGGAGATTTCAGGTCTTTGACCCAGCTGAGGTAGCCAGAAATACAGACCTGGGACATGTCCCTGGCAGGAGCCTGTTTCCAAAGCCCTCTTAGGAAAAGTGCAGACTGCCATACCAGTACTAAAGAAGGACTGCTCAGAAGCAGTGTCTTCCTCTACAATTCTATAACTCATTTCTTCTATTTGCTCAGGGAAAGGGAAAAGCCCAAGCTGATCTGAGGGAGGAAAACATCCCAGGCCCCGTGAGGTAGTCTAGATCTACATGACTGGGAAGAAGGCCTAAGTCTTCTGCCTTCCAGCCACAACTTGTGTTGTGTTAAAGCTCTGGTTCTCTGCAAAGGCCATTTGAGACAGAACTGAATCTCAGAAAGATAGAAGTGGGGTTACTCACTGTTTTAGGGATGATCTGTTTCTTGGGCTGTCCAATCTTGAAAGGAATCCTGAGAGAAAAAGAAGGATATGAGGAATGGGGTAGAACAGAAGAAATGTGGCTGAAGAGAAATGATACACCACCAGCCATTTTCTCCCCAGGAGGCCAAGGAAGAGTGGCAGTGCCTAGCTACTTGGTAGCTGTGCCAAGTGCCCAGGTGGGCCTAGGACTGCTAGCATCAGGCTTGGTTCTAGGAGAGTGATCCTCTCATCAACAGTGTCTCACTCGCACTTGGGCGCTGCCTTCTGCCCTAGAGCATTTTTCCTCCTTAGAGTTTATCAGTAAACACATTTAAGAAGTAAAGGCAGTAAAGGGGATATAATGTAAGAATAACCATAAACCTTGTGTCTTGAGTTGCAAAGTTCAAAATCACAAGCTTACTTTAATAGCTATTATCCTTGAAAGTATTCCTTTCAAAACACCATAAGAATCATTTACTTATATTCAGTTCTTCAGTATTTCTCTATAGCGGGAAAAACTGTGGATCTGAAGAACTTCTAGGATAGGTAGGGAGATGACAAATTGAAGGCACATTAACGACTGGCCAAGCTGGGTTACTTCCTTCTGAAAATTGATAAAAATCAAAATTGTGGCAAACTTGGAGAAGAATTTGAAATTCAGCCCAAGTCTGCTTTGAACTTGCGGTTCATGAAGCGCTACACCTTACTGCCCACTTTCAAATGGAAGATGGCTAGGATGGTAGCTTGGCATAATGGAAGATTATAGATTTAGGAGTCAAACCTGAGTACCAGACCAGCCTCCACCTCCAATAAACTGGTTGCCCTTTGGTAGGTAGCTACTGCACTGTGATTTAATTGCCTACTCTGTAAAATGAAGAGTTAAACTAGATAATTTAGAAGCTTCCTTAAGGCAAGGAAAACTCTATGATTCTATAATTCCGGGAATAAAAGAACTGGAGCCAGGCTAGAAAGCAAACCCAGTGCATCCAGATAAATTAAAAAATCAAACCCATTGCCAATGAGTCAATTCCGACTCATAACTACCATGTAGGACAGAGCAGAATTGTTTCATAAGGTTTCCAAGACTGTAATCTTTACAGAAGCAGACTGCCATATCTTTCTCCCATGGAGAAGCTATTAAGTCTGAACCACCAATTCTTTGGTTAGCAGAGCACTTTAACCAATGTGCAATCAGGGCTCCTTGTGCATCCAGCTAGCTATAGGAATAGTAGGCTTTTCCCTACTGAGGAGGAAGTGAGTAAAAATCCTTCAAAGTAGCTCAGGGTTAAAGGCTATATAGCAGGAGAGCCCTGAAGGTAGGAACTAAACCAGATACCCTTACTACTTTCCTTTCAGCTCTCCCAAAACAAACCCAACCCATTACCATCAAGTTGATTCTCTTTAATTCAAAGTTCTTGCTCCCAAATGCTGCAACTGACCCAGTCCTCCAGGTCCCAGATCCCATCCTTCCCTTCACACTCCCTTCTCCCCGAGCCTGGTTTGATTTGGCCCAAACTGACCAAGTTTCTAAACCCAACGGTATAATTAACTACCGATAATAACCCCAGACAACGATTCAGTTGAGAGGATGGGCCAGCCTGAGTCACAGTAGTTTAAATTTAATTTCTGGAGGACATCCTGTTTATTGTAACCCAGCCCCATAATTTGGGAGAATTAACCCTTTGGGAGATGGCTGATTCACGTGGCTTCTGTAAACAAAAAAAATCTTTTTTTCACATAATTACCAGAGGGAAAGACAGGTTATGAAGCTGAAAAGAGAAGAAAAATGAAATTGCTATTTCTCTTTCTCAGACATAAAGAGGGAAGGTTCAAGGGAAGATGTTCTCCTCAGCTCCATCCTCATGCCCTCAGTTACTTTCCCCCAAGTCAGGGACTGAAGTTGACTGACACAATGGTTTCAGACAGCAGACAACTGCCCTCAAGGATCATTTTGGTAACAGTGCAAATGAGGTCCTGATGGCATTGTTAAAAGAGTGATTGTGTTCATTAAGAAGCATGTTACAGTATAAAAATCTTTTAGACCAGGAATCAGAAGACCTGGTCTCTGCCTCTGATTAGTTTTGTAGTTTGAACACATCACAATCTCTCTGGAGCCTAGTTTCTTAAACTATAAACCAAGTAAGTTAGAGCATCCCTCCATCTTTAAAATGTGGAGTCTAAATAGAATCTCCATTCCAAGAATATGGGGAGTAAAGATGTATCTAAAGAGTTGTCACAGTGGTCTTCAAAATGATTCTAACTTAGCACCTAATACTACAGACTGTTGTTGTTAGGTGCCATTGAGTGAGTTGCAACTCATAGCAACCCTACTACAACAGAACAAAACTACCCAGTCCTGTGCCATCCTCACAAACCCTGCTATGCTTGAGCCCATTGTTGCAGCTACTGTGTCAATCCACCTCATTGAGGGTCTTTGCCTTTTTTTACCGACCCTATACTTTTACCAACCATGAAATCCTTCTACTGGGACTGGTCCCTTCTGACAACATGACCAATGTAGGTGAGATGAAGTTTGGCCCTTCTCGCTTCTAAGTACCAAGAAATTAGAAACTTAGATTCCATTATTTGTAGTGCCACAGCCTCTCTCTAAATCTTAATTTAGAATCAAGTAATTTTAGAATTCTACGTTACCATAGAAATTTTTCCAGTTCAATCTTCTAGCTTTGTAGAAGAAGAAACAGATCTGAAGTAGTCCAGTGACTAGCCCAAGGTCACTCTGCTCATTCACAACAGAACCAGGAAAAAACAATCAAGTTGCCTACTTCCAGTTGTTTTCTCTCTAATACTAATACTAATACATTAACCCTCTTTTAATATGAACTTGTTAAACTTACTTGAAGAAATTATAAAAAATCATTTGATGAACTATCTAGTCTTAAAGCACTCTGGAATTAGAAGGGGCTCACCATTCTATAAAAGACTGAAAATGAAAGACAGGAGCATTATCAAAACAAAGAAGGCTTGAGCTGACCTGGGTGTGTCTACACAAATTAAATGCACATGTAGACTGAATGAACCAGGTCTCTTTCTTCATATTCCCACTTCAACAATAAAGGTCTCTATATATAACTTTACCATATCATTCCGATTATTTTCTTAACTCATCTGTTCTAGCCTTATTCCTACCTGTTGGAAGACCACCCCACACACACACCTTTTAAAATAAACTATTTTAAAACAGTTTGATTTTAAAATAAAAAAATTTGCAGATTGTACTTAATTCCCATATACTTCACACTCAGTTTCCTCTATTATTAACATCTTACATTGTTGTTGTTATTGTTGTCATGTGCCATTGAGTCAGCTCTGACTCACAGCAACCCCTCCTTGGGTTTCTGAGGTGAGGTGGTATCACTATGGAAATAGATTGCCCAACCTTCCTTCTGAGGAGTGGCTGGTGGGTTTGAACTGCTAGCCTTCTGGTTAGCAGTCGAGTGCCTTAGGTACTATGTTATCAGCGCTCCTACATCTTACATTAGTATGGTTTATTTGTCACAATTATATGAACCAATAATGATACTTTATTATTAACCAAAACCCAACCCAACTCACTGCCACTAAGTTGATTCCAACTCAAAGCGACCCCCACTGGGTTTCCAAGGCAGTAAATCTTTATGCAAGTATATTGCCCTACCTTCCTTCTGCAGAGTGGCTGATGGGTTTGAACCGCCAACCTTCTGGTTAGCAGTCAGATGCCTTAGGCACTGGACCAACAGAGCTCCTTAGTAGTGCCTCCTCTACATTAGGTAAATACACTCCTCGGAAGGAAGATAGGGCAATATACTTCTGTAGTGATACTGCCTCGGAAACCCAAGGAGGGATCACTATGAGTCAGATCTGACTTGGCAGCAGTGAGTTTGGTTTCAGGATACTTTATTCAGATTTCCTTAGTTTTTACCTAAAAAAAAAAATTATTGTGATTTGGGTGAAAGTTTACAGAGCAAATTCACATTCTATATAGTAGCTCACCTACACTTTGTCCCATGACTCGACTACAATTTTCCACAACGCAACAGCTCTCTTCCCACTTCCTCCCCATAGTTGCCTCTTCCCTGTGTCCTTCTCTCCCATGCACTCCTGCCCCCTGAGCTGTCTCCCTATGCATACACAGCCCTTCTATTCTCCCATGATTCATCTCTCCAAGGAGTGTATTTACCTAATGTAAATGCTCAGTTCATAAGCCTGTCCCTTGTTTGGCTGGAAGCCATAGGAGTGAGTTTAATTCCAGACCTAAAGGGTAGCTAGGGGCCATAGTCTCAAGGGTTTCACCAAAGCTCTATCAGACCAGCAAACCTTGTCCTTTTTTTTCCCCAAATGATTTTGAGTTTTGTTCCACATTGTTCTCCCTCTCTATCCAAGATCTCCTATGTAGCTCCCCCTTTGAGTGGTTCACAGAGGTAGCCGGGCACCATCTAGTTCTTCTGGTCTCATAGTTGTATAGGCTGAGGATCGCATGGTATACCAGTCCTTTGGACTAATTGTTTCCATGGATCTTTGGTTTTCTTCATTCTTCTTTGCTCCGGATGAGGAGAAACCTATCACTGCATCTAGATAGCCACTTGCAAGCTTTTAGGATCCTAGTTGCTACTCGCCAAAGTAGAATGTGGAACAATGTTTTTGTGTAGTATGTTATGCCAATTGAGCTTGATGTCCTCTGAGACCACGATCTCAAGCCCACAGGTCCAACTACTTGCTCCTTCGGGATAGCAGACTGTAGCCAAGAAGTGACTACAACCATGTCCCTTGTCAGCTCTACTATATACCTTGAAATCCTTACAGAATATACAAATACACTTGCAGAAACACTGTCTGCCAACCCTATACATGGTCACGGGCACACTTGCCCCTGCACAGACATACCTAATTATTCAGCCTGTCCATCCATCTATCTACCTGTAGATCAAAGTTTGCCATCACTGACAATGCAGTACTGTATGTGCAAGAGTTCATCTTTGTTGTCTGTACCTCCCATTCACCTCTCTGTCTTCCTCTTCCTTAATGCCACTGTGTTGATCACTCACATTTGGTACATTGTCCTTTCCTTCACCCAAATCAATACTTGTCTCCACCTATCTAGCAGTGTTCCCTTCCCTTCCCTCCCAACCCTTGTTGTTGTTGTTAGGTGCCGTTGAGTCCCTTCCGACTCATAGTGACCCCATGCACAGTAGAACAAAACACCGCCTGATCCTGCACCAACTCCATGATCCCTGCTATACTTGAGCCTATTGTTGCAGCCACCGTGTCAATCCATGTCGTCAAAGGACTTCCCCTCTTTCGTTGACCCTCCACCCTACTAAGCATGACATCCTTCTCCAGGGAATGGTCCCCTCAGACAACATGACCAAAGTAGGTGAGACGAAGCCTGGCCATCCTCGCTTCCAAGGAGCATCTTGGCTGCACTTCCTCCAGGACAGATCTATTAGTTCTTCTGGCAGTCCATGGTACCTTCAGCATTCTTCACCAGCACCACAACTCAAAAGCATCAACTCTTTTTTGGTCTTCCTTATTCACTGTCCAGCTCTCACATGCACACGAGGTGACTGGAAATAGCGTGGCCTGTGTCAGGCACACCTTAGTCCTCAAGGAGACATCCTTGTTCCTCAGCACTTGAAAGAGTTCCTCTGCAGCCTCCCCAACCTTAGCAACCAACAAAGAAAATTTCCTTCCATATATAAACCTTTTCTTGACTTTTTACAATAATGGACTAATACAACAATCCTTCTGTGATTGATTTATTTCACTCAGCATAATGTCTTCCAAGTCTATCCGCGTTATGCAGTATTTTGCAGATTCTATGTTTTTTTTTTTAGGGTTGCATAGTATTTCACTGGGTGTATGTACCATAGTTTGGTCATCCATTCTTCTGTTGAAGGGTACCTAGGTTGTTCCCATCTTTTGCTATTGTAAACAGTGCTGCGATAAATAGGGGTGTGCATGTATCTGTTCTTATCCTGCCTCTCACTTCTTTAGGATATATACTGAGTAATGGGATTGCTGGATCAAATGGTATTCTTAATATCCTTTTTCTGTTACAGAACCCTATTCAGGATACCACATTGCATTTCATTGTCATGACAACCCGTCTGTGAGTTTCTCAGACTTTCCTTATTTTAGA
The DNA here is from genome assembly GCF_000298275.1 of Orycteropus afer afer. Taxonomy (NCBI): domain Eukaryota; kingdom Metazoa; phylum Chordata; class Mammalia; order Tubulidentata; family Orycteropodidae; genus Orycteropus; species Orycteropus afer. The sequence continues at coordinate 2,275,164 of NW_006921876.1, forward strand.
TGACCTTGCCACAGTTTTAAGGAGTGATGGTCAGGTATTTTATAGAATGTCTCTTAACTAGAATTTGTTTTTCTCATGATTATGGTAGGGTGATGGGATTTGGGGAGGAAGACCACAGAAGTTAAAGTGCCATTCTCATCACATCCTAAAAAGGGCATATGCTATCAACATGACTTGTCACTGTTGATATTAACCTTGATCACCTGGCTGAGGTAGAGTTTCCCAGGTTTCTCCACTGCACTCCTTGCACCCCTTTCCACAGTGTCCTCTTTGGGAGGAAGTCACTATGTGCAGCCCACATTAAGGAGTAGGGAATTAGGTTCCTCCTTGAGGGAAGATTATCTACATAAATCACCTGGAATTCTGCATATTTATCTGTTCTCAACCAAGTATTTATTCAATCATTTATTTATATCAGTATGAACTCATGGATATTTATCTTACACTTTGGGTTATAAGCCAGTAATATTTTGTTGCTTAAACTGTTCCAGCTTTGGCCACTGAGAGCTCTTTCAATTGGCTCCTGTGTCCATGTGACATACCCCAACACGCTGTATGTGTTTCCACATTTCCTTATTTTCTGGCACCATGACATGGTCCAGGATCATTTTGAATATTTTCTGCTCAGGTCCTAGAATCAGCAGAGGAACTTGTCACATCAGCATTCAATAATCTCTATGACATGATCTCAACCTTCATTTCAGTCTTCTTTCCCATCACACCCAATCCAAGTACCGTACTTTAGCCAAGTGGCTCTGTCCAGTAGTCTCCCAAATGCAAACTTTTTTTTTTTTTT
>NW_006921876.1:2276459-2277506 GCF_000298275.1 Orycteropus afer afer
CTGTCCCAAACTGGGACATTTCTGGATGCCAAACGGAGTGCCATTAATAATTACATTAGAACAACAGGCAGAAACTGGAATATCTAGGACAAATCAGGACATAGGGTCACCGCACCTGCACGGTATGCTTGCCCTTCTCCTGGTTTACTCAAAACTGTTCTCAAGTCCAAAATCTCTCCCCCCCCCCCTTTTTTTCTTAAGTATCTAAGGTTATTTGGCATTTTAAAATACTTTTTACAGTTCATAACACTTTAATCCTTTAAAAAGCAAAACATGCTTATCAGAAAAAACTTTACAATACAGAGAAGTTTAAAAAAAAGGGGGAAAAAAATAGCCTGTAACCTCATATATAAAAGATAAGTGATGCTAAAATTTTGGTGTTGTCAAATTTTTAAAATTTGCATATAGACAAAATATCTGGAGGCAAATATGCCAAATGTTGTTGTTGTTATTTGCCATCGAGTTGGCCCCAACTCAACGACCCCTCCTTGGGTTTCCGAGGCAGCATCACTAAAGAAGTAGATTGCCCAACCTTCCTTCCAAGGACTGGCTGGTGGGTTTGAACCTCCAGCCTTCTGGTTATCAGTCAAGTGCCTTAGGCACTACTCTACCAGAACTCCCACGTAGTTTTCTAGTGCTACTGTAACAGAAATATCACAAGTGAATGGCTTTACCAAACAGAAAGTTTAGGAGGTTAGAAGTTAAAATTCAGGGTGCTAGCCCCAGAGGGAAGCTTTGTCTGTCAGCTCTGGAGGAAAGTCCTTGTGTCTTCAGCTTCTGCTTCCTGGTTGCCTGGAGATCTCCCATGTATCTTGGTATCTATCTCACCTCATCTCTGCTTGCCTGTTGATCTCTTTTATATCTCAGAAGAGACTGACTCAACATATACCCTATACTGATCATTATTAACATAACAAAGACAATCCATATCCAAATGGGAATTATAACCAGAGGCATAGAGGTTTTAGGATTTATAACATTTTGGGGGACATAATTCAATCCATGCAGTCACCCCAGGCTTACAGGTGAGGAGAGACAACTCAGGGA
>NW_006921876.1:2277606-2279003 GCF_000298275.1 Orycteropus afer afer
AAAAGAGAGGGAGGCCTTCAACGAGATGGATTGACACGGTGGCTGCGATGATGGGCTCAAGTATAGCAGGGATTGTGGGGCTGGCGCGAGATCGGGCAGTGTTTCATTCTGCTGTGCATGGGGTCGCTATGAGTCGGAAACGACTAGACGGCACTTAACAACAACAACAACAATTCAATCCATAACAGGCCCCACCCCCACTAAACAAAGACACACTTGCAATTATCTTTCCTATCAATATACTTATATTGAAATATTGTTAGATCAATATTAAGTAAACTATTATTAGCACACTGTGATGTTTTCCATTCTTCTTGTAATCAGCAGATTCTCCAGCCCCAGTCAAGCCTTCAGAAGACTACAGTCCTGGCCTAGGTATTGAACTTCATAGAGTTCCCAAGCCAGAACCCCTCAGCTAAGCCACTCTCAAATTCTTTTTATTTCTTTTTCTAAATTTTTATTATTTTGATGAATATATTATAGCAAAACATTTACCAATTCCACAGTTTCTACATATACAATTTAGTGACACTAATTACATTCTTTGAGTTGTACCATTCTCACCTTCCTTTTCTGAGTTGTTCCTCCCTCATTATCATAAACTTACTGAGCCCTCAGGTCCCTTCCTATCTAATCTTTCAAGTTGCTGCTGTCAATTTGATCCCATATAGATGTAAAAGGGCATATTGCTCAAGGAAGATTTTTACTAGTTAAGCAAAACTACTCTTTAAGATGATTTCAGGGGATTATTTTTTTATTAAAGGTTTAAAGATTATCTCAGGGCATCAGTGTCAGGGGTTTAACCATCCTCCATGGCTCCAGAAAGTGTAGAGTCCATGAGAATTTGAAATTATATTCTGCATTCTCCCCCTTTTGATCAGGATTCTTCTTTGATCATTGATCAAAATATTTAGTAAGGGTAGCCAGGAATCACCCAGTTTTTCTGGTCTCATGGCAAAGGCAGTTTGTTCATGGAGGCAATCAGACACATATTCTATATCCTCCTCCTATTCCTGACTCTCCTTCTGTTGCTCCAGGTGAATAGAGACCAACTGTTGTACCCTGGATGGCCCCTTGCAAGCTGTTAAGACCCCAAGCACTACAGAAGAACTAGGAGGTAGAATAAAGGCACTAAACATGTCAATAGACCAATTAACTGGGATGTTCCATGAAACCATGACCCTGAACTTCAAACCTAAGGAACCAAATCCCATGAGGTGTTTAGTTGTATGTTAAGTAAACAGCCTCAGTAGCTACCTTTTGTTGTAAATATATCACACAACTGCTGGCAATACAACTTTTTGTATTGAACAATTTATTGACAGCAATTACAATAATCAGCTGTATAACCCTATCCTTAGTCTGTGTGATTTTTCCATCATCATTAACCCTCTTTT
>NW_006921876.1:2279373-2281692 GCF_000298275.1 Orycteropus afer afer
TTATGAATAGTGCTGTAACAAACATTTGTGTACAAATATCTTTTTGAATTTCTGCTTTCTGGAATTGCTGGGTCAAATAGTAGTTCTATTTTTAGTTTTTTAAGGAACCACCACACTATTTTCCATAATGGTGGTAACATATTTTATTCCAACCAGCAATTTTTTTTTTTTTTTTTAAATCTTAGCCATCCAGTGGGAGTGAAATGGTATCTTACTGTGGTTTTGATTTCCATCTTTTTGATGGCTAATGACACTAGTATCTCTTCATTTGTTTGATGGCCATTTGAATGTCCTCTTGGTGAAGTGTCTGTTCAAGTCCTTTGCCCATTTTATGATTTTTTTTTTTGTTGTTGTTGTTGATATTCTATATACTTTTTGGTTATTAGGTTCTTGTCAGATACATAGTTTCTGAAGATGTTCTCCCAGTCAACAGCTTGTCTCTTCCCTTTTTTGGTAAAGTCTTTTGATATGAAAAAAAGTTTTCAATTTTTATAAGGTGCTATTTATTTTGTCTTTTGCTCTTTGTGCATTTGTTATTATAGTAGATAATTCACTGGTGAAAGCTAGGCCTAACAGCATTGCCCTTTCTTGTTCTAAGAATTTTGTGGTTTTAGTTCGCATGTTTAAGTCCTTAATCCATTTCAAATGTTTTTGTATACGGTGTGAGGCAGGGATCCTATTTCATTTTTCTACATATGGAAATCCAATTTTCCCAGCACCATGAATTGAAGAGACTCTTCTTCTGCCATTGAATGAACTTAGCATTCTTGTCAAAAACTGGTTGACCACAGATGTATGGGTTTATTTCTGGGCTCTCTATTCTATCCCATTGGTCTGTGTGTTTGTTACATCAGTACCAGACTGTTTTGATTACTGTAGCTGTATAGTATGTTTTAAAATCAGGAAGTGTAAGTCTTTCTACTTTGTTCTTCTTTTTCAACATTATTTTAGCTATCCAGGGCCTCTTCCCATTCCATATGAAGTTGAGGACTGGTTTTTCTATTCTTGTAAAGAAGGCTGTTGGAATTTTGTTGGGATTGTGGTCAATCTATAGATTGCTTTGGGTAGTAGTGACATCTCAACAATATTAAACCTTTCAATCCATGAACATGTAACAGCTTCTCATTTAATTAAGTCATTTTTAATCTCTTTCAGAAGTGTCTTACAGTTTCCTTGTAAAAGTCCTTCATGTCCCTCATAGAATTATTCCTAGGTGTTTTATTCTCTTAGATACTGTTGTAAATGGAATTGTTTTCCTAAGTTCCCTTTCAGATTTCTCATTGCTGGTGTACAGAAACCCAATGTTTATTGATCTTGTACCCTGCAACCTAGCTAAACTCTTCTATTAGTTCTACAAGTTTTCTTGTGGACTCTTCAGCATTTTCTCTATATAGGATTGTATCATCTGTGAATAGAGATAATTTTCTTTCTTTTCCAATCTGGATGCCTTTTATTTCTTTTTCTTATCTTATTGCTCTGGCTAGGACTTCTAATACAATATTGAATAGAAGTGGTGAGATTGGCCACCCTTGTCTTGTTCCCAGTTTCAAGGGGACACCTCTCAGTCTTCTTCATTAAGTATAATGTTGGTTGCAGTCTCAAATTCTTGACCAACAGAAACTGTTTTTGTGTGTGATTTGGGTGAAAATTTACAGAGCAAATTAACTTTCCATACAGCAGTTCACATACACTTTGTCTCATGACACTGACCACAATTTGCCACAATGCAACAGCTCCCCTCCTACTTCCTCCTAATAGTTACCTCTTCCCTGTGTCCATCCCTCCATGCACTCCTGACCCTTGAGCTGTCTCCCTGTGCATAAACAGCCCTTCTTTCTCCCATGATTGTTCTCTCCAAGGAGTGTATCTACCTAAAGTAAATGTTCAATTCATATGCCCATCTTTTGTTTGGCTGGAAGTCACAGTGTGGGTTCAATTCTAGACCTGAAGGGCAGCTAGGGACCATAGTCTCAGTGGTTCCACCAGGCTCTATTGGACCAGCAAACCTGGTCCCCCTGCCCCCCTTTTTTTTCTCCAAATGATTTTGAGTTTTGTTCCACATTGTTCTCCCTCTCTATCAAGGATCTCCTACATAGATCCCGCTCTGAGTGGTGAACAGTGGTTGCCAGGCACCATCTAGTTCTTCTGGTCTCATAGCTGTATAGGCTGCAGATCGCATAGTGTACCAGTCACTAGGACTAATTGTTTCCATGAATGTTTGGCGTTCTTCATTCTTCTTTGCTCTGGATGAGGAGAGACCCATCGTTGCTTCTAGATGGCAGCTTGCAAGCTTTTAAGATCCCAGTCGCTACTCGCCAA
>NW_006921876.1:2282281-2287729 GCF_000298275.1 Orycteropus afer afer
TTCACTTATTTCAGTCAGCATAATGTCCTCCAAATTCATCCATGTTATGTGGTGTTTTGCAGATTCTGGGTTATTCTTTAGGATTGCATAGTATTCCATTGTGTGTATGTACTATAGACTGCTTATCCATTCCTCAGTTGATGGACACCTAGGTTGTTTCCATCTTTTGGCTATTGTAAACAGTGCTGCAATAAATATGGTGTGCATGTCTGACCAACAGAAACTTTATAGTTGTTTTGAGCCACTAATTCTTGGGCTAATTAGTTATAAAGCAATGCTGTTGTTGTTATATGCCATCGAGTTGGACCCAAGTCATAGCGACCCCTCCTTGGGTTTCCGAGGCAGTATCACCATGGAAGTAGATTGCCCCATCTTCCTTCCGAGGAGTGTCTGGTGGGTTTGAACCGCCAGCCTTCTGGTTAGCAGTCAAGTGCCTTAGGCACTAAGCTACCAGAGCTCCTTACAATAGATAACTAGTAATAATGCATAATAGATTAGCAATAGATAATAGCAATAGATAACTAGTAATAACACATGATTTTTGGCTTTTCCCCAAATCAGTAACTGCCAGTTTTAATAACTGTTCAGTTCTCATTTTGGTGGAGAAAAACTATGTGGGAGATTTGAGATTTTGCATATCCAGATCAATCTTTATTCTATCCTCATTTGCTAGTTTGACTGAGTGTAGAATTAAAGGCTGGACATAATTTCCTTCATAATTTCAAAGGCATTGTTTCACTGTTTTCTTACTTCACAGTGCTGCTGTTGTGAAGTCTAAAGTCACTCTTAAGTTTATCTTTTGTTATGTGACCTTTCCCCCTTCCCCTCCCTCTTTAGGCAAGTTTATAGGCTCATATGTTTGTCTCTGGTATAACATTTCATGATGATGTGCCTTGTGGACCGACTTTTATCCTTTGTGCTGGGTACTGATAAGCCTCTAAGTCTGGCATCATAGCTTTTAAAGTTCTGGAATTGGGGAAAAAAAAAAAAAAAGTTTATTTCTTCCCCTTTGTTTTCTCTATTTCTTATTTCTGCCATTTTTATAATTCCAATATACACCCTCCATGGCTGATCATCTAATCTTTTCCTACCTGTCAATGTTTCCTTAATTTTATCTTTTTATAACACTGCTATTGAGTCTTTCAATTTTGCTACCATATTTTTAATTTCTGAGAGCTCTTTTTACTTCTTTGGATGTCTTTTTTTCCCTCTCTTTTAAGCAGTCAAATGCCTTAGGCACTATGCTACCAGAGCTCCTCTTTTAATTGTATCCTATTTTTTTCATATTTCATGGATGACATATCTCCCTGATGATCTTAATGATAGCTTATAATTTTTTTCTTCCGCCTAGTCTCAGTTTCCCTCTGAGGGAAAACTTTTTTCTTACTAAATACATTCCTGGGATGCATGGCAATTCTTGGTTGTCTCCTCATAAATATGAGTAGAGGACAAAAAAGCTTATTTAAAGCTTTGAGGAGATGGATAATATTTGTCTATTGTGTAGCACAATTTAGCTGAGCAGTTCTGTTGGGAATTCCTCAAGTCAGTATCTTTAGTCTTTCCTCTTTGGCAGACAAAATTCCCTAGAGAAGGTTCTTCTAATCTCTTTCCTCCAGGGTAAAATCCCAGCTTAGGGTTCTGTGAGCTGGGAGCTGAGGGAGAAGAGATTGTGTATGTGTGTCTACACGTGTGTGTCTTTTCAGCATTTCCATTTAGCACGCACCCATTTGCTTAATCCTCTTGACTTCAGTATGGTAGTCTTGCTCTCAACTTTACTTGATGTCCTCTCAGGGGTGAATTTGGGTTTTGTGGAAATGAAGATTATATCCACTGTGTTTGCCCTTTTAAAGAAAAGGTATATAAATTACAAATACAAAAATAGGTATGAAAGTAAATATTTATTTAGAGAAAAAATCATAACAAATTATAAGTTATAAAAAGCTAATAACACAAACATCAGAAATACAAGAATAACCTAATATTTTTATTAAATCTGCCTGACACATCTCTTTATTTTTCTCCCCTATAATTTTTTGGCTAACTTATCTTTGATTGCCATTTCAGATGACACAGAGTTAGTAACATTTCCTTGGAGAGAATACATATTCAGTCTTTCCTCTAGCATGATTGACTGAAATTTGTTTCCTATTACTGATAGTATTAGAAAAGTTGTCTTTTTCAGCTTTGGTTCTTGGTTTATCATATAAAGATTGGGCAATCTACTTCCGTAGTGATACTACCTGGGAACCCAAGGAGTGGTCACTATGAGTCAGATCTGACTCGATGGCAGTGAGTTTGCTCTTTGGTTTATCATATAAATATAAATTTTTGGATTATTGTCAAAAATAGGAAAATTTCGTTTCTTTCCTAAATGAGCTGGATTTTTGGGCACATTTTGCTTCCTTATATAGTGACTAATCTTAAATGTTCTTTGAATTAATGTCAGTAACCAGTTTGTCATTGTGTTATCCTTATAGGAGAATATAATGAGTTTTATGTTATCTTATAAAATATTATGTATCTGTTAAATCCACCAGACACTGCAATGTATTTGTAAGATTTGTTCCTCCTGGATTAGCAAAAAATCAGTACTCCTATTTAAAATGTATCACATTCTCTTAATGAATTACTACCTTTTGGTACAATTAAAACAATTTTTGGGTTACAATTTGCCTGATGTCAGGGTAATTTATATTTATTTAATTGTTCACCTTTGTCACTTTTGTTTTATATCCATTTTTTCCCTAAATTTACCCTTATTTTTAAAATAAATTTGAAGATGATTTAAAAAGATACCCTTTATGTACTTCCAACTCAAAAGTGACTTGTCTTATTAAAATTTCCTTGAAGTGTTTTTATAAACTTCAGTTAAAATGGCATATTCCCAATTCAGTTCTCCTTAGTGTTATCCACAAAATAGTCAAGGCTACTCCAAATCTACCTGACATGAGGGACAGTATGAAGAAGAAAAATAGGAAATGAAGATAGAGGCTTTCTTAATGGATGGCAATTAAATACTTTGTTTTCAAAATTTACAAAACACAGAACCATGTGAACACACAGCTTAGGTTACCTACTTTCAGGACCTTGGAAAAGGCCATGCAAGTAAAGGGCCTAAAGCTTCACTTTACATACAGGAAATATACTTTTGTGTTCTCTAGTATAGAGACTTCATTTTATACTATTCAGAGGTAGAAGAGGAGCTCTGGTAGCATAGTGGCTAAAGCACTTGACTGCTAACCAGAAGGCTGGCGGTTCAAACCCACCAGCCACTCCTTGGAAGGAAGGTTGGGCAATCCTACTTCCGTAGTGATACTGCCTCAGAAACCCAAGGAGGGGTCGCTATGAGTCGGGGCCGACTCCACGGCACATAACAACTAGAAGAGGCAGGATAAACCCTTCATTCTTCTGCTAGGGTAGGTAGGGATAATCTTCCAGTCAACTGGAGTTGGAGAGGAGACATAGGGTTCTCACTTTTCCATAAACAGCTTTTACACAATTCCTTCTACTTGTAGCGCTCAGCCTCACTCTCACTTCCAGAGGTACCTGTTGTTATTTGTTGCTATTGAGTCAATTCTGACTCATGGTGACACCATGTCTGCAGAGTAGACGTGATCCACAGGGTTTTCACGGCTGTGATCTTTCAGAAACAGTTCACAAGGTGTGATAGTTGGAGTTATGTGTCAACCTGGCTGGACCAAAATTGAGTGGTTTAAGCAGTTGTGATGTGGGTTATTCCCATGATAAGATCGGATGTGTATGCTTTGAGCAGCCAATTTGTTGAAATGGAGTTTCTCTAGGGGTGTGGCCTGCTTCCAATATATTTATGGACATCCTGGGAAAAAGAAACACTCTTCTGTGGATCGGGATTCTGTTGTGCTGCCTACAACTGTCCATGAGCGAACAACCCACTATTCAGCCTGGAGATCTTGGATTCATCATTTGTTGGAGTCAATAGCCAGTACACTGCCTGCCAACCTTGAGCTCATCAGCTCCTGCAGCTGTGTGAGTTAGAAAAGGCCTCCAGCTTGATGTTCGATCCAAGAACTTGGGACTTGCCAGCTTCTGTAAGTGTGTGAGCCATTTTCCTAAGATAAATTTCTCTTTCTCTCTCTAAGCTCCACTGGTTTTGCTTCTCTAGAGAACCCAGCCTAACACACAAGGCCTGTCTTACAAGGTGCCTCTGGGGAGGTTTGAATTGCTAACCTCTTGGCCAGTAGTGGAGTGCTTAACCATCTGCCCTACCTAGCCACAAATTTCTGAACCTTTCAAAATTCTGTGATGTAAGTTAGGATGGCTCTTGGTTTCCCCAAATGCCAGTTTAGGATTTGGCATTCTCCTAAGTCAGTTACCTCTCATTAACTCCATTCTAATTCCCAAATTTTGTTGAAGTCTCTTCTATTCCCCTAGAACTTGCAGATGTGTGTCTTTAAAAAATTTGCTTTACTGTGCTTTTTGTAGGGGAGACAAATTAGATATATGTATTCAATTTGTCATCTTTATTCAGAACTTTATTAGTAAGTTTTAGAGAGATATAATTTACACAACACTCACTCTATTAAAGTGTATATTAAAAGTTTTTAGTACATTCACACAGTTGTGCAACCATCACCACTGTTGCATTTCAGAACATTTTCATCATCCCCCAAAGTAACACATAACCATTGACCATTAACACTAACCGTAATCATTAACAGTCAACCCCTACTCCTTCCCCCTCTCTCTAGCCCTGACAACCACTAATCTATTTTCTACTTTACAAATTTGCCTGTTCTGGACATTTCATAAAAAATGAAATTATATATGAGCCCTTTTGTATCTGGCTTCTTTCACATGGAATTATGATTGCAACAGTCACTCATGTTAGCATGTACTAGTACTTCATTCCTTTTTATGATTGAGTAATATTCTATTATATTGGAATATACCACATTTGTCTTATCTCTTAAGTGGTTGACAGCCTTTTGGGTTGTTTCTACTTTTTGGATATAATGAACAATGCTAGTTTTTACGTGGATATGTTTTCATTTCTCTTGGGCATATACTCAGGAATGAAGTTGATGGGTCACATGGTATCTCTATGTATAACCTTTTAAAGAACTGAACTGTATTCCCAAGTGACTGCATTATTTTACACTTCCAATATAAGAAGGTCTCAATTTCTCCCCATCCTCACCAATATTTGTTCCTGTCTCTCTTTTTGATTGTTGCCATTCTAGTGGGTATGAAGGTATTTCATTGTGGTTTTGATTTGTATTTTTCTAAGGACTAATGATGTTGAGAATCTTTTCATGTGGTTACTGGTCATTTTTTTTTTTTTTAAATATCTATTCAAATCTTCTGTCCATTTAAAAAACTGGGTTGTCTTTTTATTGTTGAATGTAAGAGTTCTTTATAAAATCTGGGTACAAATCGCTTACCAGACACAATACTTGTAAATTTTATTTT
>NW_006921876.1:2287964-2289469 GCF_000298275.1 Orycteropus afer afer
TCATTGACCACAATTTACCACAATGCAACAGCTCCCCTCCCACTTCTTCCCCCCCATAGTTACCTCTTCCCAGTGTCCATCCCTCCATACTCTCCTGCCACCTGAGCTGTCTCCCTGTGCATAAGCAGCCCTTACTTCTCCCATGATTGTTCACTCCAGGGCGTGTATCTACTTGAGGTAAATGTTTACCTCACATGCCGAAGTACAGAAGTTTTAAAGGTTGATAAATGGAGAAAAGATTGAAGTTGTCAAGGATTTCGTTTTACTTGGATCCATAATTAATGCCCATGGAAGCTGTTGTTGTTAGGTGCTGTCAAGTCGTTTCTGTCTCATAGCAACCCTATGCATAGCAGAATGAAACACTGCCTGGTCCTGTGCCAGCCTCAAGAGCCTTGCTACACCTGAGCCCCTCATTGCAGCCACTGTATCTATCCCTCTTGTTGAGGGCCTTTCCCCTTTTCATTGACCCACCACTTCACCAAGCATGAAATCCTTCTCCAGGAAACGGTTCCTTCTGACAACATGACCAAAGTAGATGAGATGAAGTCTGGCCATTCTTGCTTCCAAGAAGCATTCTAGCTGTACTTCCTCCAGGACAGATTTGTTAGTCCTTTCAGCAGACCATGGTAATCTTAGCATTCTTCTCCAACACCACAACTCAAAAGCATCAACTCTTCTTCGGTCTTCCTTACTCATTATCCAGCTCTCACATGCATAAGAGGTGAATGAAAATACCATGGCTTGGGTTAGGTGCACCTTAGTCTTCAAGGAGACATCTTTGCTCTTCAGCACCTAAAAGAGGTCCTTTGCAGTAGACATGCCCAATGCAATACACTGTCTGATGTCCTGACTGCTGCTTCCATTGGTGTTAATTGTAGAACTAAGTAATATGAAGTCTTTGACAACTTTATTCTTTTCTCCATCCACTGTGAAACTGTTTATTGGACCAGTTGTGAGGATTTTTGTTTTCTTTATATTGAGGTATAATCCATACTGCAGACTGTAGTCTTCAGTCTTCATCAGTAAGTGCTTCAAGTCATCCTCACTTTCAGCAAGCAAAGCTGTGTCATCTGCATATCACAGGTTGTTAATGAGTCTTCCTTCAACCCTGATGCCATGTTCTTCTTCACATAATCTGGCTTCTCAGATTATTTGCTCAGCATGCAAACTGAGTAAGTATGGTGAAAGGATACAACCTTGATGCACTCCCTTCTTGATTTTGAACCATGCAGTGTCCCCTTGTTCTGTTCGAATGACAGCTTCCTGATCTATGTACAGGTTTCTCTAAGTACAATATTCTGGAATTACCATTCTTCTCAATGTTATCCACAATTTGTTATGATCCACACAATGGAATGCTTTTGCATAGCCAATAAAACATAAGTAAACATCTTTCTGGTATTCTTTGCTTTCAGCTAAGATCCATCTGACATCAGCAATGATATCCCTTGTTCCACACCCTCTTCTGAATCCAGCTTGCATTTCTGGAAGCTCTCTGTCAATAT
>NW_006921876.1:2290444-2291870 GCF_000298275.1 Orycteropus afer afer
ATATTTTGGTACTCATGGACTTGTTTAATTGTCTTCAACTTCAACTTGAACATGCATATGAGCAGTTGATGGCCTGTTCCACAATCAGCTCCTGGCCTTCTTCTGGCCAAAGACACTGAACTTCTCCATTGCCTCTTGCCACAGATGTAGTCAATCTGATTCTTGTGTATACCATCTGGTGAAGTCCACATGTACAGTCGTTGCTTATGTTGTTGAAAAAAAGGTATTTGCAATGAGTAAGTCGCTGGTCTTGCAAAATTCTATTATGTAACCTCCAGCATTATTTCTATCACCAAGGCCGTATTTTCCAACTACCGGTAACTGTTCTTTGTTTCCAACTTTTGCATTCCGGTCACCAGTTATAATCAACACATCTTGACTCACGTTCAGTCAATTTCAGGCTGCAGAAGTTGGTAGAAATCTTCAATATCCTCATCTTTGGCTTTGGTGGTTGGTGTGTAAATTTGGATAATAGTAGTATTAAGTGATCTCCCTTGTAGGCATATGGATATTATCCTATCATTGACAGTGTTGTACTTCAAGACAGATCTTGAAACAGTCTTTGTGATGATGCCACACCATTCCTCTTCAATTAGTCACTCCTGGCATATTATATCGTATGATTGTCTGATGCAAAGTGGCCAGTGGCCAAAACCAGTCTATTTCAGCTCATTAATGCCTAAGTGTGTTAGACTGGGTTCTCTAGAGAAACAGAAACCAACAAAGCTTATATATATATATATATATATATATATGGAGAGAGAGAGAGAGAGACAAATTTATCTTAGGAGAATGGCTTACAACGTATAGAAGCCGGCAAGTCCAAAGTCCCTGGAGGAAATGTTGGACTGGAGGCAGCCTTAGCTTCTGCAACCGCAGGGGGCTGAGAAATTTGAGGCTGGCAGGCAGTACACTGGTTGTTGACTCCAATGAAAGACGAATCCAAGATCTCCAGGCCAAAGGGTGGGCTGCTCACTTACGGAAGGTTGTAGTCAGCACACCAGGGTCCCGATCCACAAAAGAATGTCTCTCTTCCCAGGATATCCCTGGATATCCTGGAAGCAGACCATACCCCTAGGGAAACTCCCCTTGGGCAGACTGGCCACTCAGAACACAGTCCCATCATGAGAATAACCACACAGAACTGGGGTCCAGCCAAGTTGACACACAGCTTCAACTATCACAGTCCACCCTTGTCAACTTGGCAGTTGTACACATCTTCTTAACCATATATAATCTCTAAATAAGGACAATTACTAAGTCATATTTGTGCCTAACATGATACGTTAACACACATACAACCAAATGCATTAACCTTATTTACATTTCACAGCTCATAACAGAAGGAAACAAAAATATTTGATGCACATATACAATGAAGAAATATAACAATCACAGTCCTCGTTTCTGCAGCTGGTCACGTGGT
>NW_006921876.1:2297112-2309842 GCF_000298275.1 Orycteropus afer afer
GGTGGGCTGCTCACTCACGGAAGGTTGTAGTCAGCACACCAGGGTCCCAATCCACAAAATAATGTCTCTCTTCCCAGGATGTCCCTGGATATCCTGGAAGCAGGCCACACCCCTAGGGAAACTCCCCTTGGGCAGACTGGCTCTCAGAACACAGTCATCCGATCCTATCATGGGAACAACCACACAGAACTGGGGTCCAGCCAAGCTGACACACAGCTCCAAATATCACACTAAGATATTGATCTTTATGCGTTCCATTTCATTTTTGACAACTTGGAATTTTCTAAGATTCATACTTCACACATTTCATGTTCCAATTATTAATGGATGCTTACATCTGTTTCTGTCAATTTTGAGTCATGCTACATTAGCCAATGGAAGTCCCAGAAGCTTTACTCTACCATATCATTAAGGTCATCAAGCAGGAGTCAAGAAATCAAATGACATATTATGTTGGGCAAATCTGCTACAAAAGACCTCTTTAAACTGTTAAAGAGCAAAGATGTCACTTTGAAGACTAAGGTGTGCCTGACCAAAGTCCTGGGTCAATTGCCTCATTTGCACGCAAAAGCTGGACAATGGATAAGGAAGAACAAAGAAGAGTTGATGCCTTTGAATTATGGTGCTGGCTAAGAATACTGAATATACCCTGGACTGGCAGAACAAACAAATCTGTCTGGGATAAAGTACAGCTAGAACTTTCCTTAGAAGTGAGGATGGTGATACCTTGCCTCTCATACTTTTGTCATATTGTCAGGAGGAACTAGTCCCTGGAGAAGGATATCATGCTTGGTAAAGTAGAGGGTCAGGAAACGGAGGAAGACCCTTAATGAAATGGACAGACACAGCAGCTGCAACAACAGGCTCAAGCTTAGCAATGACTGTGAGGATGGCACAGGACCCAGCTTATGTTCTATTGTACATAAAGTTGTTATGAGTTGGAACAGTCTCGATGGCAACTAACATGTTTTTTTATTGTCATAGCCATGAAACTTTTGTTAAATCCAAGGTCATAAACATGTGTCCCTATGTTTTCTTCTATGAGTTTTATAGTTTTAGCTCTTACATTGATGTCTTTGATCAATTTTTAGTTAATTTTTGTATATGGTGTGAGATAGCAATCTAACTATTCTTTTTTAAAAAATTTTTAAATTGTGATTTGGGTGAAAGTTTACAGAGCAAATTCATTTTCAAAACAGCAGTTCATACACATTGTTTCATGACACTGACTGTAAGTCCCCACAATGTAACAGCTGTCTTATCACTTCCTCCCTGTTTGTTACCTCTTCCCTGTGTCCTTCTTTCCTATTCATTCCTGCCCCTTGAGCTATCTCCCTGTGCATATACTTCTCTTCTGTTCTCCCATGATTGATCATTCTAAGGAGTGTATCTACCTGATGTAAATCAATGTTCACCCTATATACCTGTCTACTGTTAGGCTGGAAGCCACGGGAGGGAGTGAGTTCAATTCCAGACCTGAAGGGTGACTAGGGGCCATAGTTTAAGGAGTCTCTAAGTTTATTCTTCTGCATGTAGAAATCCAGTTGTCTCACTAGGATCTGTTGAAGAGTATTCTTTTTCCATGGAGTTGTCTTGGTATACTTGTTAAAAATTAATTAACCATAAATGTAAGGATTTATTTCTATACTTTCTAGTCCAATGACTCATTAGACTACCTTTATGACAGTACCACACTGTCTTAACTACTTTAGCTTTGTATTAAGTTTTGAGTTTGGGAAGCATCAGTTCTTCAACTTGGTCAAGATTGTTTGGCTATTCTGTGTCCCTTGCATTTCCAATGAATTTCAGTGATTTATTTTTATATTTAAGTCTTTATTTATTCCATTTAGAGTTTCAGTGTATGGTTATTTAGTTGTTTTAATAGGATTTTTTGAATATTCATCTTTGGAAAATAATTTTATCAATGGTAACTACTTCTATTCCAAGCCACAGATCTGATGACTCTTTTTGCCAGTAACATAGTTTTATTTAGGTTTATAACAGAGCTTAATTCCCAGTAAGATGAATCTTTCCTCATTCTATTTCTTTTCCGATAATTTCTTGGTCGTGTTCATTTGTTTTATTATTTAAGATTTCAAAGTCACCTGTGCTCTCTGCCCCCACCCCATAAGGATATTTAGTAATGAAAATGCATTATTATAAGTTAAGCTTTGAGGAAACAACATTACAAATATTAAGTCTGGTCATTCGGGGCCATAACATGTTTTTCCATTAATTCAAGCCTTTTTATTATGTCCTTTGGTCTTAAGTTTTCTTCATGTAAGTTCCATAAATTTATTTTGTTAAATAATAAGATACTAGAGTAACACTTATGTGGATTTTTTTAACACATCTAGTTAGGAGCGTTGCATGGAATTTTATATTTTTGGTTACACTGAAGATGTGATTCTCTTTTTCATTTTATTTTCCTGATATATAAGAAAACCATAGGTTTTAGTATTTTCCCTGAAACCAGACACCATATCTCTATAATTAACCCACATAGCCCAAGAAATTCAATTGGAGGGAAAACAAAGAGAGTGAGCTAATTAGGCATTCCAGGTAGGCAGTCGTATCACCTGAAAATAATAAAATTTACCTTTTCTTTTCCAATATTTATACCCTATTTTGTAACTTCTGTTACAACATTGGCTAGAACATTGTAGAAAACAATGTTCCCAATTTTAGTAAGAATGTTTCGAGTCTGATTTTCACCATTAAATATGAAAGAGGCTACCAAGGAAGCTTCCCTAGCCAGGATATACCTTTCTGTTCCTAGTTCATTAAAAGATATAGCGATTGGATTTTTGAACTATAGCAATGTCTTTTCAGCATGCTTTTCGATGACCAGTTTGTTCTCTCATGTCCTATTATGGTGACAACCTGTGCTAACACATTTCTTCATACTAAGCCATCCATTCATTATTGAAATAAACTCTGCCTGGTAAAGGGTACATGTAAATTAACCTTGATGTATATGTCTGATTATGACACACAAGGGCAGGAAATGAGTTTTATACTTCTTTGCAACCCCTGCCAGTACTGTACTAGGTACAGCACTATTTTCAATCTTTCACTGAATAAATATTTAATAAATATTTATTAAGGGCCTCCTTAATAAGCCAAGCATTGTGCTAGGTTATGGGGTGTGGTAGTTAAGTTTGTGTGTCAACTTGGCTGGGCCTGGTTGAGTAGTTGGGCAGCTGGATGTAGTATTCCCCATGATGAGACTGGTAATCAGCTCCATGGTGGAATCTACTGTGAGCAGCTAAGTAGCTGCCTTAGGCATGTGGTCTGCTTCCTGTATATAAGGAGAAGGCTTGGGGAATGGTCTCTAGCTTATGGCATGCTTGAACCCTGCGCATAGCCGTGTCATTGTTCAACAGCCTGCCATGCTCTGCTGACCTTGGGACTTTCAGCAGACTTCAATTAATGGCCTGCCGTGTGGTTTGGTAACATTGGGACTGTGCCTTTTTACTTGACAACTTTGGGCTTGTCAGCCTCAGCAGCCAACAGCTAAATAAAGAAAAGCCTCTGGCTCCAGTGGGCTGGGAGCAGGAGGCAGAGCTGAAGTCCAAGGTTGAGGGACTTTTACCCAGCCCCTGGAGCCTGGCAATTTGAACTCAGACTTAAAGCCTCCAAATTGTAAGAATAAACTCCTGTTTGTTTAAGCCATCCCATTTGTGGTATATTTCCCTCAGAGCAGCACTAAGTAACCAGATTATGGGGCTATCAAGGTAAACAAGACAGACACATTCTATGATCTCAAGTATTTACAGTTTAGTTTTATGCACATTAGAAGCATCAGTGAATGAATAAAATAAGCAAATTGTCCCAAGGGTCCTGTAAAATACTGTAATTTAAGGTTCCTGAAAAAACGACTCTTACATAAGGCTATATAAAGAACGAAGAAAGGCAGTATCATCGACTTTGGTCTACCAATTCTTATCTGACCAAAACAAAACCCAAAAAAAGGCATACCAGCCACAAGTATCAGTTAGAGTCAAGGGACAGTACATTCAGTGGAGACCAAAAAACGATGTTGGCTTTTGGTACTGGAAATAAAGCTTGGTGAAGTTTTCAGAGTATGGGTCAAGGGAAAATATTTTAAAGAGTCTGAAAGGAAATATTCATGTTTTCCCTGGCCAATTTTTTCAGATTTGGATGCCCCCATCCTTCTTCCCAGGAGCTCTGGTAGCATAGTGGCTAAAGCACTTGACTGCTAACCAGAAGGCTGGCGGTTCAAACCCACCAGCCACTCCTCGGAAAGAAGGTTGGGCAATCCTACTTCCGTAGTGATACTGCCTCGGAAACCCAAGGAGGGGTCGCTATGAGTCGGGGCCGACTCGATGGCACATAACAACAACAACAACAATCCTTCTTCCCAGTCTGTCTTACTCTGGAAGCTCCACTGAAACCTGTCCATAAAGAAGATGAGTACCTCAGGTTGGAAGGTACTCAAAATACGACTAGTAGAGTTGACCTCAATGACGTGGATGGAGTAAAGCTTCAGGACCATCATTTACTGATGGTGCATGACTCAAAATGGTAAGAAACAGCTGCAAATCACAACGTGGAATGTACGAAGTATGAATCTAGGAAAACTAGAAGTTGTCAAAAATGAAATGGAACACACAAAATCAGTATCCTAGTCATTAGTGAGCTGAAATGGACGGGACTGGCCATTTTGAATATGACAATCATATAGTCCACTATGCCAGGAATGAGAAATTGAAGAGGAATGGCGTCACATTCATCGTCAAAAAGAACGTTTCAAGATCTATCCTGAAAGTACAATGCTGTCAGTGATAGGAAAATATCCATACACCTACAAAGAAGACCAGTGAATATTATTATTCAAATTTATGTACCAGCCACTAAAGCCAAGATTTTGACCAACTTTTGCAGTCAATTTCAGATTGACCAAACATGTAATCAAGATGTGTTGATTATTACTGGTGACTGGAATGGGAAAGTTGGAAATGAAGAATCACCAGTAGTTGGAAAATATGGCCTTGGTGATAGAAATGATGCCCAAGATCACATGATAGAATTTTGCAACACCAATGACTTATTTATTGCAAATACCTTTTGTCAACAACATAAATGGCGTATACACATCTGGACCCTGTCAGATGGAATACACAGGAATCAGACTGACTATCTCTGTAAAAAGAGGTAACGAAGAAGTTCAGTATCTTCAGCCAAAACAAAGCCAGGAGCTGACTGTGCAACAGATCATAAATTACTCATATGCAAGTTCAAGCTGAAGCTGAAGAAAATTAAAACAAGTCCACAAGAGCCAAAATATGACCTTGATTATATCCCACCTAAATTTAGAGATCATCTGTAGAACAGATTTGATGCACTGAACACCAGTGACCAAAGATCAAACGAGTTGTGGGATGACATCAAGAACATTATACATGAAGAAAGCAAACGGTCACTGAAAAGACAGAAAAGGTGGAAAAGGCCAAAATGGATGTCAGAAAAGACTCTGAAACCTGCTCTTGAATGGTGAGTACCTAAAATGAATGGAAGAAGTGATGATGAAAGCTGAATAGTAGATTTCAAAGGGCAGCTCAAGAAGACAAAGTAAATTATAATGAAATGTGCAAAGACCTGGAGTTAGAAAACCAAAAGGGAAGAACACACTCAGTAATTCTCAAGCTGAAAGAACTGAAGGAAAAATTCAAGCCCCGAGTTTCAATACTGAAGAATTCTATGGGCAAAATATTGAATGATGCAGGAAGCATATAAAGAAGATGAAAGGAATACACAGAGTCATTGTACCAAAAAGAATTGGTTGATGTTCAACTATTTCAGGAGGTAGCATATGATCAAGAATCAACTGTATTGAAAGAAGAAGTCTAAGCTGCACTGAAGGAATAGGTGAAAAAGAAGGGTCCAGGGATTGAGGGAATACCTACTGAGATGTTTCAACAAATGGATGCAATGCTGGAGGTACTTACTTACCTAGGTGAAGAAATTCAGAAGACAACTACCTAGCCAACTGACTGGAAGAGATCAATATTTGTGTCCATTCCAAAGAAAGGTGATCCCACAGAATGTGGAAATTATAAAAAATATCATCAATATCACACACAAGTAAAATTCTGCTGAAGATAATTCTAAAATGGTTGCGGCAAGTACATTAACAGGAACTTCTAGAAATGCAAGCTGGATTCAAAAAAGGACATGAAATGAGGGATATTATTGCTGATATCAGATGGATCTTGGCTGAAAGTAAAGAATATCAGAAAGATGTCTACCTGTGTTTTATTGATTATGCAAAGGCATCTGACTGTGGAGATCAAACAAATTAAGGATAACACTGTGAAGAATGGGAATTGCAGAACACTTAATTGTACTCATGAGGAATCTGTACACAGACCAGGAGGCTGTTGTTCAAACGAAACAAGGAGATATTGCATAGTTTAAAATTAGGAAGAGTATACATCAGGGTTGTATCCTTTCACCTTATTTAATCTGTATCCTGAGCAAATAATCCGAGAAGCTGGACTATATGAAGAAGAACATGGCATCAGGACTGAAGGAAGACTCATTAACAACCTGTGATATGCAGATGACACAACCTTGCTTGCTGAAAGTGAACAGGACTTAAGCATTTACTGATGAAGATCAAAGAGTACAATCTTCAATACAAATTACACCTCAACATAAAGAAAATAAAAGTCCTCACAAGTGGAACAATAAGAAACACCACGATGCATGGAGAAAGGCAGAAGTTCTTTGGGATTCCATTTTACTTGGATTCAACACCCATGGAAGCAGGAGTGAGGAAATCACATTGTATTGCATTGGGCAAATCTGCTGTTAAGTAGCAAAGGTATCACTTTGAAAATTAAGGTGCCCCTAACCCAAGCCATGGTATTTTCAATCGCCTCATACACATGTAAAAGCTGGACAATGAATAAGGAACACTACAGAAGAGTTAATGCTTTGAATTGTGGTATTAGAAAAGATTACTGAAAATACTATGGACTGCCAGAAGAATGAGCAAATCTGTCCTGGAAGAAGCACAGCTGGAATGTTCCTTGGAAGTGAAAATGGCCAGACTTCATCTCATCTACTTTGGTCATGCTGTCAGAGAACCCACTTCCTGGAGAAGGATATCATGCTTGGTAAGGTGGAGGGTTCGCAATAAAGGGGAAGACCCTCAACAGGATGGATTGACACAGTGGCTGCAACAATGGGTTTCAAGTATAGCTCAGACTGTAATGATGGCGCAGGACTGGGCAGTGTTTCATTCTATAGACATGGGGTTGCTATGAGTCGGAGCCAACTCAATGGCACCTAACAACAACCACCAAAGGAAATATGAAGGGAGAAGAGACTCCTGGGTTTATTCAGAGGTTGTGAAATAGTAGATATGTTTCCACACTTTAGAGAAATAGCCAGAAGAATGGGGCAGATGCCCTCCTGCAAGGCTCAGAGATTATCTGCCACTGAAACAGCATTCTTACAGGAAACAGTGAAAGGTGGCAAGGAAGGGAAAGTAAGTAGAAAAAAGGAAAACAGCTATGCTTCACCAGGATCTTCTGCCATTCCCCCCATTGAATCCACAATTTCATCCCTGTGGGTCTAGTCCCCTGCTGGAAAGCAGGGACTTCCTCATGAGAAATAGCTGCTTTGGAAAAGTCTATAGCACAAGTGACAGCATCACAGCATCTCCAGGAGCAGCGGCTGCTTTGGCACAGCTGGACTGTTTTGGGCCCAAAGCTGGCAGTCCTCCAGGGCACAGGGAGGCACACTGTGCACCACGACTTTTACTCTTCCTCTTCCACAAAACTTTCCTCAGGGTTCTTCCTTTGGAATTGTGTGGGTAAACAGAGGTCCAGAGAGAAGATAGGGCTTGCTCCTCAGAGAATGTCTGAGTTATGGAAGGAATCAAGATGGCTCTGAGTTGCCTGCCTCTGGTGTAGGCCTCCTCACCCTGTTCTGCTTGCTACTCCATAAATATGAGCACCAGAGGGCAGAAAAAGGGATATTTTGGTCTTAGCAACAAAATGGAGAAAACATTCTCTTAACCCTACCCTTCTCCAACCCCTAAACATGCCCCACCTAAAAAAAAAAAAAAAGTTCTATGTGTACAGAGAGAAAGGGGGGGGAAACATTCTATTTTCTTTCACAATAAAGAAAAGTCAACAGGATGTTCTCCAAAGCTACAAATACACTTTTTCAAACAGTAAATATCTCTATTAGCAGTATGATGCCAGTTGGCTAATTCTGTCTGTCTTACTAAAACCTTTCCAAAAAAACTCCTGCTCTTGTGTAATGTCTATTTACAAAAACAGTTCTTTTGCATTTTCAATTTGCTATGTTTCTCAATCTTTGTTTTTCCACCCCTCCACTGCAGAAGCAGAGACAAGAAGCAGGCCCAGATGGCAGTTATGTGGGGATCCCCAGGTCACCCTGGCAGATCCCTCGATCCCTCGATCCCTGCCTTCATGGGAGAGTCTCCACCTCCATTACCAAGGACAGCATAAAGAAGCTAAAACCTAAATGTTCTTCCTTCATCTTCACCCGCACTCTGGAATTTGTTTCTACTGAACATGAATGAGCCAAGCCTCACTTGGGGGGTGGACAGAACTCTGAAATGATTCTTCATAGAGAAATGAGTGATTCAGTCTACCCACTTCTTATCTTTCTGATACCCCTAGCTGGGCAAGAGATCCACTTTGACTGTTAGCCAGTTTTTGGGGAGTGATGTGAGGGAGGGGTTAGTGAAGGGAAGGCTTAGCAAAGAGTGGGAGGCAGTTGATAGTGGCTGAAATGTGGCTGAAATCCTGGCTCTCCCGGGAGTGGTCTGGGCCTGAGTCACTGTCTCGGCAAGAGCAGGAAGGTGGGCGAAAGGCAGCGGCTTCTGCAAGCTGGAAGGCCGAGCCCTCCTCCCCCACCCCCCACCCTACTGTTACTCTGTCCTCCGGCTTACTGCCTTTTCTGGTCTGAAGCCCCACCAAGGATACCACTACCTTAACAATCAGAGAGCAAAAACAGGGCCAGGGCAGGGGCAGGGCTGACTGAGAGTGATCTGGCTTTGGGAGAGCAGCTGCTTGTTGGATGCCACCCTTTCTGTATGAAGGGCCAGCTGGCCACAATGCCAAAAGGCCAAGGAAAGTTCAGCTCGAGCAAGGACCTGAGAGATGCCATCAGAAGGGAAACGAATTAAGCTGTAAATTATCCACTTCCAGTGTCTATGACCACAGTCTCTCTGGCCCCAGCTCAGTTCATCCCCTAAATTAGCTGGATCCAAAACCAGAGCACAGAGAACACTACCCTGATTCGCCATTAGTCTGAGGAAGTATGTGTATATTTAAAAATAAAAGGCATGATTCTGTGACTTGGCTGATTTGTTACTTGGATCAGAACAATCATCCGGTTCAGCTGTGCTCTCTCCTTCCCCACTGCTCCCCAGGCTGATCTCTGAAGAGCAAAGATAATGAACCATAGAATGTTAAGAGTCACGTGGGACTTGGAGATCATCTAATTAAAATGACCATTTATTGAACATCTATTATGGCCAGCTTCTATGCTAGGTGCTTCAGATACATTAGATCATTTAAAGTGGTTCATGACTGTATTTTATAGAAGACAGAGTGCATTGGTTAAAGGTAGGAGTCTGGAGCCAAACTGCCTGAGTTCAAGTCCTGGCTCTGCCAGTCACCAGCTGTAGGACTTTGGGCAAGTAACCTAATCTTCCTGTTTCCTCATCTCTAAAATAGTGTAATTCTGTACATATCTTACGGAGTTGCTGTGAAGATTAAATGAGTTTAATACTTAAAATTGTTCTTGGCATACAGTAAGCAGGCTGTGGGTATGTGCTGTGACGATGGTGGTGGTGGTATTTTGATGATGATAATAAATTTAAGGCCCAGAAGGGGTGACCTGCACAAAGTTACACAGAGTAAGTGTAAGATCCAGGACCAAAGTCCAATTAGCCAAGACTCACAGCACAGTGTTCTTTCTACTATCCCCCAAAGAATGGAAATCTCAAATTATATTATTCTATTTTGGGGCAAGCAGCAGTCTCATCCCATACCATAATGCAAAATTACAAGCCCAAGTAAGTAAGTTTGCTTAAAATTGAGCCTGACTTCCTCCTAAACAGTTTTTTGTAACAGAAATTTGGAGGCTAACAGAGTCACCTAAACAGATCAAGATCAAGAGTGAAGATCAAGATCAAGAGTCACCTAAATAAGATTAAGAAAAGAGAGGAAGAAAGGTAATTCAAGGAGGCAGTTTAGCCTTCTTAGGAGTTCTTAAGAAACTCTTAGTATTTGACAGACAAGCTATCACCTATTCTCATTCTAGTTTGTAAGACAGGAAGGGGCAGAAAAATAGTTTTTCCTTTTTATAAAAGAGAAACATAAGGTATTCTGAGGTGAAAGGCTTGTTCTGCTTACTCAACAAGCCAACGAGAAACCCGATTTCCACTCTGATGGGCTAACAATGGTTTGCTGTTGTTGTTATGTGCCCTCAAGTTGGACCGACTCATAGCGACCCCTCCTTGGGTTTCTGAGGCAGTATCACTACGAAAGTAGATTGCCCAACCTTCCTTCCGAGGAGTGGCTGGTGGGTTTGAACCGCCAGCCTTCTGGTTAGCAGTCAAGTGCCTTAGGCACTACGCTACCAGAGCTCCTAACTGGACTCGGACAAACTGAGAAACACAGACCAGCTGTTTAGTTTGAGGTGGTATCTCTATTTGCCACCCAGAGAGCAGGAGGTAGAGAAGTAGAGGGCTTATAATGGGACTCATTTCTAGGCTCAGCTCCCTAGATCATTCCCACCTATTTGTCATGTTGTTGTTGTTGTTGTTGTTATGTGCTGTCAAGTCGGCCCCGACTCATAGCGACCCCTCCTTGGGTTTCCGAGGCAGTAGTCATATGAGGCAATAATTCTCTTTCTATGAAGAGTGAAGTCTGCCCTAGTACTGATGATGGTTAGGCTTGGTGTGACAAAAGTTAAAGAAAGAAGGAAAAAAGAAATATTGTAAACACTCAGAAAAGTATAGAGAATATTTAATAAATAGGGAGCTCTGGTGGTGTAGTGCCTAAGGCATTGGACTGCTAACCAGAGGGCTGGCAGTTCAAACCCACCAGCCACTCCTCGGAAGGAAGGTTGGGCAATCTACTTCCATAGTGATAACACCTCGGAAACCCAAGGAGGGAGTTGCTGTGAGTCGGGTTTGACTCGATGGCAGATACTCTTGTACTCACAACCTAGCTTTGTCAAATAACATTAAGCCCTATTCCCTTCAGATCTTATTCTTTAAGCAACACAACAGTACAGACACCAGTGTAGCTCCTTGAGTATTGCACCCTGATTCCATTCCTATTCTCCCTCCTCCTTGTTCTCTAGAGGTAACCACTACCCTGAATTTAGTATTTATTATCCCCATACTTACTCTATATATGCTTGACTCATAAGCAAAACAGTAGTTTTACAAGTCTAAATTTTTATATAAATATTATAATATTGAACATATCATTCTAAAGCTAGATTTTTACATTCAACATTATATTTCTGAGATTTATCCATGTTGATACACATCGTACCACTTCATTCATTTTGACTGCTACAAAATATTTCATCAATACTATCACAATTGATTTATCCATTTTCCAGAGGGACATCTACAAACAAGGATGCCATTAACATTCTGTACTTATCTCCTGTTACACAGGTGCAAGAGTTTCTCTGGGTTACAGGGTATGTACATCCTTGACTGGATTAAGGATTGCAATCCAGCTATACCAATTTACACTTCCACCAGCAATATAGGAGAGCTCCTGCTGCCCTTCATTCTCAGATACTTATTGTTATACTTTAAAGTTTTTGGCAGTTTAATGGCTATTAAATGGCAGCTCATTGTTGATTTAACTGGCTTTTTCCACTAATAAGACTGAACATATTTTCATTATTTTTTTTGTCCATTTGGGTTCTTTCCTGTGAAGTTATAAACAGTTTTCAAATCTATAGAATAAATTCTTTGAAAGAATATGGCCAGTGTTCTTTTCAGCTACCCCTTATGTATTTATTTGTTAAGTAAGAATTAAAATTAATTAATAACAACCAAATAAGGTATCAATGCCAGAGATCTTGTATAGAGTGGGAGAAAAATGTGGAACAAAAACTAAAAATCATAAAAAAGGCTAGGCTTTCAGGTCTGATCGAGACTAGTGAAATCCCCAGACTATGGCCCCTAGTCACCCTTCAAGCATGGAATTAAACGCACTCCCATGGCTTCCAGCCAAACAACAAACAGACCTGTAAGGTAAACTTTACACCAGGTAGGTACATTCGTTAGAACAATCATTCATGGGAGAGCAGAAGGGCAGTATCTGCACAAGGAGATAGCTTAGAGGGCAGGAATATACAGAAAAGAAAGACACAGGGAAAAGGTAACCACAGGGAGAAGTGGGAAGAGAGCTGATACGCTGTAGGGAGTTACAGTCAATGTCATGAAACAAAATGTATAAGAACGTTGTGTGCGGCCAACAAACACATGAAGAAATGCTCACAATCATTAGCTATTAGAGAGATGCAAACCAAAGCAACAATGAGATGCCATCTTGCTCCAGCACTAGTAGCAAAGTTCAACAAGACAGAAAATAACAAATGCTGGCCAGGTTGTGGAGAGATTGGGACCTGCTGGTGGGACTGTAAAATGGTACAACCATTGTGGAAAGCAGTATGGCGATTCCTT
>NW_006921876.1:2311267-2313889 GCF_000298275.1 Orycteropus afer afer
TATGAGGAAGAAGTGGGAGGGGAGCTGTTGCATTGTGGTAAACTGTGGTCAATGTCATGAGACAAAGTATATGTGAACTGCTGTATGAAAGTAAATTTGCTGTGTAAACCTTCACGCAAACCACAATTAAAAAAAAAAAAAAGAAGAAGAACTGCTGTATGGAAAATGAATCTGCTCTGTAAATTTTCATCCAAATCACAATTTAAATAAATAAATAAATAAAAACAACCAAGTAAACAACCCTATCTTTAGCTGGCTAGGGTCAGAGGTGATGGTTTACAGTTTGAATTTTGGTAAGTGTTTTTCAAATTAGGTTCATGTAGGATAACTATCACACATCTTTCATTTAAACTGCTACACAGTATTCTATTGCATACATATTATCAAAATTGGTCATGGAATCAACTGAGGTTGATCACTCTTTTAACAACAAAATAGAAAATATCAGAGTGATAAGATTGCACTACACATATACTACATGAAACTTTTATTTCAAATGTGTGCATGTTTGCATGCATATGCATGTGTGAGTTATAATGTCAAGGGTATTGCTAACTGTGCAATGTAGTTAATAAAATTTGAAAGGCACCCTCCAACTTAGTGTCCCTTGCTCTATTTGTTCTCTTTTCTGATCTATCCTGTAGACCACTGCCAAATTAATCTAAATCATTGCTTTTGCTATGCCACTTCTCTGCTCAAAACCTTCAATTTTCAAAAACCTAGGCTCAATTTCAATTCCTCAGCATGGCACTGAAAGCACTATACAATGTGGCCCCAAACAAGAGTGCCAATTCTCATCAACAAAGCCTCTACCCAAATCACGATTTACTAAATCCAAACTAGCCTCCAGACTGTCCACACCTCAACTGCTCTTTATGGATTCTGTCTTCATGAACCTTTTCTTCAGCCATTTTCTAATGTGGATCCTTCTCTCATTCACCATTGAAAAACTACAAACTTGCTAGTTCAAGGTTGAGTAACAATTACATCTACTTGTAAGTCTTTCTTGTTGACTACATGCTTATACTTAATGATCTGTCCCTCCTATGAATCCCTGGCCCTTTTCATATACTGGCTGAAGAAAGAGATCAAATCTTAAAGCTTTCTGAATATCCCCCAACATTCAGCACAGACCCTTGTACATTATAAATGTTCAATAAGCATTAAACCAACAAGTGTTTATTGAACATCCTCTACGTGCAATACACTAGTTGATGGATTCAGACCTAGTTGATGGCTTAAGGAGTCCTGGTAACTCAAAGGTTAAGCACTCAGTTCCTAAGGGAAAGGTTGGCAGATGAAACCTACTCGGTGACTCTCTGGAAGAAAGATCCACTCCTGTAAAGACACAGCTTAGAAAACCCTACAGGGCATTTCTACTCTGTCACATGGGGTTGCCATGACTCAGAATCAACTTGATAGCACTCAACAACAATACTTGATAGATTAGCCATCAAAACAATGGGCTTGGCGGCTACCACTGTCAACCACTCGGAGGGGGATCTATGTAGGAGATCCTGGGTAGAGGGAGAACAATGTGGAACAAAACTCAAAATCATTTGGGAAAAAAAAGGGACCAAATTTGCTGGTCTGATAGAGCCTGGTGGAACCACTGAGACTATGGTCCCTAGCTGCCTTTCATGTCTGGAACTGAACCCACACCTGTGGCTTCCAGCCAAACAAAAGACAGGCATATAAGTTGAATATGTACCTGAGGTACATACACTCTTTGGAGGAAACAATCATGGGAGAAAGAAGGGCTGTTTATGCACAGGGAGACAGTTCAGGGGGCAGGAGTGAATGGAGGGATGGACACAGGGAAGAGGTAACCATCAGGATCAAGTGGGAGGGGAGCTGTTGCATTGGGGTAAATTGTAGTCAATGTCATGAGACAACGTATGTGTGAACTGCTGCATGGAAAATGAATTTGCTCTGTAACCTTTCATCCAAATCACAATTAAAAAAAAAAAATTGTCACCAAACAAACAAAAAAACAATGGGCTTGGGAAAACAACTTTAACAGCTTAGTTGCCAACTCCAAAGGCCACCTCAACAGATTTACTTGAAGAGTTATACATAAGAAAACACTTCTGACTAGAGAGCTATGGGAGTTAGGATACCTGACTCTTTCCAACTGCTCCAAAATCTGGAAAAAAGTTCCTTCCCTCTGTCTTAGTTAGCTAATGCTGCTATAACAAATATTGTAAGTAGATGGCTTTAACAAATAGAAATTCATTTTCTCACCATTTAGGAGGCTAGAAGTCTATATTCAAAGTGCCAATCTAGGGGAAGGCTTTCTCTCTCTTTTGGCTCTGGAGGAAGCTCCTTCTCTCTTTTGAGCTTCTGCTCCTGGGTGATTTTCATGTAGCTTGGCATCTCTCTTCCTCTCTCTCTGCTTCTTTCAACTGCTTGTTTAATCTCTTTTATATCTCAAAAGATATTGATTTACTGCATAATGTGGATGAACTTGGAGGACATTATGCTGAGTGAAATAAGTCAATCACAAAAGGACAAATATTGTAGTAGTCCATTATTGTAAAAGTTAAGGAAAGGTTTATCTATAGAAGGAAATTTTCTTTGTTGGTTACTAGGGGTGGGAGGGGAGGGGAGGGAAGGCTGTTA
>NW_006921876.1:2315269-2335046 GCF_000298275.1 Orycteropus afer afer
TTGAACTGCCAGACTTCTGGTTAGCAGTCCAATGCCTTAGGCACTATGCCACCAGAGCTCCCAACCACAGGCATTGAGGTTAGGATTCACAACACTTATTTTTTGAGGACACAATTCAATTCATAATACCCCCTTCAAAACTAAGAGCTAAAATAGGAGTAAGATCTTTTTCATTTGCTGCCCAAAGCAATGTCATATACAGAATCCTTTAGACTCATCACAGGGTCCCTGTCTTTTAGGCATCACCATGCTCTCTATAGATGAGGAAAAGGCTTGCAGGATCCAAAGTAAGAAGAAACTAAGATGGTTACAGAATGCCTAGAGGTCTATAGGACAAAAGGACGTCCTATGTCTTTTCATGTGTAAAAATGACTATTTCCTATAATTCATTATCAGCCTTGCAGTGAAGGTACATTCCAGCAAAGTGGAAAGGCTTCCTTTGGTATCACAATCAGCTCTGAAAGGTCTTACATTTTTTAAATGTTCCTGTTCAAGTGCAGAGAACATTTAGGAGACAGATTTTAGTTCCAGTTCTCCTAGTTACCAGCTAAGCAAATTCCAATAAGTTAGGAATAATAAGACGTGTAACTGTGTACTTCAAAGGGTAGATGTAAGGATGAAAGGAGATAATGGATGGGAAAATAATGTGAAAAGTTAAAAGCACTAAGAAAATGTAAGATAGCAATAGTGATAATAGGGGAGGAAACACTACTGAGAAAAGCTATGAAACCAAATGAGTAGTTCTATCTGACAGGGCAGTTTACCGTCCTTTCTTTATATTCCATTTATTTCATTCAATAATTAACCTATTAAGTATATATTATGTGCAAGATGGTATGTGTATACAAAGATGGAGAAGTCATAGATCTTGTTCTCAAGGAGTTTATGTCGGGGAGAGGTATACATTTGCAATACCTAACAGAATGTGGAAACACTGTAAGAGAAATACTGTGGAAATACGTAATATATATGCCAAAGCAGTTTAGTGGTGGTGAGAATGAAGAAGTTAGGGGAGGATTAAAATCAGAGAAGGCAGTAGTCCTGCAGGTGAACCACTTGAGTGCGGGACCCACTACCAGTTTGATGACTACTCTCTGTTCAAGTGCAAGTTGCAAAGGTGAGACTTCGGATAAGATGGAGGAATAAGCAGACAAGCGACACAGACCCCCTTCAACAAAGCAAAGAAAAACCAGTTGACAGAGACACTGAAGATAATCATGGGGCCCTGAGCTTTGAAAAGAACTATACAGAAGTGAATTAGGCACCAACTAGTGGAAAAACGTGAATGAAAACAGTGAGTACAGAGATGGACAGAGCTGTGGACTGTCAGCTACTCTGATGGGACCAACAGCCTAAATATTGCCAAGTGGTGTTGGGACCTGAGAATTGACCTAAAGATCAGCCCTGGTCACTAAGGGCTGCAGGGACGACTACACTGGTGGCCTATGACTAGGGAGGGAAACAGCAAGGTGGGAGACAACCTGAGCTGTTGACTTTCTGCTATCCAGAGGGCATAACCGTTTTGATTGTTTACACGCAGCAGACATTTTGGATATTTAAAGTGACCAAGGGCGCAGCCATTCTGAATGTTTATAAGCGGTGGCCTTTTTGGCTATATAAAGTGACTGAGGGCACAGCCATTTTGAATCTTTATAAGTGGCACCCATTTTGGATTTTAAAGTGATAACATTCTCATTCAGATTCCAGGGACCTAAGAATAGGCTCTGTTTGCCAAAGCCAGCAGGGACATAGGAGAGCCTGACAATAGGAAAGGAGCCAGGTGATGAGTGTCTTAAGTGCTGTTGACTAGTGCAAAGAAGAGCACAGTACCCTGCTTGCATAGATAACATACAAAGAAAACAAAAATTATGGGCAAGTCACTCCAACATACAATCAAAAATTAAATATAAACACAAAAACATCACAATGCCTCGGAGACAACAGAGCGTCACAGTCCACACAAAGAAGCAAGATAAAGCAGGAGAAACAAGGGACCAGGATACAGACCCAAAACATATCCCTGAGGAAGATGCAGCACTGGAAGTCCCTGATAAGGAATTCAAAAGAATTATATTTAGGTATCTTCAAAGGATTGAGAGACAGATCAAGGAAAACACAGAGAAAACCCTAGAACAATTTCAAAAGACAATACAAGAACAAAATGATAAAATAAAAAATTAGAAATGATAAAAAATCTACACACAGACATCCAGAGGATTAATACTAAATTTTCAGAAATAGATAAGACATTGAATGGGCAAAGGAGCAGAACTGAATCAATGGAAGGCAGAATCAGTGAGATTGAAGGCAAACACCTGAACACTTTTTTTGGAAAGGGATCAATCAGAAAAAAGATAAAAACAAAATGAAGAAAGCCTAAGGTTTATGTGGGATACCATCAAAAAGAATAACCTATGTGTAATCAGAATTCCAGAAAAGGAAGAGAAAAATAAAACCACAGAGAAAATTGTTGAAGATTTGTTGGAAGAGAATTTTTCCGGTATGATGAAAGATGAGAATATAGCCATGCAGGAAGTCCAACGAACCCCAAACAGGACAGACACCAAAAGAAAATCACGAAGATACATCATCAAATTTACCAAAACCAAAGACAAAGAAAGAATCATGAGAGCAGTACAGGAAAAACAAAAAGTTACCTACAAGGGGCAACCAATAAGACTAAGCTTGGATTTCTCAACAGAAACCATGCGGGTGAGAAGACAATGGGATGGTATATATAAAACTTTGAAAGACAAAAATTTCCTACCAAGAATTATGTACCCAGCAAAATTGTGCCTCAACTATGATGGTGAAATTAGGACATTTCTAGATAAGCAGAAATTAAGGGAATTTGTTAAAACCAGACCAACCTTACAAGAGGTGCATGCTAAAGGGAACATGTCTCTGGACAGAGAAGCAACAACAACCAACAACAACTGACCATTAACACACATGATGATATAACCCAAAAACCAACCCAGCTACGGAAGTATCCAAAGTAAATAAGCCTACAAGATTGTAAACAGGGAACCAGAGACATCAATTGACAAATGAGGACAACTACAAACCAAAAAGAAGGGAAAAAAACTGTGTCGTTACAGAACTTCTAGATGGTGGGGAAGTCAAGACAACTACAAGATAGAATGGACTGTTCTAAACTTGGGAAGAAAACTATAAATCACAGGGTAACCTCAAAAAAAAATGATAAACCTTCACATCAAAATGAAGGAAGTGATAACACGATTCATAAACAAAACAAGCTCAGCATAAAAAATTACATGGAACAAAGAAATCGACACCAAGAAAAAGCACATAACAAAAATGACAGCAACAAATTCCTATTTGTTGATAATTACATATCTGGCAAGGGACTTATCTCTAAGATTTACAGCAGAAGAGTGGATGACGAAACTATGGTACATACACATAATGGAATGTTATGCAGCACTAAAGAATAACGTAGAGCCTGGAAAACACCGCATAATATGGATGACCTTGAAGGACATTATGCTGAGTGACATAAGTCAATCACAGAAGGACAAATATAGTATTAGTTCGTTGTTGTGGAGGGTCAAGGAAAGGTTTATATAGGGAGGGAAACTTTGTTGGTTCCCAGGGTGCGAGGGGAGGAGAAGGAACACTCAAAAAAAAAAAAAAAAAGCATTGACCCATGTCACTTTAGTTTTGTGTATTTCACTGTACATAAATTATATTTCAATAAAATTCATTAAAAAAAAATCAGAAAAGGCCTTACAGAGACTCAGATGCCACTTCTTCTGTCAGTGGATTTAACAATAGTACTCTTTGAGGCTATTCATTTCAGGAAGTTACTTGTACATTTTGCATTTTTATCTCAAAAATCTTCCTGAGCTGAAGCAAGTCATTAAAGAGGGAAAAAGTTCTCATTCATACATTCAATACACATTTACCAATGGCCAGGAACAGTGCCAGGGATACACTGACGACCAAGAGACAGTCCCAATATTCAGCAACTCATAGATGACTAGTGGGGTTATCAACAAGTAAAGCAATAATTCAAGTATGAATGCAAACGGGGGTCAGAGGAAGGGCACCCCACCCAGCTAAGTAAAAGGGGGGGAGACAGTTTAGGAAAGACCCCCAGAGGAGATGAAGATCTGATCTGACTGCATAGGATAAGCAGAAGTTGGCCTGGTGAATGGGGATGGGAGTAAAGGAAAAGTATTTCAGACTGTGAGAACAGTATACTCAAAACATGAACAGAAGAGACCAGGGAAAGCGTGGAGAACTGCAAACATGGCAGTGAAGGGGAACAGTCAGATCTGAAGGGCCTTATAAGCCATGATCCAGGGTTAGGTCTTTACCCTGAAGATAATTAAGGTGCACACAGGTTGAGAACTCCACTAGCTGTCTATGCGAAGGGAAAAATAAGTAAGTAAATAAGGATCAACCCTGAAGAATACCAATATTTAAGGTGTAGCCAGAGGCAGAAGAGCCCAGAGGAATCAGATAGTTTCTATTTCCACAATAGATACTCACCCAGTGTCAGCTGAGATTATTTATTCCATTTTATAGATGGGTAACACAAAACAGAGAAAGGTTAAATGCCCGACCAGGTCACACTGTAAGTGACTGAATTGGAACCTGAACTCAGCACTCTAACTCCTAGTCAAACTTATCTGCACTGCCTTTAATTTCCTTTGTTCTATATCAAAATACTGAATCTCTACATAAAGATTTCCTCCAGTATGCCTTATCTCTCATAAACCTAAAATTAAGGTCCCTAGGTAGTACAAAGGAGCTCTGGTGGTGTAGTGCCTAAGGCACTTGACTGCTAACCAGATGGCTGGTGGTTCAAACCCACCAGCAACTCCACAGAAGGAAGGTTGGGCAATCTACTTCCGGAGTGATACTGCCTTGGAAACCCAAGGAGGGGTCACTATGAGTCAAGTCCAACTCAACGGCAAATGACAACAACGATAGGCAGTACAAACAGTTTGCATCAGACTACTAACCTAAAGGTTGGTGGTTTGAACTCACCCAGCGGTATTGCGGAAGAAAGGCCTGGTGATCTGCTTCCATAAAGATTACAGTCAAGAAAACCCTATGGCAAAGTTCTACTCAGTAATACATGGACTCAGAATTGACTTGATGGCAGTGAGTTTGGGTTTTTTGGGTTAAGCCTAAAATCATCAAAG
Source organism: Orycteropus afer afer (assembly GCF_000298275.1). Lineage (NCBI taxonomy): Eukaryota > Metazoa > Chordata > Mammalia > Tubulidentata > Orycteropodidae > Orycteropus > Orycteropus afer. The sequence continues at coordinate 2,320,447 of NW_006921876.1, forward strand.
TGTGTGGTTCCAAGGAAGGCTATAATTCTTGGAGACAGTTAAGCCAGATTAAGGTCATTATTTTTAACTCTATTTCATTCTCTGAGCTCTGGTGGCGTAGTGCCGAAGGCACTTGACTGCTAACCAGACGGTTACCCACCAGCCACTCCTTGGAAGGAAGATTGGGCAATCTATTTTTGTAGTGATACTGCCTTAGAAACCCAAGGAAGGGTCGCTATGACTCGGGTCCGACTCAATGGCACATAACAACAACAACAACAACATTTCATTCTCCCTCCATAGGATAATAAAAACACACACAGAGAGAAAGAGAAAGAATCACTTGGCTAAGGGCCAAGAAATGAATCAGTGATCAGAAATGTGAATATCAAATGTCTTCTTCTCAGTAGGGCAGACCACTTGGCCACATTACTGAAAGGAAAATGGGAGGATGGTAGATGCCTGGGTGGGTAGATGGTGCAGGAAAGCAGCACGCACCCCTAAATAAACGGGGTGGGCAGAATGCCCTCACAGAAGAAGCACAGAACAAAGACTTCTCACTCTTCACGCGAAGTCCACAGTGTGCAAAGGGCATCAATATTGGACATTTCTCAGTGTGACATTTTGAAAGCCCATCCTAGCCCAGAACAATGGTTACCCTCTGGGGACTATGGGCTATGTACCCGTAGTCCTGATTCAATCATGGCTTGCATATCCCATGTGCTTGATGAACTTGACCTTGGGCATCAGCCGCCCATGATGGCTCTACGTCACTCTGGTCTCTTCTCCCACTGAGAATTCCAATCTTAGATGAATGGATGTATTCATTCTGGGAGCAGGAAAACCACTCCGGGAGTGAATCAGAAGGACTCAGCCTTGGCCCTCTTGCCAGCCATTGAGCCAGGAACTGAGTGCAATTGTGTGCCAAGGCGCCGGTGCTCTCCTCTCTCAGGGAGAGAGGGTCAGGGTCCACGCAAGAGATGACGTAGAAGCCCTCTGAGGAGGAAGAGAAAGGAATCTCAGCTTTGAGGGGACAAAGCCACCCTTTTGGTTGTGACCCTCGGTCCAAGAAGATGACAAATGTGCAATATATTGGTAAATTAGTTCTAATGGATGAAAATCTCAGCTCCTGCTATACAGTTAGGAGTCAATTTCAATGGTCTCCAACCTGTTAGACTTTAGGAAATGGTATAATAGTTTTTCAGAAAAGAAACTCTGCAAGGCAAGTAAAAATAAAGTTGCCTCAGATTACTCAGAGAACCTTTACCTTCACCTTTAGTGGTCTCTGATCTATCTTCTCCCAATTTGTGCTGATTTTTAAAAACTTGTAAATGGCAATCTAAGCAATATAAAGCATCTGCACTTTCTGCTTTTTACTTTGAAAAATTAGGCAAGAGAACTGCAGGGATTCAAGATGCAGCAATTAAGAGGACATCAGACCAACACTTTAAAGAAGCAATTCCTCTAGGACAAGGAATTGAAGAACTGACACTCTGTCCATCACTAAATAGGTTATAATAAGATGTGAAAGCTAGTTTTCTAAGGTTCCAGCCTCCTATCAACCTCCTAGAGCAAAAGGTGGAGGGAAAAGCAGCAGCTCCTACTGGAGCTTATTAGGACATTGCTTCAGGCTTCCCTCCACATGCTGGCACTGACTGTCTGACATTTGCCCATCAATCTTAGACTGAGAAGCAAAGGAGGGGGGCAGAAGTGGTTTACGTTTTACATTAGAGAGACGTCCTTGACATTAACTGACATATCACCTGACTGTCGTCAGAGCTTAATCTCCACTGATCACCAAATGTTAGCCTATGAAAACCTTCCTGAAGGATATTCTACTATCTTCATTCATTCTCAAGTAGCTATGGTGTATTTAGATCCTCTGAGGAAAGGCAAGCACTGTCCTTACAGTAATGGAATTCACATTCTAAAAGAGTGAATTTATCTTGTACATCTCTGGGGATCAATGTATTTCAATGTATTCATACAAGCACACTGTAGTTGAGCCCCTGAGGTCTGGGCTGTGGATATGTCAGTCCTTGGGCCTTCTTCATATGGCTGGCCTGTAAGGAAGCCCCAGAGAGCAGGAAAGTATGGCATCTCCTTTGAACAGTAAATAATCCAGAGCAATATATACGAATTATCATTTGGGCAATTTGAGCTTTATAAAATAAAACTACCAAGAGGCATTATGAAACGTCTACTATATGCCAACTACCAAATAGTTCTGCAATAATGTACCTGCCAGCTCTAGAGTTGTGACTCTATTACTCCAAGATTCCCTGGCTTCTCTTCTCCTGACATGACTGTTCTCATAATGTTTAAGTTTAACTATGTGTTTTAGAGGGAGAGCAGTGGGTTATGGTCCTGGAAATGATTACAAAAATAGTCCAACCTCATAGTGGGGTTGGGGTAGTAATCCTGGCTTCTCCCAAAAGTGAAGCAAGTTTTTTTTTCCTCCCTTGTCCCGTGAAGACAGTTAAATAGTGCTAATTATGGGTTTTGGTCAGTGAAGGGAACCCAGATTGCTCGAGGGCCACAGTTCTGAGGCTGATGCGAGCAGTGGAGAAACGTGCACAGGGGAGAAAGAAGACATTTATTCTGTCTCATCAGGTATTTAAAAGACGAGGGTACGGGAAGTCTCTTACTCCAAGGAGCTGAAGAAGACGGGGCCAGCTCCTTGGAACAGAAGAAGTCAGTAAACAGGAATAAGATGCGAGATCTCAGAATATGGAGATTTTAGATGAGTACCAGGAGGAGGGGCCCTTGAACGACTAACTACCCTGGACGCGGGACCCCGCTCTGGGGCGGAGGGGTCGGTGCAGGAAGAGCGGCCACCACCGGCGAAGGGGCTCAACTGACGCTGAGACAAGGCGCATCGCGAGATTGGGGCTCCAGCACCCTTCCGCCGCCTGGACCTCACTCACCAGCTCATGTTCCTGAACCTGGCCCTGCGAAGACCGAAGCACTCACTCGTCGCCGGGTTCCTCAGCCGCAACACGGTCTTCTGGGATCACTTCCGGATTCAGCCAGTCTCCAGGAAGTGACGCGTCTCTCGCCCCCTCTACACGGAAGAAGTGGCTGAAGGGGCGGGCCCGGCGCATTAACTTTTTGCTCCCCACGTTCTTTGCGGCAGTCACTTACGCTTTCACCTAGGGATTAGAGGCTCACATATGGGGGAGGGATGAAGACATCTGGGCCTGTTTTCTGCTTTAAATGTTGCTTTGTCCATACGTGCCGCTTAATCGGGTAATTACCTTAGTTTTTCTGTTTGTAAAGTAGTTTCTACTCAAAAGACTGGTAACAGTAATTGTCTATGAGGGAAGGAATTCCGACACCGGGGAACGGGAGTGATGGAGACTTACAGTCACTGTATGGTCTTTTGAAACTTCTAAATTTTGTAACATGGTCATGCATTGTCTAATTAAAACAAATAAGCAAGCAAACAAAAGGATCTTTTCCCTCCCTCAGGATGTCACAAGAAGTTCTGATGGTGTGGTGCCTAAGGCATTTGATTGCTAACCAGAAGGCTGGCGATTCAAACCCACCAGCCACTCCTTGGAAGGAAGATTGGGCAATCTATTTCTGTAGACACACTGCCTTGGAAACCCAAGGACTGGTCGCTATGCGTCAGGACCGACTCTACGGCAGTGGGTTTGGTTTTTTTGGTCTGGATGTCACAGGGCTTAGAGCAGGTAGAGACAATATAAACAGAATAGGTGTTATTCAGGGAAGCGTGTTCTATGGATTTACTCAACAAAGGAAAATGTAAAGGAAGGGGCGGCTCGAAGTCTTCCAGTCATTCCTTTTATTTTCTTCACTACAGAACCCAAAGTATGTGAATGGTTCCATTCTTTCTACTCATTCATGTGACAAATATTAATTGAGTTCTTAGAGTGTGTCAGGCACCATGCTAACCTTCAAGGATACAACCTCAAAACAAAACAAACAACAACAAAAAAAAAAACAACCATGGTTCCTACCCTCATGCTCTCATAGAGCTACTTACCTGAAGGAAGAAGTAAATAGGCAATTACAGTAATAATGTATACCAACCAAAAACCAAACTCACTGCTGTCGAGTTGGATCCAACTCATTGCAACCCCTTCTTGGGTTATCTCTACGGAAGTAGATCGCCTTCCTTCTGAGGAGTGGCTAGTGGGTTTGAACCACTTTAGGCACTACACCACTAAAAAACCAAAAAAAAAAACCTCCCTGCGGTCAAGTCAGATCCAACTCATAGTGACCCCTCCTTGGATCTCCAAGGTGGTATTATTATGGAAGTAGATTGCACAACCTTCCTTCCCAGGAGTGACTGGTTAGCAGCCTTCTGGTTAGTAGTCAAATGTCTTAGGCACAACGCCACCAGAACTTCCGTAATAACATATGGTAGGAAAAAACAGGCTATGGCAGCCTATAAGGGGGCCCTTCAATGCCCCTCATGGCCAGCCACCACCTCTCTGGCAATGGAAGCTTGCATGTTGCTCTAATACTAAATAGGCTTCATCAGAGCCTCCCAACTAAGATGGACTAGGAAGAAAGGCTTGGTGGTCTATTGCTGAAAATGAGCCAACAAAAACCCTGTGGATAGCAGTGATCCTATCTTCCATCAGTCATGGAGATGGTATAGGACTGGGCAGCCTTTCATTTGTTCGTTGTGCATGGAGTCCCCATGAATCAAGGGCTGACTCAGTGGCAGCTAACAACAACAATATGCACATGGTGTTTTAGTGATGGCTTTCAGAAGGATTCAACATACTAAACAAATCCCAAAGACTAAATCAAGGAGCCCTGGTGATGTAGTGGTTAAAGCACTTGGCTGTTAACCAAAAGGTGGGCAGTTTAAACCCACCGGCCACTCTGTGGGAAAAGGATGTAGTTGGATTCCATAAGGATTTACAGCCCTTGGAACTCTATGGGGCACTTTACTCTGTCCTATAAAGTTGCTGTGGGTCAGAATTGACTCAATGGCAGTGGAGTTAGGAAGGCTAAATCAGGGCTAACCAGGTGAATCTATTAAGAGGTAGAAAAGGTCCAAGTAGAAGGAACTTATCTTGGCTAAGAAGAGGAGTGAGGTCCGAGCAAGAAGCTGACTTGTGCTGGGTTTCTAAAAGTCAGAATTCAGGGCCTCAGTCTCTCATAAGTTGCTTGGAGTCCTGAACTGTGCTGGCCTCCTCACCCCAAGTACCTCCCTGCCTTAGAAGAGAGAAGACTAGGCAATGAGGCCTGTGCAAGTAACTACTTAGCCACCAAGCACCTTCTCTCTAGGACTTCTCCTTCTTCAAATGGACCACAAGTGTTTCAGGGGCTGTTTGGGAAGTAGCTAAGCCAATGAACTAGAGTAAATCCAAAACCCAAATCATTGCTGTCGAGTCAGATCTGACTCATAGAAACCCCTCCTTGGGTTTCCTAGGCGGTATTACTACAGAAGTAAATTGCCTACCCTCTCTTCCAAGAAGTGGCTGATGGGTTTGAACCACCAGCCTTCTGGTTAGCAGTCAAATGCCTTAGGCACTGTGCCACCAGAGCTCCTAATGAACTAGAGTAGAAGACATATATGACTCCTTGTGATTTGTTCTGACCTCCTAGGGTGGAGGGCTTGCCTAGGAGCAGTAGAAGAGCTCAGAGGGTTGTGCACAGGAGATAATTTCATTTGTGTTTTTTGTTCCCATTTTTGAGGGTCTAGACTTTAATTCAATAGGGCTTTTCCAATGGGAGGGTGTCCCCAAGCACATCATACAGATAAGCTCCATCATCATGTTATTCCTTGAGAAACAGGCCAAAATGGGCATCTAGAACAGCTTTGAAGAGCAAAGAGGAGGAAGATAAGTGACCTAGGGGCATATGCAGCCTGATTAGGGAGTGTGGGCAAAGGTGGGGACAGTCCTTGCTGCTTTGCACAGGGTAGGATGGATGGAATGGGGTACTGTGTGTATACGAGCCTCTTGCATTTTTAGATAACATGTGGATGGATCTCTCATCTGTTTCCTCCATTCCCCATATTCTGCCTTTCTCAGTTATTGCCCCAGTGCTAAAGAAGTTCCAAAAATATTAGCCTAGACTTCTGCCATATCCCAGAAGAAGCCCTGTGTGGTAGTTCAGTTTGTGTTCAACTTGGATGGGCCTGGCTGAGTGGGCAGCTGGATGTAGTATTCCCCATGATGAGACTGGTAATCAACTCCATGGTGGAATCTACTGTGAGCAGCTGAGTAGCTGCCTTTGGGATGCAGTTTGCTTCTCATATATAAGTAGCAGCTTTGGGAATGGTCTAGCTTATGGTGCGCTTGGACCCTGCATGCAGTCATGCCATTGTTCAACAGCCTGCCGTGCTCTGCCAAGCTTGGGACTTACAGTGGACTTGAATGATTGGCCTGCTGTGTGGTTTGTGGTAACATCAGGACTGTGCCATTTTATTTATTGACCTTGGGTTTGTCAGCCTCAGCAGCTGCCTGAGTGAGGAGATGCCTCTAGCTTCAGTGGGCCAGGAGCAAGAGGCAGAGCTAGAGCCCAAGGTCAAGGGGCTTTCACCCAACCCCTGGAGCCTGGCACTTTGAACTTGGACTTAAAGCCTCCAAACTGTAAGAGAATAAACTCCTGTTTGTTAAAGCCATCCCATTTGTGGTATATTTTTGTCAGTGGCACTAGGTAACCAGAACACCCTGTTTCAGTTCTATAGGGAGGCACATACTTTAGGGTAAGTATGATGAACATTAGACTAAGAATCTGGGCTCTAGTTCCATCTTTGACACTCATGCTGACCTCAGAGAAGCCATATCCCTTATCTGGGCCTTAGTCCCCTCATCTATAAAATAAGAAACATTCCAAGGTTCTAAGTCAATTGTCTTATTGAGTTGAGAAGCCTTTGGGAAATAGAAGTAGGAAAGCATGTAAGGTGGGGCCTGAATGGAGAGACAACCCCAGAGAAGTAAGCAGGTCTGAGGAAGTCAGTGCTGTGTTGTGATGAAGCCAAATATGAATTTTCTGGGAGGGGAGATTTCAGCCTGAGCCCCTCCTGGAGCTGTTCTGTTACCTTCAACACCAAATCTTTAATATAACCAGCAGGACCTCTGAGGTTACTGGTAAGAATTCTGACCTCCCAGGAGTTTGTCTAGAAATTGCCTGCTCTGGGCTGAACTCCCTCTCCCTACCTGTGGCTCATTTTTTCAGCCTAAGGGGCATTGGACTGAGGATGGACAGTCAAGCATCCTGTTCTCCTTTTGACCCATCTTCCCTCTGTGATTCTGACATGCCAGTGCCACTGGTTCCTAGGGAGCTAGACATGAGGAAGGACTAACACTTCCTACTGTTCTGAAAAACTCAGCCTGCAGGGTCTCCAGACCCAGGATTGGGGGCTAAGTCTTTCTTTTCTGTAACCAAATGACAGCACAATACAGGGTGATCCTGTCCCTTCAGGGCAGGGATGTAAAGGAGAAAGTTCAGTTTACAATCAGAAACAGAGTGGAAGAACTTCAGCTAGAGGGGAATGCTGCCGGCTTTGTAGTTGTTAGGTGCCATTCAGTTAGTGCCACTCATCGCAACCCCATGTGGCAGAGTAGAAATGGTCCCATAGGGTTTTCTAGGCTGCAATCTTTACAGGAACAGATTACCAGGTCTTTTCTCCTCTTGAGCCACTGGGTAGGTTCAAACCACCAACCATTTGGTTAATAGCCAAGCCCTTAAACGTTGCACTACCAGGGCTTCGGCTCCTGGTTTAAAGTCTGATAAATATTGCTTCTTCCCCAGAAGTCTGAACCTGAGTATGTTAAAAGTGTTGAGGTAGCAGAACCTGCTTTGGGGGATAAAACTATTTACCAGATGGAAAATAGCAGAAGAACCAGGATAGCCACCAGACCCCTGACCTTTCCTTAGGGCTTTATTGTCAGAAATTGGTAAACCAGCACTCCCCACTGAACCTTACCTCTGGGCTTATCTGATCCTGCTTTCTCCCAAACTCCCCCACACAGAGGCCTAGGGCTGACCCTCTGACTCTTTTACCACACTAGCCTCTAATCAGCTAAGAGCAGGGATGCTCCAAACTGGAACCTGAGCCACTAAGGGCTTCATTAGAGTATAAGGGCAGGCTGAGGGACTGAATGTGAAGGGGCCAAATTATAGCCCCACCGGCCCTTGTGCCTCAGGGAGGGTCCTGCAGCATAAACAAAGACCCAGGCCCTCAGGTTTTTGTGTAGTGTTACTGCCCTATTTCTCCTTACCTTGCACCTACTCAGCAAGATGCCTCAGAACAACAGAGTTGTTCCCTGAGCAGCCAAGGGCCAGGGACATGGGATGGGGAGCAAGAGCAGTAGAACATGAAGGATATCAGGGTTACAGTTTCCAGTGTTGGGAAGCCCATATTGATTGCTCAAAGACAGGGAGAAGTGGCAAAGCAGAAACCAGACTGGCAAACAGAAATTAGGACCAGGAATACCTGTCTGGACCCTGACCCTGCCTCCAAGTAGCTGGAGGGAGTCTCTTCCCTTCTCTGGACTCATCTTCTTTGCAATATGAAGAGCTTAGGTTAGATCTGGATGGCAAGGAAGTCCCCTGGTGCAAATGGTTAATTCACTTGGCTGCTAAGCAAAAGCTTGCAGGTTCAGTCGACCCAAAGGTACCTGAGGAGGGCTGACCTTCTGACTCTTTTACCACACTAGCCTCTAATCAGCTAAGAGTAGGGATGCTCCAAACTGTAGATTGGCAATCTACTTCCAAAAAATCAACTATTGAAAACTGTCGAACAAAGTTCTACTCTGACACACGTGGGGTCACCATGAACTGGAGTCGACTCAATGGCAACTGGGTTGCTTGGGATGGCAAATGAGTGTCATCCCATGTGCCCATTCTGATTGCTTGCTAGTGGCTGGCTGGAGTGCTATATTGAGGATTCTGGGGGAATCTGCCATTGGTTGGTGAAGTTCTGTGATTAATTAGAATGTCTGCCTTAGATTAAAGGGAATGTGATGGTATACATTCCCCTTTATTTATTTGTTTTGTTTTGTTATTAAGATGATGAACTGATAATAAGAGCCCTGGTGGTGCAATGGTCAAGCATTCAGCTGCTAACCAAAGTGTTGGTGGTTTAAACTCATGGGAGAAAAACCTGGCAATCAGGTCCTGTAAGGATTACAGCCTAGAAAACTCTATAGGGAAGTTCTGCTCTGCCACGTGGGGTCACTGTGAGTCGAAATCAATCAGCAGCAACTAACAATAAATGAGCATTCACAATGTGCCAGGCATTATACTTAAGCAGTCCACATATAATCCTTTTAACAGCCCTCTGAGGTAGGTACTATTATTGTTATTATCATCTTACAATTGAAGGAGCTGAAGCACAGCCATTGAGCGGTGAAGCAGAGATCCCAACTTGGCAGCCTGGCACTGACCCTTATGCTTTTCATCACTGTGATATACCACCTGTCCTAGATGCCTCTTGAGGTTCCTGCCACTTCTGACAATCTATGGTCTGGTCAAGGCAAAGCAGGGTTGGAATCCAGCAGACAGATGGAGCCAGGCAAGGCATAGGCACTGAGTGACCAGGTGAGGAAGTGGAGGCCAGCTTAGGTCCACAAACCTTAAAACCACCCAATGCTTGGCCACATTCTGGGAGCTTTTATATGCTTCCTCCAGTTCAAAGGGCTCAGGACCAGCAGGTGGCAGCACCTCGCCAAAAAAAAAAAAAAAAAAAAACAAAAACCCACAAAACAACAACAAAAACAACAAACAACCCACCCGTTGCCCTCCAGTCAATTCTGATTCTGACTCTTAGTGACTACTATAGGACAGAGTAGAACTGCCTCATAGGATTGTGAAGGCTATAATCTTTACAGAAGCAGACTGCTACATCTTTTTCCCCAGAGTGGCTGTTGGGTTCCAGCTGCTAACCATTCAGTTAGCAGCTGAGTGCTTTAACCACTGCACCACCAGGGCTCCTTACCAGCACCTGGCAGATTGAGAGAAAAGGACAGAGCCTGACTCAGTCTTGAGCTGGGATCAGACCCCCTCAGATGTTGAGGGAAAGAAGAACACATTAGAGTGTGGAGAAAGGCTGGCCGAGGATCCTGAGGAGGACAGCCCCAGCCTCAGACCCATGGGGAGCTGCCATGGCCAATGCTTTAGTTCCACCAGGCAGGGCAAGCCTCTCAGCTTGCATCTCATGGTGCCTGCTGTGAGCTTTTTTTTCCTCCACTCGGGGAGAATGACTAACTTTAAGGACTAAAAAAAAAAGTGTTTTGATTACACTGCCTTTTTACCAACTGGGAGCATTAGTCACCATGGATTGCTGCAGATAACGGGGAAGGCAAGCAGCAACCCCCTCCTCCCCCTCCTCCCCCTCCTTCTCTCTGATTAGCTCACAGGACCCAAGGAGGAGACATTTAGTGAGAGAGAGCGCACCCAGGAGAGAAAACAATCCCCATTGGAAGATATGTTTCCCAGGCACCAGTCCAAGGGCTGCCTGGGAACGTGGAAGGTGGTAGTCAAGGCTGCTCAGCCCCCTGACTGGGTCTGAGGTAGCCCCAGATCCACATTAGGAGATGCCCACTGGAAAGAGAATTGGTGGAAGGAGCACTTCTGAGCCCACTACTTCTGGGGTTCTGAGTGGGCTCTAGGTGGTCTTTTTCTCCAGTAGGCCCAAAGTACACCCAGGAAATCACCAGAAGAAGTCACTGAGGATGCCTGCTTCTCGTCATCCATGTTGAATTGGGCATTGGTGACTGAAAAGGATAATGTGGGGCTGCTTCCCAGGCTGACAGGGGGAGGGGCTACTTAGTGGGGATTGAGAAGTTCCTGGCAGGTGGGGATGGTATCCACTTTCTACTCTCCACAGTCAGCATTTTCCCTTCTTCTCCATTCCCAAGAGGGAAGTACTAGTTTTGGGGGTTGGCCTTCCTATCCAAAGATACCTTCCTTGCTCCTACTGTGGTGTTGGTGAGGCAGGAGAGCTCAGGTGCTCTCCTGGTCTGGCCTGTTGGCCCAGGGTGCCAGAGATGGGAGTTCTGGGCCCTGTTGTGGAAGGCACTAAGGCAGAGAGGGATGGAACTTCAGAGACAGGCTCACCCTGTGAATCCTGTTCTTTCAGTCCAGCCCTTCAGCCCATTCCCCTCACAATATTGCTCTACTCAGGAAAGCAGACAAGTATCTGATGGCCCTTAAACTGGCAGTGCTATGAATATTTGCATGAATAATTCCAAGGTTTAGAATAAATAACCTTTTCTTTCTTTCTCTCTCTCTCTCTCTCTCTTTTTTTTTTTACCATAACAGTAAAAAAAAAAAAAAAAAACATAATTTTATTTCAACATCTCTCAAGATGACTTTGCAACTGGTGGTTCTCTTTTTAAAACAAAATAGCTATACGTGTTTGGTATACTTTGGCTTCAAAAAGCTTATATGGCACTACCTTAAAGCAAATGGACTGGGAAGATGTAGAAGTGGGTTCTCCTTGAGAAAGAAGTCTATGAGAGGCTACCTCCCAACCCCCAGAGCTATAGTTGCAGTAGAGGTATACAGGCCCTGGGCTCACTTTGTAATTGGCTCCATTAGCCCCTGTATGTTTCCTCAGATTTGCTTTTCTTAGAATCTTATAGCCAGTGTATGGATGCTCCCCATTCCCATTCTTGGCCTTTTGCAGTTCCTAATAATAAGAACTACCCATTGTAGATTCTTATTGACACTGGACTAAGCATTTCAAGTGGTTTAGATAATGTATTCTTCACAGTAACATGGTGATGCAGCTCCTCTGATTATTTCCTTACAGAAGAAGAAACTGAGGTTTAACTATTTGCCCACCAAGGTCATAGGTTGGCTAAGGAGCCCTGATGGTGTAGTAGTTAAACACTTGGCTGCTAACTGAGAGATTGGTGGTTGAAACCCATCAGTCGTTCGGTAGAAAAAAGATGTGACAGTCTGCTTCTGTAAAGATTACAGGCTTGGAAGCCTTACGGGGCAGTTCTACTCTGCCCTAAAGGGTCACTAGGAGTCATAATTGACTTACTGCCAATGAGTTTGGATTGCTTGTATGTTGTTGCTATGGTATTTTCAATCACCTCATATGCATGTGAAAGCTGAACAATGAATAAGGAAGACCTAAGAAGAGGTGCTCTGGTAGCATAGTGTCTAAGGCACTTGACTGCTAACCAGAAGGCTGGCGGTTCAAACCCACCAGTCACTCCTTGGAAGGAAGGTTGGGCAATCTACTTCCGGAGTGATACTGCCTCGGAAACCCAAGGAGAGGTCACTATGAGTCGGGCGACTCGACAGCACATAACAACAAGAGGTGATGCTTTTGAGTTGTGGTGTTGGTGGAGAATACTGAAAGTACCATGGAGTGCCTGAAGAACTAACAAATCTGTCCTGGAAGAAGAGTAGCTGGAATGCTCCTTGGGAACAAGAATGGCCAGACTTTGTCTCACCTACTTTGGTCATGTTGTCAGAAGGTACAATTCCCTGGAGAAGGATGTCATGCTTGGTAAAGTGGAGGGTCAGTGAAAAAGGGGAAGGCGCTCAACCAGATGGATTGACACAGTGGCTGCAATGATGGGCTCAGGTATAGAGAGGATAGTGAGGCTGGCGCAGGACCAGGCAGTGTTTCATTCTGTTGTACATAGGGTCGCTATGAGTCGGAGCTGACTCAACAGCACCTAACAACAACAAGAAGGGAGAATGATAGGAATTTAAATCCAGTCTAAGCTGCCTTGGAGTAGGGGGAAAAATAAAGTAGCAAAGAGGGAGGGGAGCTAGCATTTATTCAAGACTCACCCCACATGTCATCTCATTGACTTTTGCCACCTCCCTGAATGAGGACAATGAGGCTTGGTGGGCTTGACCACAGGGAAGCTTGTGAAGGATCTGAGGGCTAAAAAAAAAAATCCATCTTGCTGCAAAGCCCATGCTCCAGCCATTGCCCAGAGGTCAGCCTGTAGCCAGGAGGGGATCCCCTAAGGGAAGTATGGAGAGTGCAGGATTTGGGCGGACTGTCCTGAACAGAGTCAGTAGACTGACATCCCCTGCCTAGGATAGCCATCCACCCCCAGCTGAAACTACAGGGTATCCTGGTGAGCGCAGGTCGCAGGAAGCATGATTTCCAGGGAATCCTTGCAGGTCTCATGGATGGTGATAAGCAGACCTGGGAGTAGGAAGGACTGCCCTAGCCTGACCTTGCTCCAGGCCTGGCTGTCCAGTGTCCGCCCCCTGCTGCTGTGGCCGAGACAGCCCCCAGACACCAGCAGGGCAGGTAGCAATTATCCTTGGGTACTGATTACACCACAGGGCTGGCTGGTGCCCCAAATAGCCCAACAACCCAGCCTGGCACGGGGTGGGGGGAGGAGAAGGGTCTCAGTGAGGGAAGAAGGGCCAGCATTAAGGGGGTATGTGTGGTGGATGTGTCGGGAAGGATCGCAAAGGGGGGCACTCTTCATGTCAAGGACTCTGCCTTTTGGGCAGTCCAGGACCCTTAAAAAAAGAGATGTGATCCCACTGCAGCAGTCCAACCCTAGAAAAATTGGATGGACAGAAGTCACTACTCCAGCCCTCACACTGAAAAGGTGGTGGCCAGCATGAAAGGGCATGTGGAGAGGGCTTCACTGTTGTATAGGAAAAGCCAGTAGTGCCACTGAGGCTAGGCCAGCTGCGACCCCCTATCCCTGGCCTGTTTTACCTCTGGATTGTTCAGGAAAGAATCCCCAAAGAAGGTAAACAATTTAGGGGGGAGGGTGGAAGGGAGGAAGAGAGGCCAAGGGTAAGGAGACTGTTGAGGGCTTGAACTCTCCCTGCCCAACCAGGCCAAGGTCTTCCAGGCCAACTTCCCTCATTGCCCCTCTTCCAGCCTTAACTATACTTCACTTTGCATGGGACTGCAACTTCCCAGGCCACAGGGACCAGCAACACCAGCAGAAGAATCCTCCCTCAGGGCCCTCTTCACCCAGACACAAAATCAGGCACCTGGGGATTTGGAAGTTGGAGTCCTATAGCTGGGGGCTAGCACTTTTAGGATGGGGTATCTTATGAAAAGACTGTCCCCTGGGCAAGGAAACTTGCCTTCTAGGCTCCCTCTATTCCTTTCTCTTTTTTTTTTTTTTTTGAGTGTAAGAAATTTCTTCTTCTTTTTTTAAATGCATTTTATTGAAATATAATTTATGTACAGTGAAATACACAAAACTAAAGTGACGTGGGTCAATACTTTTTTTTTTTTTTTGCAGTGTTCCCTCCCCTCCCCTCTCCACCTGGCAACCAACAAAGAAAGTTTCCCTCCATATATAAACCTTTCCTTGACCCTCCACAACAACGAACTAATACTATATTTGTCCTTCTATGATTGACTTATTTCACTCAGCGTAATGTTCTCCAAGTTCATCCATATTATGCAGTGTTTTACAGGCTCTACGTTATTCTTTAGTGCTGCGTAACATTCCATTATGTGTATGTACCATAGTTTGATCATCCACTCTTCTGCTGATGGACACGTAGGTTGTTTCCATCTTTTTGCTATTATAAATAGTGCTGTGATGAACATGAGTGTGCATATATCTGTTCCTGTCCTGGCTCTCACCTCTCTAGGATATATACTTAGTAATGGGATTGCTGGGTCAAATGGTATCTCCAATTCCAGCTTTCTAAGGAATCGCCATATT
>NW_006921876.1:2337456-2356263 GCF_000298275.1 Orycteropus afer afer
TTCCTTTCAAAGCTCAGGGCTCCAGGATTATCTTCTGTATCTCTGTCAATTGGTTTTTCTTTTCTTTGTTGAAGAGGGTCTGTGTCTCTTGTCTGTCTATTCCTCCATCTTACTGGAAGTCCCTCCCTCTATTTCTAACTGCCTCTCCTCTGCTAAAGAGGACCTTTGTTTACCTGAGATATCAAAGAGGGGTTGAGACTTGCTGGGCCACTCCCTCAATAGTGAGGGCCAGGGGGAGGTAGGAAAAGCCCAGCTTCTCAAGGCAAGTCATGGAGCTAGAGTTGAGTGATCTTGACCCTGAAAGAACTCAGCTGGAGTTAGAGCCAGATTCTTTCTGGGGCTTCTCTGGCCCACCACCCCAGTAGTGGATCTGATATCTTGAGAGGCTTGCTTCTTGGTGGAACAACACAAATGCTCAGAAATTTGCTGAATAAAAGGAGTTATTGAATGAAAGCAAAAAGCAAAAAAAAAAAAAAAACCCTCTTCCCAACCTGCACCCCATTTTCTTCTGTTTTGGCTCTTGCCTGCTCTTTGAGAGTTTGCAGCCATTGCCAATGCCCTTCCTGCCACCCAGTGGCCTTGCAGACAAGGGGTTGGGGGGAGCTAAGTTGCTGGTTTCCTGCCCCTCCAAGAAGCCACAGCTGAGGGAAAACCAGAGGAGACATGCATTTCCAATATTTGGTAACTTGGAGACATGGCAGGGCAGAAGCCTGGCTTCCAGAGGTCTCTGACTCAGAAGGTCATCAATAACCCACCATACTCACCATCTGGGCCCCTTTTTCACCCCTATAGGAGCTCTGGTGGCGTAGTGCCTAAGGCATTTGACTGCTAACCAGAAGGCTGGCCACTCCTCAGAAGGAAGATTGGGTAATCTATTTCCGTAGTGATACCACCTTGGAAACCCAAGGAGGGGTGGCTATGAATCGAATCAACTGAACGGCAGTGAGGTTTTTTTTTTGGTATGGGACCCAGATCCCATCTGGCAGCATCTGCCTGAAAGCCACCTGTGAACTCTCTGGACCCAGGTCAGAGAAGGAGGATTTTACTGCCTCCAAACCACCTCTTCCAACAATTCTGCTAATCCAAATAAGATAGGGAAAAGGCAGTGGGAGGAAATGATAGTTTCATGGTTATTTTCAGAAAGGAAACAAACAAAAAAAATGCAAACAGGAGCACACCCTGCATTTTGGTGCAATATCTAAGTCTCAGGGAAAAGAACCCACAGTTCTTCCTTCTTGTCCTCTTACAATATGCTGGGGAGGGGCTGTTACACTGGTGGGGAGCCCCTAGGCTGCTTTTCTTTTGTGAGGGGAGGGAGGTGAAGGGCTCAGGAAGGAAGGTGTTGGGGAGAAGCCAGCAAGACCCTCCCCATAAAGGCAGGCTTGGAGACGCTTCAGCATCTTTGCCTTCTGGGCAGCCAGGGCCTCATCCTTTGGATATGGAGGAGTTGGAAAAGAAGAGGTGGAGGGAGCAAGCAGAGAAGGGGGAAATTCTCAAGATGATGCTTGTAAAACAGCAGTGGCATGTGCAGGATTGGTGGGATGGGAGGGTGTGTTCTAGGGGAGCAGCTCAGAAAGAGAAAGATAGCAAGGGGGAGGGAAGCAGGAGAGTGTGTGCTTGTGGGAGAATTGAGTAGGACTGAGTGCACATGCGTGCAGGGTGAGTGCAAAGATGGGAGTGCCCGCAGCTCCCTGGGTTGCAAGCAGGAAGGACTGCCCAGGGTCTCAATGGCTTGAAAGCACAGTGTAAGGAGAGGACGTTTCTGGTCTCCTTATCCCTAGAGGGAAACTGGACTTTGTTCTTTCATCTATGGCTTTCCTTGAACAGTGCTGGGTGGGGTGAGGGGGGAAGTGGCTACCTGAAATGTTTGGAGGCCTTTTCTCAGGGATTTTATTGGACTTATCTGGTGGATGTCACACTTGCTGAGACTCCTATGGGAAAGTCTGCAGAAACTCCAAGTGTCAGAGAGTGTAGATGAGAGAGAGGAAGGAACCAAGGAGAGCTAGTGAGGGAGAACTGGTGTCGTGGATAATGGAGAACTAAAAATCCTAAGTGGTTGAAGATGAGGTATTCTAAGGGTAAGGGAGAGAAAGAGGTGAGAATTATCATGCCTAAGACAACTAGAAGGGAACCTCAGGAAATCAGCTGGCCCCATGTCTTGCCTAAAGGCAGGGGAGGTATTATTATCCTCTTTTACAGATGTGTCATCGAGGCCCAGAGAGGTTAGTTGTGGTGCCTAGGCTTTCATGACTAGTCAGAAGAGGCAGTTTTGGGGGATGGGCAGTAAGCAAAACAAGGTGATTTGTTGGGTGGTCTAGTTTATGATTTTCAGTCTCCCTCTCACTGCTGTAGAGTTGGAGCTGACTCATAGCATAGCATAGGATCTGACAAGCATAGGAGGGCCTACCAGGAATTGTTACAAGGAAGAAGAAGTTAGACTGAACACCAGGAAAATCCTGGTCATGGGAGTTCCCATGGAGCCTTGGATGCTGCCTACATGGAAGTGATGGAGTCCTCCCTCCTAGCCTGCTAAACCAGACCAAGCCTTGGGACCTGGGAGGGTTTGGGGAGGAGATGGAGGTAATGACTCAGCCCATCCGACACAGGCTTGACCTAGGGGTGGTTGGGTAACCCAGCAGACGCTATAGTGGGGTGAGGATGGAATAAATGGGTGATGCCAAGATAAGGGAGCGAGGGTGTGCCTAGAGGGAGGGGCCATGGGTTCTCGGCAGCTCCTGGTTGGGAGGAGGATGGGGAGGAACACACTTCAGCTTTGGGGATGGGCAAAAGGAATGAGGTTGTAGGACCTCCTGAGGGTACTTTCCTGAGAGGAGGAATGGTGAGCTTGCCTTGAGACTAAAAATGCAGTCCCTGGGTGACGCAAACAGTTAAGCGCTGGGATAGTAAAAGAATAGTTAGTGACTTGAACTCACCCAGAGGCCCCTCAGAAGAGAGGTAATTTTGGCCATTAAACACCCTATGGAGGGGCACTTCTCCTCTGAAATGTATGGGCTACAATGAGTTGGAATCAACTCTAAGGCAACTGGTCCACTCCCCCCCCCCGCCCCACCACCCCCTGGTTTTAAAAACTAAAAACTAAGGACCCCCAGGAACAGAAGTTCTCCACATGGCTCCCAAAAGGCAGAGCTCCTTAGTCCTCCAGGCCTGTGTTGCTCCCTCACCAGAGCAGTGGTTGTATTCACAGAGCAGGTGGCTCCACTAGGAGCTGGCTGCCAGTGCATGGACAGGAGGCTGATCTGTCAGTACATTCTACCTTTCTGCTGCTGAGCATTTCTCGGGTTGTGTTGAATGGGGCTCAAACTAGAGTACCTCACCAAGTGTCATTTCTATATACTTCTTGGATAAATATAAGGGAGAAAAGGTTAAAAAACAAAACAAACGTTCTAAGAAACAAGTACAGCCAGAGGATATTCTCCCATGGGTTCAGACCAGACAGAACTCCTATGACTAGAAGATGAGCAGCTTGAAAAGTCACAGCCCCAGAGAGGCCACATGAGGCCACGTGGAGGATGGTGAGAGCCTGTTTTTCAAAGCAGGAGGAACTAGGATCTTTAGATTCGGGCCCAGCAGGACAAAAGCAGAGTCCTCTTTCAGGTCCTGCCCTGGCAGAGTCCCAGCCCAGTTCTCTAGTGAGATGGAGGGTCAGTCTTTCTGCTGCCATGAGTTGGAATCAACTCTAAGGCACAGGGTGATGGTCCTGGATCCTTGTGAATATTAGGGCTGCAACTGCCATGTGGATCTCCTACTAGAAGTGCTAACTTCTCTAACAGGGTATTTAAGACTCAGAGAGGGAGAGTGACTTTGCAAACATCATACAGCCTGTTCTAGTGTCAGACTCCAGACCAGGAGCTAGCTCTCCTGACTCCCAGGGATGTGAAGTCCAGAGGTGTACAACTGTTTGACAATATGTATTCTTATTTGATGTGGATTTCAATGACCTAAGTAAGGCCCAGAAAATACAGTTTCAGGCAGTGAAGCAGGGACGATTCCTGTGCTTGTCACCTCTAAGCTACCTAGATCCTGTGTGGTTTTCTCACCTACTGTTTTGGTTCTCCAGTGCTGCTATAACAGAAAATATACCACAAATGTATGGCTTCAAAAAACAGGGATTTATTCTCTTACAGTTTTGGAGACTAGAAGTCCAAGTTCAAAGTGCCAGCTGTAAGGGCTAGGTAAACGCCTCTTGACCTTGGGCTTCAGCTCTGCCTCTTGCTCCTGGCCCACTGAAGCTGGAGGCTTATTTTAACTCAGCTGCTGGCTGCTAAGGCTGACAAACCCAAGGTTGGCAAGTAAAATGGCACAGTCCCAAAGTTATTGAGCAACACAGCAAGCCACTAATTCAAGTCCATTAACAGTTTCAAGATTCGCATACAACATGGCAGGTCTTTGAGATGAAGATTCAGCTAAATGCAGCATCCAGATGTGCCAAAAGCTAGAGACCTTCCTCAAAGCTTCTTCTTATGTACTGGAAGTAGACCTCATTCCTAAGGCAGCTACTCAGCTGCTCCAGTAGATTCTACCATGGAGTTGATTATAAGTCTCATCATGGGGAATAACTACATCCAGCTGCCCAGCCACTCAAAACTAGGTCCAGCCAAGTTGACACACAACCTTAACTATCACATTTACTTAGTAAGAATAGTGGCTTAGTTCAGAAACAGAATTTCTAGAATGCCTTCCCAGCAGCAAAGCCTCCCTACCTCCTTTCCCAAAAAGTCTTCTTCAGACTTCTCAGATAGGACAGCTCTCTTATATAATTTTATATTCCAGCTGATCTTTATGATACAATCCTGTAGAGTAAGGGGTATAGAGGCTCAACCAAGTTAAGACACAGACTCACGGTCTCCCATGAAGAGAAAGGCAGAGCTGGAACCAAAGCTCCAGTTGTGGTCTTTTGACTGAGGCCTGAGCCCTTTAGCAGCAATGCACCAACTCTGGAATGGAAGAAGAGACAGGTGGGTGGGCTGAGGGAGGAAAGGCAGAAGTTTTTTCATGCTTAGAACTGTGGAAGCAGAACTCTAGGTGCCCAAAGAGGAAGAGGCTTACCATCTGAGGTCCTGGGCTGAGGAGCTGGTTCCCCAGGCAAGCCGGGCAGCTAGAAGTCAGCAGAGGGCTTCTTTGCATGGACCAAGGAGAATCAGAAGCTGGAACTCCCCTCCTAGCCCCTCCCTCAGCCCTGGAAATCTGCCCTGTAGCAAGGAGAAGCAACCAGAATGTAACACAGGGAAGTGTCATCTGGATTGGACAGCCTTCACTAAGCCAGCTGGGCACACTCCAAATATGTCAAGCTGTTATGTTGTTTCCCAGGGCTGTTGGGCTATTGGGATTTTCTCTTCCTTCTCCGGAACAAGGACAAAGGAGTGAGAAACCCACAGGCCACCAGGTGAGCATCCTCGGGTAGATTCACTCAGCCTGAGCTCAATGTAATAATTTGTGTAGAGTCTTTAACACAGTACTAGGCATGTAGTAAGTACTTAGTACATGTTAGTAGTGTTGGCATTATTGTGGGACCTGGAAGAAGATTTTGAGATCATCCAGGAAGTTTCCCTTACCATTCCTCCTTGTGCCTCTACCCTACCTCTCACCAGATTGTCTGTTTAGATACTTTACTATTGGGGACCACCACTATTAAGACACAAGTCCCAAAGTACTAAAATGATGTATTCATGTGTTTATCTCTTCCTGATAAAATGTAAGAGCCTCAAGGTCAAAGACTGTGTCTTTTTCATCTTTGTACCCTCCTGCCTCAGAGTAGAGCACTGCACCTGGCTTAATATGGTTTCTTCCTCTTTTTTTTTTTTCTTTCTTTCTTTTTTCAAAAATTTTTTGTTGTCTTTGAGAATACAAACAGCAGAACATACATAATTCAACAGTTTCTACATGTACAATTCAGTGACATTGATTACATTCTTTGAGTTGTGCAACCATTCCCACCCTCCTTTTCTGAGTTGTTCTTCCCCCATTAACATAAACTCACTGTCCTGTAAAGTTCCTATCTAATCTTACAAATTGCTGTTGTCAGTTTGATCCCATATAGATAGATCTTAAAAAAGCATAATGTTCAGGACAGACATTAGTTAAGCTAAACTACTGTTTGGTTTTAAGAAGACGTCTGGAGCCTGACTTAGTATAGTTTTACAAAATTGATAGATGAATAAATGAAATGTGAAGAAGCTCTGGATAATAGCCAAGTGGTCAAGGAAAGGCAGACTGAGGGGAGATTTTGGAGAGATATGATATGGGAAGATAAAAAATATGAGGCATGGTTGAAATTTCTTCTCAGGAATGCAACCGCTTAGATAAGTCTATAGAAATGATGATAAATAAAAAACCGAGATTTTCAAGAATATATGGAAGTGGAAAATTCAGGGCAAGGAGTATTGTGGGTCAAGCAACTTTAAGAATGTCACACTTTGGATGTTTAGGGCTCTGGGTTTGTGTGAGAATATGATCACATTGGAAGAATTTGGCCATTTACAAGTTCTTTGAAAAGGCAGGAAACATGGCCAATCCAGCCACAGACAAAGTAGAGAGCTGCATTTACAGGAGTGATTACTGAGAGAAGGCCAAGGGAGATTCCCACTCCTAAATTGGGCAGCAGGAAGAGTCATCTATCTTATTAGGAACTTGGCACTAAGGCAATGTCAACAGGACATACGCTTCTAAAATCTGGTCCCACACTATCTCTTTGACTTCAGCCCCTATTACCGACTCCCTTCCTTGCTTCTTTCCAACCACTCTGACCTCCATGCTATTCCTTGACTAGTCCAAGAACATCATTTTCTTCACATTTACTATCCCTTTTGCCTGGAACACTTTTCATATGGCTCACTCCTTCAGATCTGTGCTCAAATGTTCTCTTCCCCATGAGGCTGTCCTGGCCATCTATCTCTAGTGCTCTACATTCTTCTTACTCTGTTATAATCTTCTCCATAAAACATGTAATAATCTGACATAATATTTTCCTGCTTATTTGTTTTTTACCTGTTTCCTCGAGAAAGTATGCTCTGAGATCGCAGGGACATTTTTATTCACTGCTGTATTGCCAATGCCTTGAATAGTGTTTTGTACATGGTTGACCCTCCACAAATATTTATTAAATAAGTGAAACAATCAACACCTTTCTGCTGGACCCTCCATTGATGGTCTGGATCTGAAATCCCAGCTCTGCTACTTACTGGCAGTATCATCTTTGACAAGTCATCAAACCTCTGTAGGCCTCTGTTTCCTTATCTGAAAAGCAAAGTGTTGGATGAAGTGGCCTCTTGAAGACCCTTGTGATTCTATACATCTACAGGGACACATCCAGGGGAGGTGAGAAAGGTAAGGGATCTGATGCCCATGATTATTTCACAGAACATCACTGACATTGAAGTCTTGGATGGTACTTCTGCTCCAGAATTGGAGCTGGGTTGGGGCAAGGGCACCAACCTTGTGAATGGAACCTGTGAACCAGCCATACAGCTGAGGTCAGGACTGATGACTAAAAACAAGCCTCAGATCAAGGGAGAGGGACTGGAAAGAACTGGGACTGCTGCGTTTTATTTAAATCCCTGATAAAGATCAGGAAACAGGCAATAATCCAATGACACATTAATTAACTTTGCAGATGATTCTGGATCAGGAAGGTGTTACATCCACCCATCTCAGTGAGAGAGATAGGACAAAAGGACCTGGGAAGGGGTCAGGAAGCAGGCCAGGAAATAACAACAATGAGCATCAGCTATGGCCAAGAAGGGGAAGGACTTGTGTCCTCCTCTTTGGGTGAATTGGGGGGTGGGGTGGAGAGGATCCATATTACAAAATGTATTCAGTAGATGGCAGGAATTGGGAGTGATGGCAAGGACTGCAAAGTCCTAATACTAATCCCTGATGGAGATAGAGCCCTTCTTGCAACTGTGTTTGGAGGATGAGGAATAAGGACAAGGAAGATAAATAGCATGTATGGAACACCCACAAGCACCATGCTAGGTGTCTTATATACATTCTCTCATTTGAACTCCACAACAGCAATATGATAACACAGGAAGAAATTAAGGTTCAAAGAGACCAAGAAACTGGTCGACAGCCACATTGCAAGAAAGTGGCAGAAGTGAGATTCAGATGGATGGAGGTGATGATTACAAAGCAGTTTAAAGGCCATTAAGGGAAAATCCAGAGTAGCTGCTGGGTTATCAAATTCCCTCTTATTTTCAGGACAGAGACCTGAGTAACAAGTACCCCAAAGAAGGCTTTCTCTAGGACCCTAGAGATGGCTGTACAGATGCCATGTTTTCTGCCTTCCTGTTCAGATTACCTGATATTCCTCAGCACTGGGGACAATGGAACAAGTAAGAATGGAAGACCTTTAGTGTCTGGACAACCTAGCGAGGCCAAATACTTAGGAGTACAAAGTCCCAGAGGTCTTGTAGCCTGTAATTGGGAAGAAACCAAAGGGCTTAGAGGCTCAGTTCTGTTCTGGGCACTAATCTCTCTTTTGGGTGGGAACAGGGTACTAATGGATTATAGGAAGGCAGCTGCCTTTGGGGTGAGCCATCTTAGAGAATATAGATCCACTGACAAGGGAAAATTCTACTGAGAAGGGTTCGATGTACGTACAGCTACAGAGACATCAGACATTTCCTTTCCTCAAAGGAGCTGAGAGGTGGAGGCACTCCTGAGACCCTAACTGGGAACTCTGTGGACAAGCCAAAAGAGAACTCAAGTTTTACAATGGTAAGAAAAGCTGTTTCTGATTGGGTCATAATGCCACTTTGAAAGCCCAAGGCAAACATGGCACAGGCCCTGAGTTATCCTTTTGGAGAAAACCAGCCTGAAAGACTGGTGATTATGCTTCATGCAAAATCCATGGATCCACAGAGCAATGATAGGATTGGAGGGTTGTGGAATCCTACAGGTCCTCAGGGGTTGAAGGGGAGACTGCCGGAGCAGTGCAGGATGCCTGAAGGTTGAGGAAAATGCCTTCTTCATCCAGTGCCCTTGGGAGCTAAGAGAACCAGAGAGGCCCTAAGAAAAAACACTGGGGGTGGGGAGGGTCTCACTAGAGTCAAGGCCAGGAAGCAGATTCCAAATCCATAGCCATGGCGTCAATTCTGACTCATAGCGACCCTGTAAGACAGAGTAGAATTGCCCCATAAGGTTTATGAAAGCAGATTTTCACATCTTTCTCCCATGTCTGTTTGGCTTGAACCTCTGACTTCTCTGTTAGCAGCCAAGCACTTACCACTGCACCACCAGAGCTCCTTAGGAGCAGATTAGGCAATATTAAAGAAATAAGGTCTGACTTCCACTCAGCCTAGAATTTAGAAATTTTGTTGAGTAGCCAGCACAATCTACAACCTTATAATCTCTAATTCTTTTTTGCATCTTTGTGGTCATATGCCATTTGCATTAGTTCTTTAATAAAATTACTCATAAACCTTTACCTTTTTTCTAATCATCTACACGTTTGCCAGAGGAGCTCTGGTAGCATAGTGGCTAAAGCACTTGACTCCTAACCAGAAGGCTGGCGGTTCAAACCCACCAGCCACTCCTCGGAAGGAAGGTTGGGCAATCCTACTTCCGTAGTGATACTGCCTCGGAAACCCAAGGAGGGGTCGCTATGAGTTGGGGCCGACTTGACGGCACATAACAACAACAACAACAACAAGTTTGCCAGAGGGGAATAGTGTTTCCAAACCTGGGCCAGAGGACAGAGAAATATTGTGCCCCTGGTGGCCAGGAAAGGTGATGGCAGGAATTCCAAACCAGAGAAGAACAAGCGATGATGAGGTTGGAGAATGAGGATCCCAGCCAGAGTCAGGGCCTGATCTCTTCCTGCCTGAGCATGGTCAAGGGATCATTTGCACACAGAGTCCTTATTGCAAATGGGGGAAAGCCTCATCACAGTAGTCATGATCCTGGACCCCTATTATCGCATGCTATTGTTACTGTTAGAGCCCTAGTGGCATAGTGGTTAAGAGCTCAACTGCTAACTAAAAGGTTAGTCATTCTAACCTACCAGCTACTCTATGGCAGAAAGATGTGGCAGTCTGCTTCTGTAATGATTTACAGCCTTGGAAACCCTCTAGGGCAGTTCTTCTCCTCTCTTCATGGTAGTGGATTTGCTAGTTGGTAGGTTGATTCCAACTCATGGCTACCCTGTGTGACAGAGTATAACTGTCCTATCTGGTTTCCCGGTTGCAATCTTTATGGAAGCAGATCATCAATTCTTTCTCCTGAAAAGCCACTGGGTGGGTGTAAACTATTGATCTTTTGGTTAGCAGTTAAGTGCTTAACCATTGTGCCACCAGGACTCCTTTATTCTTGCATAAGGCCATGGAAATGATCGATTGTTGAAAATATTGGAGACGGGCATATGGGAACTTTAAGCAAAATTAATGGTGAAGCTTTAAAGTTTAGAGAGCAGGGATGCTGGGAGAAGCTGTGGAACATACTCCTGGCCTCCGTGGATGACTGATTGGTGAGTGATTATGCCCTCAGGGCTGTCCCAGTGACTGCTCTAACCAAGGAGCTCTAAACTCACTCTGTTCTTTGTCCTTCTGGAGACCTCTTTGCTCTCTACACAATGAGTAGGTTTTCTGAAAACAACCACTTGGGATAGATTTAGGATTAAGACTTATTTTTAAAACCCCATGGCACCTCTTAGAAAGCAATTTCCTCCAGTGGTTAAGATTTTGCCAGTATGATTTCTAGTCTTTGGGACACATAGAGGCCTCCTGCTTTTCCTTAGTTTTCTTATTTCAAAATATCTGGTGACTTGACCAGGAAAACGCAGCTCATAACCCATTCATCTATGGTAGGCAAATTCTGGACTAGGAAAAGATCAGTCACACCAGGCCACATGCTTACTGCCTTCATTCACCAGAACTATCCACCTTGATATTCCTTTTTATACACTTATGAATACAACCCCTGTCCAGGCCCATGACGACACAAAAACATATGCTGCTCTTTGCCTCCAGGTCTCTCAAAGTATCTTCCCATTTATAACCAATCCCGGTTCACCAAGTACAGATTTGCAGTCATCATCTGCAGTATACCACTCCTTAGTGGTTTGTGTATGTGCATGTGTGTTAGGCATTCATTCATTCATCACCAAATACTTCAGGAATCACTTGGAAGGAGTTATGCCTCTATGTCTTCCATATTTACATGCCTGATTTTTCTTCAGGACCTCTTCCTTTCAAAGTATCCATTGATTTCATCTCATGATAACCCCCATCCAGGCCTTTCTTCAACTATTTTTCTATTTTATCTCTAAGTTTTAGGGTTAAACTCCTCACCCAACTTTTGCAAAATGCAGGCAAGTTGAGTTGTTGGTGTGATGCTATCTGGGACAGTCTTATCTAGTTACAAAATGTGAATCAGTGATTACACCACACAGGGCTGGTGCCAACCAGGCAGATTGCCATATTGCCAAGTAACCCAGTGGTCGAACCAGGTTGAGGTGAGTAATATCTCCCAATGGGAAGTAAGTTCATTAATCATGCAGCATTGCCCTGTTGACTAAACTGTAACCCTGAAGGCTTGGTTTGATTGGAGAAGGTACAGGTGGGGCTGGACACTAACTATGAAGACACCCAGTGACGCTATCTTCCGTTGATACTGTTCACTTGAAAAACACATAGAAATTTGGACAGAAACATCTAGCTTGCCAAAAAGATGGATCATATGGTCAATCATTAGGATTTATTGGCCATCTTAGATTCCTTTTATCAAAAATGATATGTGTATATAAAGCTGCAATTTGGAATTTTTAAAGTGTCATGAGGTGAGGGAAGGGAATTCAAGATGGCAACCAATAACCTAGAATTGTGAAAAATTAAAATTCCATACTACATTCTCTTTATTCATCTCTCACTTCAAAACAATTCTGTTCTAAGGCCACACCTACCACTTCCACCCAAGTCTGGCTTCAACTGCTTGGTGACGATGGTCAACCAAAGGAGTCCTGGTGGCACAGTGGTTAAAGTGTTCAGCTGCAAACAAAAAGTTTGGTGGCTTGAACCTACCAGTCACTCCACAGGAAAAAGATGTGGCAGTCTGCTTCTGTAAAGATTATAGCCTTGTAATCCTATCCCATAGGGTCACTACAAAATTGACTAGAGGGCAATGAGTGTTTTTGGTTTATAGCCAATAAGACATACTACTCATATTTTTCACTGTGATGGGCCTGGATTGGGGCAGCAAAAGCAAGTTTTGAGCAGGGATGCTAGACTACATTTCTGTTGCTTTATGGCTGGCCTGGTCAGCATCTAAGGGGATGAGACATTCTCAGCCAGTCATAGTCTCATGCAACACTGACATAGCTTGGCATTATGCACCAAGTTCCTAATCTTTGGTGAGACAGATAATATGTGACATGCACAGCAGAGAAGCCCAAAGTGAGATTTTAGAAGATAGGTAGGAAGAAAGGGAGGGAGGGAGGATCAACTTGTCCAGAAGACTGCCCTAGAACAAGCCTCACAAGGATAAAGAATTCTAAAGACTATGAGGAATAAGGTAAGGGGAACAGGATGGAGATGTGACACAAAGAGCAAATAGAGGGCATACATTTCTAGAAAAATAGAGAATGCTCAAGGGCTGGCAAATAAACTCAGCAAGGAAGAAGGTTTTGAGAGAAGGAAGCTCACAAGGTAGGAGAAGCATTGCTTTTATGGGAGATAGGGGCATGAGATGCAAGGGGTTGATACTATATTAAACATCCCCCATGTGTTCTCCAAATCCCAAATGTTCTTTCTTCCCTTAAAAGTACCTGATCCCTGGATAGTTCAAAAGAGCTATTTTATTTTGCCAGGACCACCTTTACCAAGCAGCTACAAATAGGCCTAGGGAATCCCGTCTATGTGGGATTGAAGTTGCAGAACATTAAAACCTGATTTTCTCCAGTTATCTGACCACAAAAGAGCTTTTTATCTCTGA
This sequence comes from Orycteropus afer afer, assembly GCF_000298275.1. NCBI lineage: Eukaryota > Metazoa > Chordata > Mammalia > Tubulidentata > Orycteropodidae > Orycteropus > Orycteropus afer. The sequence goes on from NW_006921876.1 coordinate 2,350,402, forward strand.
AGTGAACTTGCCAACTCTGAAGAACCCATCTCAAGTCTCCATGTGTTTTTCAGGCTTCAAAAGCTTTAGAACGAGAACTACTCAGTATGGCTGTAGGGATCCTCCGGGGTCCTGTTCTGGCACTTTCTATGACCACCAGAGCAATCATTCCTAAACCAGAAGATCCCCTCCCTTCTGCTCCCAAATACCCACTGGAAACCAGAGAGAAGGGTTCTAGAAGATTCCAGTTATCAGTCTTGACTCCCCTCAGCTCATCTAATCTCTTTACCTAATATCTCCTGCAGCTTGAGGCTTTCAGAAGGATGAAGGGAAAACCTAGTCTCCTAGAGGCACATTAAATGCTCAAACTGGATTCATAAACATCAGAACCTGCACAAAATCCCAACCAGCTTCCAGTAGCACCAAGTTCTACATTTCTACTTTGAGAGTTTTCAGATAAAGAACAGCAAAACCAGGCATAAGAACCTGTCAAACAAACCAGCAGCCAAAAACGAAACAAGACAAAAAACAGGCCAAACCAAAACTTTATGCTAGAACAAGAAATAAAATAAGGAGATTTATAGGCCGGCTGATTGTCAGCAAACACAATATATTTACTGTATTAGCATTTGCTCACAGTGCAAATGGTACAACATTACACCATTTCAATATTTCAGTTTTTAAAAATGCTGTTTTCATTAACTATATTATATTGGCATAACAATGTGACAAAGGAGCAAATGAAATGTGGGTGAATAATTTCACCTTCTCACAATATCAAGCATATTTTTTTAACCTTAGTATAAGGTACTATAAATCCAAGAAATAAAAACATCCACAAAATATATTACATCTGGTTTGTCTTTTTCTAAGTACTCAACTTTATACAAAAGTCTTTCAAAAAATATCATTCCCCGTAGGTTTTCCTGTTTAAAACCTGATTTTTTTCTTTCAGTTCACATAAGTTAGAGTGCATTTTCTTTCTTTTTTTTTCTTTTATAAACATGCAGACATATAAAAAATCTGGATAGCACAACCTTTTGGCAACAAAGTTATTTTTTTCTTAGTTTAGCTTAAATGTCTGAGAACAGTTTTATTAAAACAAAGGAAAACTCAGAGCTATCATGCAGTGACATGCATATACCAGAAGGAGCAAGAAAAAATATTAAAGGATATCTGAGTCCTCCTTCCAGCTTTGAAGGGACCAAAATTTTTGTTTTTAATAATCATCACATTATAAAAAGTATTCAGCAAAATACTGTCTCTGCAAAGAAAGATTTTACCCTTCAGCTGAAAAAATATGAGCCCTCCCGACAAACTTCATCTCCTCTCTCCTACAAAAAGTCCAAGTACCTGGAAATTCACAACCCCCCAGCTCTTTGATTTTTTTGCTTTCACTAGAGTCCTTTTAGTATTAATCCACCACCAAAAAAAAAAAAAAAAAAAAAAATTTCTCTTAAAAAAAAAAAAAAAAGTGGAAAACGGATAAAGTGACTTTAAAAACAGACATTCTGTAAACTCCAGATCGTTGTTCCTTCTCTCTGGGCAAGTTACTGACCACAGGAGAAATAACGCTAATAGGGAACAGTACATTCAGTCAAAACTGTGCTGGAAGCTGTGTCAAAGAGCAACCTTCACTACTACTCCACTTTAAAAGAGCCATCCCAGTATGAAGAAGGGCTGGACAGGATAGCTGGGGAGGAGGGGGTGCCTGAGAAGAGGTGAGGTAGGGCGGGGAGAAGGTGAGACTGGGATATGGAAAAGATATGTTTCATTCATGGACATGGATTAATGCAAAATTCCCCAGATCTCTGAGGAAAACTTGGAGATATACATATATATATATACATACACACACACACACACACATACCTATAATCTCATCAGTTAAAATGCTCATAAAAAATAAATCATTTAAAGTTGTATATGCCTACAAACTCTTTATTCCGGTGCACTGCACTGGATAACCAAGTACCTTAGAGATTTGACCTTGCTAGGAACACATATTATGTGTGTATGCGTCATATATATATATATATATATATATATACATACACACACACACACACACACACACACACATATACATACACTCACATGCACACATACATACCATATGTATATTTAAATTCTGTCTGACAAATGGCAAAAACAAAGCCAGGTTTCCCAACAATGGTGGGAAGGAGAAATGGGTATGTGAGTGAGAGGAAACATAAAAAGATGGTGAAATGGGGTGGCTGGTTGAGGCCTGCCTTTCTGGGATAGATTAAGAAAGAGGTGGAAGAAGACTTAAAGGGTAGAAGGAAGAAAGGGGGGAGAGTAGAGGGCAAACTCTGGAACACAGATTTTTAAAAGTAGGGCTGAGGACATATATATATATTTGAAGGCAGGCTCAGTGATGGCTGCTCCTTCTCCCCAAAGATCAGACAAACTGCCCTGAGGCCTAAGAGGGAAACGCTCGAAAAAAGAGGGGTTCTGGGGAGTTAAACCAGAAGCGGCGGCAGCAGCAGCACCGCGGCGGCGGCATCCGAGGCATTTCTGTAAGAAACATTATTTCCGAGCAGATGGAAGACCATCTCGTCCAGCCACGTGCAGGCGCCCAGCCGGGGACAGACCCCAGAGGCTTAGGGACCCAATGTGGGGAAGAGTTTAGGGTGGACACAGGCCAGTTCAGCTCAAGAGTCTCACGCGCGCGCGCGCGCGTATACACGCATACACACACATACACACACTCACACGCGAGCACGCACACACTAGCGCGCAACCCCGCACGCAGACGCGCGTGCGTGCGGAAGGCAGAAAGCTCTGCGCTTTGGTGCGCTCCTTATCCCCCTCTCTCCTCTGGTCTTCGAGGGGGAACAGAGAGAGACGTAGGGGGAACAGTGAGGTGCTTGGGTCGGGCAAAGATTGGACCGGACCCGCCCTCAGTTCCCCTCAGGTCCTTGGCGCGGCCCAGCGGCCCCTGGATCAAGGCGATCCAAACTGAACAAAGCAGGCTAGACGCCACCTTTCCGCCCCCACGGCTTGGCTAAGGGGGGCAACGAGGGAAAGGCATTTCCTGCCTCGGCCCCCGACAAATGGCCGGTGTGAAAGGGTGGGAACGGGGGGCTTCGAAGGGGAGCAAGGGACCGCACGTCCATGGAGAGGCCAGGGCGCGGCCCCTGCGCCTCCGTGGCCAGCTTTCCCGCTGCTGTCAGGCGAGCAGCCAGGAGGCACTGGAGGGAAAAAGTGGGAATCTAGGGGCTCGAGCCTCAGGCGCAGGTAGTGACCACGGGGGCCAGGGACACAGGGGGCGCGGAAGACGCAGAGGGAGCACCCCCCTTATCTGCCTTCTTCTCCTTTTGCTTGAGGTGGATCTTGGCGTGGCGTTTGCGCTCGTCGCTGCGCGCAAACTTGCGCCCGCAGAATTCGCAGGCAAAGGGCTTCTCTCCCGTATGAGTGCGGATGTGAGTGGTGAGATGGTCGCTGCGGCTGAAGCTCCGCATGCAGATCCTGCATTGAAAGGGCTTGTGGCCCGTGTGGATGCGTAGGTGCCGGGTTAGCTCGTCCGAGCGGCTGAAACGGCGGTCGCAGCCCTCGGCTGGGCAAGCATGAGGCCGCTCGTGGAGCGGGGTCTTGCTAGGCCGGTTGGGGTACTTGCGTGGCCTGATAGGTTTGAGCGTGAGTGGCGGCTGGGGCAGGCTGCCGAAACCCGGGTGGATCTGCTTGTCTTTGAATGCCTTGATGGTCTCCAAGGGAGTAATAGGGGGCGGGTTGACCCGGATAGGGTCCATGCCCTGGAAGGGCTTGTGTTCCGGAATGGATCCCATATCGTTGGGATGGTGGTACAGGTTGTAGTCAGGAATCATGGGGAAAAGATTGCTGTCCAAGGCTGGTTTGGCCGATTGATAATCCTGGGGAGAATAGGCGAGCCCGGGGTTGCCTTGGGGGTCGTGGAAAGACACTGGCTCCGAGTAGAGATCGCTGCAGTTGGAATAGGGGGGCAGCGCTGGATACATGGCCTCCACGTCGCCCTGCGGTGGCTGCACCATGCTGGCTGTAGACGTCTGCGTGCTTAGCGCCCCTGAGGCCGGGGGCACCCCCAAGATGCCGGCGCTCATGAGACTAATGATGTTGTCCTGGCACCAGTTAGAAGGGGAGTCGAAAGCGAACTTTCCCAAGTAGGTCACGGTCTTGTTGCCGGGGGCTGGCTGGAAGGAGCCCGAGTAAGAGAGTTCCGGGTTGGGCTTCTCGTTGGGCAGACCGATGTCCATCACATTCTCTGCGGAGACCGGGAGGGGGAGGAAAAGAGGGGAGGGGTGAGTGAAGCCGAGCCGGCTCGGGGCCGGGGCGCCTAGGTCCTCGCCCAGGTACCGAGGGTGCGGCGGGGTGGAGTGCGAAGCGCACGGGGTAAGAAGAACGCTGAGCCGGGCGCAAAGCGGGCGGTGCCGCGCTCCCGGGTGCAACCTGGATACAGCAAAATACTACGGATCGGGGTGTGGAGTGGCTGCGGCACATACACCGCCGCACACGCCGCACACACTCCCGTACCACACACACACACACACACACACACACGCGTGCGCGCGCGCGCGCGCGAGAAGCATTGTTGTTTTTCCCGAGGTGGAACGGGCAGGTAGCTTCAGCTACAGGTAGTTTCAGACCCAGAGCGCTCTGGGCTCTCTCTCGCTCACACTACTCGGCCTCTTGCCTCCGCCCTGGCAGCTCCCGGGCGCCGCGCCTTTTCCCGCCCAGCAGAAGCCCACTACGCGCTCGGCACCAGGGTCGGCGACCCAGAGCGCTCCGACGCTTTGTCTCCTGCGCGTAGAGGTGTGCCGCCCGCAAAGGGAGCTCTCCCGTCGCCTTCCCGGCCCCAGCCTCCTCCCGGCATGAAAGAGCTTTTGGTTCTCCGGGAGGGAGAAAGCCTAGATCCAGCTAGGGAGGATATAGGGCGGCGGAAGACCGTCTGCCCTTCCCAAGCTCCAGGGCCCCAGGATCTCCCCCCATGACAGCCCACCCCCGCGGGTGGCCCACCTCCTTCTCCCCGCCATCCCCACACCCCATGGCTTTACTGAACGCCCTGGAAAGGCAGCGTCGCAGTACCTCTCCCACCGCGGGGACTCCACGCCGCACATGGCTCCATCCCGGGTGGGAGGCTGAGGGAGTAAGGGGAAGAGCGCGGGTGAAAAAGACGCTGGATTCCTCCCAGGAAAGGGGGCGACAGCACCACGCCTTGCGCTTGGCCCGGCGATCGGCAATCGGGCCCCCTGCGTGAGGAGGCAGAACCTCAAAGCCACTCGCACCTACCTCCCTCTGGTCGGCGGCTGCCCCCACCCGGGAGAACCGAAGCCTCTACAGTGGCGTCGTCAAGCGAGCCTTCCCGATCCGGGAGGGCGGGAGGTGTGGGTGGGAAAAGCAACTCGCCCCCCGGAAAATTCCCAGAGCACCCCCATCTCTCCATGCATCCATCTATCTATCCATCCATCCATCCATGCATCCATCCATCCATCGCTAGCTCGTTTTCTTCTCTTCCCTTCTCTCTCCCCTTCCTTCGTTGCTGCCTTGCCGCCTCCCTGCCGCCCTTACCTGTAGCCATCTGATTGTAATGGGCCACCGAGTCGCTGCTGCCTGAGAAGAGGTTGAGCGCGCTGGGGATCTCCTCGGGATACAGATTGTCAGGCAGTTGATTTAGCAAACTGCTCATGGTCACCGGCAGCTTCTCGGCGAGTTTGCCGGTCATAGCACTCCGGAGCTGCCGCCGCCGCCGCCGCCGCCACCGCTGCCGCTTGCTTCTAGCGCAGCTTCCAGGCAAGCGGCATCCGAGAGGCGATCCGTGGTGCAGGGGAAAAGCATGCGAGAGGGAAAGTTCGGAGGGAGGAGGGAAGGAAGAGGGGAAGGGGTGGG
>NW_006921876.1:2356435-2360865 GCF_000298275.1 Orycteropus afer afer
ACAGCACGCGCCCGGGCCCCCCCCACTCCCCGATCCGCCACCGCCACTGCCGCCGCCGCCGCCGCCGCCTCTGCCGCCGCTGCAGCCGCTGTTACCACCACCACCACCCTGCCGCTTCCTAGCAAGCTCACTGCTGCCCAAAAGCTCCCAGCCAGGGAACTCCACCAGCCTATTTATCTGAGCCCCGGGAAAGCTCCGTGACGTAGCTGCCCATATATGGACAGACAAAGCCCAGCCGAAGGGGCGCGACGTCACAATGGAAGCTCCTCACAATGGAACATTAGAAAGCAGGAAGCGGGCCGCAGCCAACGTGCGGCGCCCGCACTGCTCGCGGCTCTTAATAATATTATTTGTTTGAAATGGACAAATACAAGCAAAGTAATCACCGGGAAAAAGAAAGCAGCAATAAATAAAAAATAAAAAAAAAAAATAAAGAAATGAAAGAGAAGAAAGAAGAAAAATGCTAGAGAAGAGCAAAGAGGAATGCGGTACAACGCATAGTGCGCAGCGCGGAGCGCGAAGTTGAAAAAAACATAATCGTGTATGTTTTTTGAGATCTGCATTAGGAGACCGTGTTTGTGGGGCAGGAGGGCAGCAAGGGTGGGGTTTTTGGAAGTGGTCTGGAACACCCTGGCAAGAAGAGAAGCTAAAACACCCAGCGATGCCCTTTGCAGCCTGGAAACTGCTGGAGAAACTCGGCTCCCACTGTGCCCTCTGGGTTCAGGACCCTACCCCAGACTAGCAGAAAAAGAGCTCGTCCCTTTAAGGGGGATTCCAACGTGTCAGGTTCCCAGGTCCAGTATCTTGAAAACTTTTGTGCCACCCTTATCTCTGATTCGCCGCCCACACTCTTGCCCCTTACTGGGACGCTGACCTCCCACCCACTACCGGCTGAACACAGTGACTGGGAGATTCGTAGCTGCTGATGGGCTACGCCAGAGGCGAGGACCAGGCTCTTGGGGCAAGAATGTGCGTTTTTGGTGGTGAGGAAGAAGAAATGAAGTTGAGGAGATAGGAAACACAAATACCAAATCCCCAGTAAATTCCCTAAAGGTTTCAAAGCAATGCCTGTGGCCACAGTATGGAGTAGCCCAGCAGGCCGGTGCACGCAGTTGCTGTCTGTTGCTGCCGGGGAAGGGACCTCTTCTGAGTTGCAGCAGGAGAACGCTGAACTCAAGTCTCTGAGCCACCACTGCGTCCTCCCTTAGTCTCTATCCTCCCCCTCGCCTTCCACAGGGCTGTCCCCATTACTGCCTGCTGCGCCCTGCAGCCAAAGGCCGCCTGTTTGCCGACCCGGTGCGCTGTCACCTCCTCTAGCAGCCACGAATTTCGGGGGCGGTTAGTACGTTCCCCGAGGCCTGCTCCTGGAGCGCGTGCGGCCAGGTTGCGGGAGAGGGGGAGGAGCGGAAGGCAGCTTGGGGGAGCGACCCCGAATCACACTGGCTCGGCGTGGGAGGATTCCCTCATCGATGGCCGCGTGGGCGCGGTGAACCCCGCGTCCCCCGATAGGGAGTCGGGGTTGGGGGAACGTGCATTTCTCAAGGGGAGTGGGAGTGTTGACAAGGAGGAAGAGAGGATCCCCAAGCCTCACGCCGTGGGAGGGCCGCGCGGGCTGGGGACGTGTGGGAGGAACTCCTGAGCTGCACATCGTGGTGGGGGTGGATGACAACCTCGCTCCCCTCCCCTCCACTTCACGTGGGGAAGAGCCGGGGCTGGGAAGGGCCCAGCCTCCTCCGGAACTTCTGTAGTTCTCAGGAAAAGAGGGATTCCCGCCACCCGCGAGCCCCCTCTCCCCTACCCGCACCGCGCTCTCGCCGGTCTCCCCACACCTATACTTGGGAGGCACAGCGCCCCCGGGCTCTCCTCCGCCCGCGCGGCGCGGGGAGGGAGAGCGCTGCAGCGGTCCTGGGCTCCCGCCGGCCGGAATCAGGGCAAGCAGCTCTACCCGCCCGACCCCCCCCCCCCCCCCCCCCCCTGGGGGCCGAGCGGCCCGCCCCGGGGCGTAGGCGGCGGTGTGAGGCTGGCTTGGCGCGGAAGGGGCCCCGGCGGCTGCAGGGAGGGTCTCGGGGCTGCGGGCCAAGCCGGGAAGAGCCATACAAGGAGCGGATCCGGTGACGCGGCGGCCGCGCCCCTTCTCCTTCTAGATTTGGCTGCAGATTCCGGTCCCCGGATTTGCATATTTTGCCTTCCAGTGGAAAAGAAAAGAAGAACAAAACCCTCAGCCTTTAAAGGAACCACACAGGCTTGGCGTCACCCAGGGAGGTGATGGTCGTCCGGGGCCTTGAAAAATTAGCCAGCGGCTCTGGCCTGTGGTCGTAGAGCTTGGCAGTAGGCGAGAGTCGGGGAGCGACTGCGCTCAGCGGGCTTCCGCCGCGCGAGTCCTCGCTCCTCAGCAGCGCTTCCTGCTGCATATTCATCCGGAGCCGCAGGGGTCTCCGAAGGCTCCCGCCCGGGGCCAGGAGACGCTGCAAGGTGCTCTGCCCTGGGCCAGTGGCAGGCCCCCAAACGGGCTGCAATTCCCATGTCTCCCCGCGGGTGGCATAGTTTAGTCTGCAGGCGTGTCGGGAAGGAAGTGAGATGGCTCGGTCTTCCCGGCTCAACTCAGAGACCCTAGCCGATGCACACTCTTCCCACCTGTCGGGACCTCTCTTCAGGAGGGTATACAGAATGAGAAGCTAAAAACCCCATTTCTGTTCGATGGTAGCCCTTATTGGGAAAGGCAGCGGCAATGGGAGGGAGCATTTGGACTTCTTTAAAGGGAGCTCTGGTAGCATAGTGGCTAAGACACTTGCCTGCTAACCAGATGGCTGGTGGTTCAAACCCACCAGCCACTCCTTGGAAGGAAGGTTGGGCAATCCTACTTCTGTAGTAATACTGCCTCGGAAACCCAAGGAGGGGTCGCTATGAGTCGGGTTTGACTCAATGGCACATAACAACAACAACAAAGGGCCCCAGAGGTGGTGATGGGTAGCCACTCCGGAGGTGACCTCAAACACTTTTAAGTTAGCTGGCCTTGTTGCATGTAAGGAGAAAAGCTTGCCTTGCACTAAGCGTGCTCACGTGTTGTCTAGCTTGATAGGAGCCAAATTCTTGGCATGAAACAGAAGTCTTTTTTGTTTGTTTGTTAGGTTCTAAACTTTTATTTATTTATTTATTGTGATTTGGGTGAAAATTTACAGAGCAAATTCACTTTCCATACAGCAGTTAACACACACGTTGTCTCATGACATTGACTACAATTTACCCCAATGCAACAGCTCCCCTCCCACTTCCGCCCCATAGTTACCTCTTTCCTGTGTCCATCCCTCCATGCACTCCTGCCCTCTGAACTGCCTCCCTGTGCGTAAACAGTCCCTCTTTCTCCCATGATTGGAACAGAAGTCTTTAATTCAACTGAATAAACCCATCGAAGCTTCTGTGTGACCTTTGAAAAATTTTTGAATTTCTTTCTTAGTCTCACTTCTTGTTGTCTGTAAATTGGGCCAACAATACCATCTACCTTTTAAACCAAACCAAAACCAAACTTACTGCCGTGGAGTCAAATCTGACTCATAGAAACCCCTCCTTGAGGGGAGCTGTTGCATTGTGGTAAATTGTGGTCAATGACATGAGACAAAGTATATGTGAACTGCTGTATCGAGAGTGATTTTGCTCTGTAAATCTTCACCCAAATCTAAATAAAATAAAATTAAAAAAAAAAAAGAAACCCCTCCTTGGGTTTCCGAGGGTATCACTACAGAAGTAGATTGTCCAATCTTCCTTCCCATGAGTGGCTGGTGGGTTTGAACCACCAGCCTTCTGGTTAGCAGTGAAATGCCTTAGGTAGGAAAAATTAATTTAGATAATTTTTATAAAGTACTTATCTCAGACCTCTAGCATGTATTTTCCAAAAAAAAAAAAAAAGTAATTATTATTGTTAAACTATCCCCCCGCCCCTCACCATGGGACACAGAAACTCTTTACCTCTGTGTTTGCCAAGAGTGAGTTTAGGTGGTAGAACTAGTAAAATGGGCCAGATGTGGAGCTCCATTCCATACCAGACTGAATATATACAAGAAGTATTGATGTTTATTACTTGGGGTGGGGGAAGGAAACTCCTATTTTGTGCCTGGCACCTGTTGGGCACTCTGCCAACCCAGAGTTTGTTAAGGAATGGTCCTTACTCTCCAGCAGCTCAGGCAAGGATTGAGCACTCAACAGCTGGTGGTGAAATAAGACTAAGTACATAGAAGTCACTCAGGTACTCTTTAACACTCTGGAGCACGCACTAGACTTTTTGGAGGGAGGCTATGGTTTCCAGGGGGAAAAGGGCTCTGGTAACTCTTTTTTTTTTTTTTTTTTTTAGGATTTGGGTGAAGATTTACAGAGTAAATTCACTTTTCATACAGCAGTTCACATATACTTTGTCTCATGTCATTGACCAAAATTTA
>NW_006921876.1:2362355-2397538 GCF_000298275.1 Orycteropus afer afer
GTCCCAATCTCTCCACAACCTCGCCAGCATTTGTTATTTTCTGTCTTGTTGAACTTTGATACTACTCCGGTAACTCTTGCAGCTCTCCTCTGCCACACTAAGCATGCTTTCTGCCTCTCCATGCTTAGGCCTCATTGCCTGATTCCTGTTCAGGGTTCAACCTACACAGGTGCTCACTGTCACCCTGGATGATGGTGGTAGATGGAGGCCAGGCTCTGTAGCAGGAGGAGACAACCCTGGGTGTGGAGGGTGTGTGTGTGAATGTTTGGAGTGACTGGTCTGCACACAAATAGCATTCTCCCATCTGGTTGCCAAACCTTGGATTCCACATAGAAAAAATGTTTATCTCTTTCCCTTCCTCTCTTGTTTCTTCTTTTCCTGCTGAAGAGGGGCTGAGGGTGTTTGTCTCAGTTTTATTGGCAGGCTCAAGTGAGATTGCCCAAGGCCTAATTACCTGAACTTTAAGTCCTGAACTTGTTGGGGAGCGAGTAGGCACTGGTTCAGGGCATCTTTAATCTGGAGCGGTGAAAGGCAGGCCTGGCTACCTCTGTGGTAGGGTCAAGGCTGCCCAGCTCCCGGCTCCTCTCTTCCACAGAATCCAGCCAGCCTCACTAGTTGCATTTATGGGGGAGTGCTTCTGCTTGTGGGAGGAATGGATGTGTCTTGGTGGAAGAATACAGGAAGGAGGAGATGTGGTCCAGAAGTCTACCGAAGAAAAAGGCAATGCTCCTGTTCTGTCTTGACCCTTAGTCTATAGCCATCGCTTTTCTTTGAACTTTGGTGTTGTTGTGAGGTGTCATTGAGTCAATTCCGACTCATTATGCCCCTATGTAAAACAGAACAAAACACTGCCCAGTCTTTCAGACATTGTGTCTATCTATCTCATTGAGAGTCTTTCCCCCTCCTTTTTTTTTTTTTTGTGCTCACCCTCTATTTTATCAAGCATGATGTCCTTCTCCAGGGACTGGTCCCTCCGGACGACATGAGCAAAGTATGAGAGGTCAAGTCTCTCCATCCTTGCTTCTAAGATGCATTCCAGCTGTACTTTATCCAAGACAAATTTGTTCCTTCTTTCAGATGAAGCTTAGCTCTCCTTTTTACTAATGATGTCCACTGGTGTCTTACAAGAAAGAAAATCCACAATTTAGTTCAACCTGGGGTGTTAGAGATTTAATGCAGTGCCTTCCAGAGAGGGTATTTGCATTTCAAAAGAAAATATTTACAGAGAGTAATATGTATCACCCAAAGGAATTAAGCCCAAAGTTTAGAATGGAAAATAATAGTACTATTTTAGTAGCAGGAGCTCTGGTAGCATAATGCCTAAGGCACTTGACTGCTAACCAGAAGGCTGGTGGTTCAAACCCACCAGCCACTCCTCAGAAGGAAGGTTGGGCAATCTACTTCTGTAGTGAAACCCAAGGAGGGGTCGCTATGAATCGGGGCTGATTCGAGGGCAGATAACAACATTTTAATAGCAGCAGTAGTATAGTACTGGTGGAATTATATTTATCCTGGGATATTAGGCACGTTGAAGGGGAGTACGATATTTGAGGAGCAGAGAATGATGATGGGATTGTTCCTGAATGATAGTTCTCTTTAGGGTCCTAAACTGTTTTCATTTTTTGTGTCCAATAGGAGGTTCACAGGAGATTAAGAAGTCACCAGTGGAACTCTTCCTGACCAACTTTCTGTGGCATTCTAGAGGTCACTGCCATTTCTTCCACAATGATGGCCAACTCCGAAGCTAGGTGGGTTTTGCCTTGATACTTGAGGAAGGAAAATGTTGTTGGCAGCCAAAAAGAGCCCCACAGGCTTCACAGAGACGTTTGAGGATGATGCTCTGGTTAAGAGTCAGAGCTGAGTATCCTGTGTAGAAGAACTGCATAGGTTCTTTCTTGCTTGCAGAGCTTCCAGTCTGTAGCCACAAAAGATAAGGATGACTGATAGCTATGCCTGCCTTGTGCTAGATCCTTGGATGTGCATCATTTTTTCTTTCTTTATAATAATCCTGTGAGAAAGCTTTCAAGGCTGCCCCTCAACTTTTTTTTTTTGTAAAGCTCACTGGAAGTTACCTGGCCACTCAGTAGCTGAGCTGAGATTTGAATTCAGGTCCATGTGACTCCACTTAATTCAACCCATTGTCCCCATTATGACTATGTCAGGCAGTTTTATCAGGGGAAAGAAATGAGATGGAGGCTGTGGATAGGAGGATGAATAGCTATAAACTTTGTAGAGAAGCCAATGAATAAAGCAAAGACATACTTGAGTGTTCCTCTCAGCATCCCCTTGGAACCCGAGGGAGGGTAAGGAAGGAGCCCTAGCCCAAGGGAAAGTAAAGGGGCACAACCTCACCATTCCTGAGAAGTCAGGGAGGAAGAGTGTTATTGCCAGGGGCTATGTATATGGAATGGCAACTGTGCCACCTGAGTGTGTGTCTGCTACCCTAGCCTGTCTCATAGGTCATAGGACCCTTTCTAAATGTCATAGGACCCTCTCCAAACTAATACACACTTCCATTTTAAACACCTGTTTGTGTCTAAATTGAAATTAACACATTATAATCATGTCGAACCAGGCTGTTTTGATTAGACTTCAAATAATTTAGGGGAAAGACCGGTGATCAGGGAGCCCTGGTGGCACAATAGTGAAGCTCTTGGTGCTAACCTAAAGGTTGGTGGTTCATACCCACCCAACAGTTCCATGGCAGAAAGACCTGGATAAAGATTACAGCCTAGAAAACCCGATGGGGCAGCTCTACTCTGTCACATGAGTGTGCTATGAGTTGAAAATGGACTTGAAGGCAACCAACAACAACAACTGTGACCAGAGGGAGAAATCTTTGTTACAAAAGAACATTTGTTTGAGGGCCTAAGGTCTCCAAAGTGGATCCTTCTGGAGACCTCTCCTAATATACCAATAACTGTCATTGCTTGTTCAGAGGATGAGGGACTCAGGTGTAGGTGAGCTGGACCAGGGAAAGTCTTAGATAGAAGGCAGACTTGAGAAAAGTTGTTGTGTAGATAAGTAGAGAGTACCAGCCCTGGCCTGGGCATTATGGTTCTGCCATAAATTATGTATGTGACTGTGAGCCAGGCCCTTCTTGTTTCTGGAAGGAGTTGGGCTGTATAACCTCTAAATTCCTCCCACAAATTTCTGATTCTAACAGAGAAAGGGTTGGGAGTAGACATGGTGGAGTTGATCATCAAGTGTAGGGGCTCAGTAGGACTTGGGTTAGTGTCCTCAGGGAGGGGGAGTACTGGGGGGGGGTGAGGGCTTGTGATGGGAACTTTGCTTTCCTAGCTCAGGGGTTTGTGGAGGGTCAGTGGAGTCATGTGCTCAGAGGGTTTGTCATTCCCCCTAGGGGCCACTGTGGGACAGCCCCCTTCTCAGCGGGGAGGGATGGGTTTCTCTGCAGAAAGGACTCTCTGGGGATGGGACTTTTTGGAAAGAGGAACTTCGTGATTTGAAATGAACCAGAAAAGCCGTGAGTGTGGGGGGAGGCAGTCAAGGAGAGCAAAGAGGGAGTGACAGAAAAGGAGGGAGAGAGAGAGAAGAGAAAAGAGATGAGAGCAGGATCTTATTCCCATTGTTCTCCACACACCTAGCCTCTTGCTGGGTACCAGGGTTACTCATCGGACAGATGTTGAGTCCACAAGGCTGGCAGGTCCATCTCTGCTGCCCCTCTGCCCTTCCCACCCTGTAACAAAGATCTTCAGGAAACCAGAGATGGTTGCAGTCTCTAAATCTTTGTTTCTTATCATCTCGCAGCCTCAGGGTACTCCTTAGCCTGAAACAAACTGGTCCTTTGCCTCATTCATCTGGGTGAGAGGTGGAAGGCAGACTCTGGTTTCTGCTTTGCTGTTCAATGAGGTAAAAAGTCTGGGATCCAGAGTGAAGCAGTTCTTCTGGGCCCTCAGTTGTATTAGCATCCTCTTTTACCAGAGAGCTTAGGCAGAGCTTTCTTACATTTCTCATGATGTACTTCTTGTAGAAAATGAAACTCTTTTTTATAGCCACTGGGGTAAAGGATTGATGTTGTCCCCAGCCCCATCCTGTCACCCTGAGGGCTGAAGGATCAATACTGGCCTAGCTGTAATCCACTGGAGGCCTGCACATTACCTAGGAAGCCCTGACTGAAGGTATGAGCTTCCCAGGCAGGGCTCATGGCAGGTGAACAAAGGAGGAGTGTGATCACTTTCTCTGCCAGAGACTGCAGAATTAATTGGGCTGTGCATGGCCTAGGATCACCTAGAAAGCTAATGGAAGAGAAGAGATGGTAATCAAGGTCTCTGAGGGCAGGGAACGTCTTTGTATCCCTAGCACTTAGCACTGTGCTTATCCTCAGCAAGTTCTCAACAAGTGGTCATTGACCAAATTCATGTGTCCAGGTTGGTGACTGCGAATCATAGTCAGTTTGAAGAGAAGCCTAATCCACTTCATCCTTACCTTCTGATCCTTTTATTTCTTAATTCTCCACCTCCACAGCATAGGAGGCCCTTGTCCACCAGAATTCCATATCAGGGGGGATCCTGGGTTTAGGACTTAGCAGCCTGAGTTCAATGAAACAAACATCTTTTGAGCACTTCCTGCACATTCTTTGTGAAGGGAAACAAACTTAAGACTAGGTTCCTTCTATCAGAGAGTTGGAAGTTTAATGTGAAGTGAAGAATAAGACTGGCAGAAGCTATTGTATGCGAACGTGGTAAGGAGCTTGGAGGAGTTAAGGAGCATAGAGGCCTTGGGGGGAAGTTGCTAAAGGAGAGGGGAATAGAAGACCAGATAGAGGAGGTGGGGCTTGATTTGATGGAGGCCTAGAGTAGGGGCTAAACCCACTATGTGAGGAGGGGAGGGAAGTGGGAGAAAAGAAAGGGGAGGGGTGAGGCTCTGTGCAGGGAGCTGAGATTTTTCCCCCTGCTGTTCTTGCTACCCTTATTTCTTTCATTTCTAAAAGAAGAACCTATTAGTATTGTCCTTCTAGCATGTCTCCCTAGAGGGGTATTTGGCACATTGTTGGTCCAATCACTGTTTGCTGCGCTGATAGCTGATAAATGAGGACTCCTCAGGGGAGAGGTAGGAGACAGAATTCAGTCCTGAATATAAACTGGATCCCATTCAGATATTTGGTCCTTTACTAGAATGTATATTCCAGGAAGGCAAGAGTGTGGGTCTGTGTCCTTCACAGCTATATCCCCAGCAGACAAAACTGGGCTCATCAATGGTGCTCAATAAATGTTTGTTGAAGAATGAATGTTCCAGACACTCTATCAGGCCTCATTCCTGATGCTATTGGCAGGATCAGGAAAGGGTACTAAGCTTGTGAGTGAAATCCTGGAGGGAAAAAGGGGCCTAGGAGTGTCCCAAGAGCAGCATGAAGGTAACAGGGATTCCAGGTTTGGCGGGAAGGTAGGATTAATCAGATCCAAATGCCAGGGCTAATAGCCTGGTTAATTGGGTGGTAATGATCCTTGGCACTTTTCATCTTCAAAGCAAGGAACAAACTGTAATTAATACGCCCGCCACCCGGGGGCAGGGTGGGGGATGGTGTGGAGACTCTTGAACCACTGCTATTCGGTTGGGAAAACTGAGGCATTGGTAGAGAAAGCTTTTAGTGGATCTTCTTGGGTGCCTCGAATATACCAAAGTATGATTCCAAAACCAAGGCAGGTGAGGTGCTGAGGTCACGAGAAGGGAGGACACTAGGGACCCGCGCAGAGAAAGAAGGCCTGGCCAAGGGCGGCGGCGGTGGGGGAATCTGGGTTTATCTGTGCTTCGGCTGGAGGAGACCCAGGCTAGGCCCAATGAGACACTAGGTTTCCCAGGGCAGAGGTCCAGCTACTCCTGAAGGGTGGGCCTCCGGACATTGTGCGCGAGTGCGGCCTCTGCTCCTTGCGCTCCAAGGGCGGCTCTGGAGTCCAGCGCCTAGCAGAGCAAGGGTCCTGGGCGTCCCTAGCGCTCAGTGGCGGGACAACTCCAAGCACACTCCACGTGAGTCACCGGCAGCTCCGAAATGCATCCTGGTTTCTTCATCGCAGTCTGGCCGCCTCGGTTGAGCCCGGAGGGAGTTTTTCACAGGGGGTGATTACCCTGCCGTCATTAAAACCCGGTAAATATCACCTAGGAACTGAGGCCGCGCGGCCGCCTCTGAACTACAGCCCAGGTTCACAGGACAGAGAGTGCAGGACCCGGCTAGGTACGTTCAGGCTCATCCAAGACCAGTTCGAATCTTCTGTATCCGGGTGCCCTGGGGGCAGGGATAGCCGCCTGAGCGGCCTAGCGGCGGGTCGACCTGAACAAAGGCCATCCCGCTGTCGCATCCAGCACTCCGTGTTGCCAATTTCTGCTGTTTTCCCTGGACCGCGACGTCTTAAAGGCAGGGACTGTGTCCTCACAGTTAAACTCTATCCATCCTTGGCGCTTCAAACCCACCAGCCACTCCTCGCAAGGAAGGTTGGGCAATCTACTTCCATAGTGATACTGCCTGGGAAACTCAAGGAGAGGTCGCTATGAGTCAGGTCTGACTCCAAGGCACATAACAACAGCAACAACAACAACATCCTTCATCAAGGCCTTTCTGGTGGTCCTCCCAAATACCACTTCTAGGTTGCCAGTAATTCTGCTTACATTTTTTACACTTATTTGTGTAATTCTTTGATAAATGTCTGTCTCCAAATTCTCCTTCTCTGTACATTCCAAGAGAATAAGCACCACTTCTGATTTTTTTCTCTTCACTATTCTCCCCCCACACACATACCTTGTGCCAGTGTCTGATATACAACAGGCCTCAGGATTTTTAAATTAATTAAGAAGTCTACGAGGCAGTGGCGGGAGTCTCTGGGTGGTGCCGTTAAACCGAACTAGACTAGCTGCTAACATAAAAATTGGCCGTTGGAGTCCCGGCAGGGATGCCTCAGAAGAAAGGTCTGGCGATCTACTGTGAAAAATCAGATATTGAAAATCCTATGGAACACGGTTCTGTACTGACGCACATGGGGTTCCCATGCGTTGTAATCAAGTGCATGGTAACTGATTGGTTTACAGGGCAATGGAACTATTTGATGACCTCCCATGTCCCAGTTTTTTCAATATTCAACAATTGTGTGCCTACTCTGTGTCAGACATTGAGAGCACCATAGGTCTAAAAGGTCAGCAGTTGGAACTCACCAGTTGCTCTGTGGGAGAAAAGACCTGGCTATGTGCGCCACTCAAGATTTCAGCCTAGGAAGCCCTATGGGGCAGTCCTAACCTGTCACACTGGGTTGTTAAGAGTCGGAATCGACTGGACAACAACAACAAAGTGTAGGGAAAGGTAAAAAACAAATATATGTGAAGTAGCGATATGTGTTACGATGAAAAATAACCTAACTGCACCTAACAACAACAACAAAGGCATGGAGAGTGATGGGGTGTAATTCTTGCATTGTGGAGCTCAGCATTGGCATACCTGACTTATTAAAGTGCTCAATTTGAATATCTGACTTTGTGTTTCCGTCTAGCTATGGCCTAATTTATTGGATGCTTTTTGGAAAATTCTGTGTAAAAAGGATATTTATATATATGTTTTAAAATATTATCAAAGTCTACTAGGGAAAGTCAGGACTCTAAAGTCAAAGTCGCGTGCAACATGACCCCTTTCCCTTGCCATTCAGCCCCTCTTCTCTGGGTCAGCTTTCCCACCTGCCACCAGGTGGCCTGAGATGAAATTCTGACATCGTGTGAACACCAGGGTCGTTTTGAGACGCTCCTCCGGGGCAGAGATGGAAGTGGGCCAAGGGTGATTGTGGCTGCGGTACCCCAGCCCTAAATCTCAGAGGCGCACTTCCCTGTCTCACAAACCCTCTCTCAGAACGGCAGGAGAGCGCTTCTTCTAGACCCTAAACAAAAGAAAAAGTTGCCGCAATGGAAACTCGAACTAATCCTCCCCTCTTGCCCCACTTCCCTTCCGCGGTCACACTTCCGGCGGCCGCCACAGGGTATTTTGAGTTCGAAAACAAAGCGTCAGATCTATTTGAGCAACTTTTGTTCCATCGGAGTAGAAGCCCAGGGGCCTGTGGCTGCCTTGGGCTCGGCCACTTCCCCAGGGAACTGACGCGTTTCCCCTTCTCTGCCAAGGACCAATTTAGCAACTCAGACTGGCCACTTTTAGCTTCTCCTTTCCCTGGCCTGGCAGCAGAGTGGCCAGAGGTAGGGTCGCTGGGAGGAGGGGCGTGTCTGGGTGCCTTCTTTGTGGATTGGGAGGACAGGCCTGGTTCCCCTCCTCTGCCCCTTTTTGCCCCCCTCCAAAACAAACAAACAAATCCTCAAAAAAACAAAAACTGCATATACACAACTTCCACTGGCCACCAAAATCCACTTGCCACATCAGGAGATTGCAAGTGAGAGTTGTGATTAGGCTTTGTGGTCCTAAAGGGTAGGGTGCCTGTCAGTGGTGACTGGTGTATATATAAATTGTGATTGAAGTGGGAGTGCATACATGGAGATTGCATGTGCATACAAATACTATGTTCACATTTGCCCATGCTGAACAAAGCATGTATACACAGCTTGCATGGATGTCTAGAAAGAGCTTGGCAGAGTGTGCCCTGGAGTGTCTAGCGGTGTGCATACCATGTGATTTTGTGTGGGCTGGTGTATTTACAGTATGTGTGTGCAGGGTGCGTAAAATAGAGGTGTATGTAAGTGTGTGCGTGCACATTTGTATATACAGAGTATCTGTGGATGGGCAGGATCTGGTTTCCAGGGTATGGGGAAGGTAGTGAGCCCTAGCCAATGGTGACCAGTGTCCACAGGGGCAAATGCTGGACTGGAGGTGCCATATGTGGGTCAGGGATTGAGGGTATGTGAGTGAGCTGCAGGTGTTGGTCTCAGGGTACCTGTGGGAACATTGGCATGCACAAGTAATGTCATACTTATTTTCTTACTGGGTACTCTGTCCCTGTCAGGGATTATGAATTTGAAAAGAGGCTTTGATTTTGTAGGAAGGTGCTGTGGGGTTGGGAGAGAGACAAATGCAGGTCATACCTAGAGACAGAATCTTTTATGTAGTGGAAGTGTAAAAGTGTTCACCACAGATTAGTAAGTAAGCACAAGTAACCCTGTGCTTACCTCGCCTTTGGGTACTCCAACACTGACAGCCCAGCAGCTGTTTTGTGTGTCTTTATATCAGGAGCACTTACAGCCCTGTCAGGCCTTTCTCCTTAAGCCCACTTTCAGCTCTGTAGGTTGCTATACCCCCTCCCAGCTTGGAATGCCTCCTGCTTTCCTCCTTGTTAGCCTCTCTTTCTACTGCTGTCTTCTGACTCTGAACTCCTATAGGCCTCACAATCATACAACTCTTGATAGGCTTTGTGTCTGTCCATATTCCCTTCCATCAGATGGTCAAAGTTCTGGAAGGCAGAGACCATCTAGGTTTGTTTTGTAGTATTTTCACTTCTTAGCACTCAGTTGAGCCTCCATAAATACTGTAGAATATCAGCTTGTGTGGGAACTTTTCGGTCATGGTGTGTATGTAAGTATCAATTTCTTTATGGTGATTTGAATGTGCACCTCTGGCCATTTCTATGTATGTGTGTGAGTGTGTGTGGGTTTGAGAGGGGATGTGGTGGTGGGTGGAGGGAGGGTTCTGGACTCCTTTAGGGTGCTTCCTATGTGCTTTGCTTGCCAGGCTGTAAGGGAAGCCAGCTCAGCCCACTCTCCTGCTTTGGTCATGAGGATGGGAGTGAGAGAAGTCTGCGGCCCTGCTGAGCCAGTCTAACTGGCACGTTTAGCCCCTTCCCTTTTAGCCCTCTGCTCCCTGCCTAGAGGACTTATGCCAGTGGGGCCTGACTCCAGCTCATGGGGGTGGGGGGGAAGAAAAAGAAAAAGAAAAGAAAAGAGCACTTTTGTGCCCTGCCCTCATTCAGAACAGTCTAGAGGACCTGAAGTTACACCTCTGCTTTCTGCCCTAAGTGCAGACACACCATATGTGCTCCTTCCCATCCTCCCTCTATTAGGCATGAGGAGTCTTTTGGACAGGTTCCTTCTGGCCTAGATCTAGGAAAGGCTGGGGTCTTTTCTGATGCTTCTGGGAACGGGTTCTCCTGAAACCCCAGGGTCTCCAGATCCCCACATCTGTACCCTTCTCTTTAACCCAGGCCTCCCATCCAGGTTTTCTGCATCCTGCAGCCAAATGCACTTGGCTCATTTTCATTTTCATTTTCAGTTCTAAGAATGCTTGCTCTACCCAGTTCTGGTAGTTTCTATCCACTTCCCAGTTTCTGTCATCTGTGGCTTTTTCTTTGCCACTTTCAACAAAAGCCATATAGAATCTCAGGACATTCAGGAGGAGGGGGCCTCAGAGAACAGCTATCCCAAACTGCTTTACAGATGAGGAAACCAGTACCCAGAGAGGGGGGCTGATTTTCCCAGGTTCACACAGCAGTGAATGGTAGCGCTGGTACTAAGATCAGATCTCTGCTTCTAGTCAGGGCTTCCTTCAGCCCCGTCATGCCTGATGTTCTTATCTTTTTTGTCTGCTTCAATTTCCTTCTCTTTCTGATATCTTTTATTCCTTTCCTTTTTATTGAAATATTTCTCTTTTTTCTTTTTAAAATATTTCCCTCTGTGTTCAGTAGGAAGATTTGCATCTGGTGGCATCAAGGTGGCCCTCAGAGCCAAGGCAGGCAGTGTTGTCCCCTATCCTGACATGTTTTTCCTCAGTTCTTTGAATAGTCTATTTTCCTTTCTGGTCACCCAAGATATACGAGGGGTCCTGTCCTTTCCTCTTCCTGAATCATCCTCTTCAGTTCCTGTTTCTCCTTCCAAGTACCATGGAGGTATATGGGAACTCTCAAGGAACTGACTCCTCTCTCTAACCTTAGTTTCCTGGTCTATAAAATGGAGCTGAGAGTCTCAGAAGGGGAGAAATGGGCATGTGTGTGTGTGTGTGTGTGTGTGTGTTTATGACGTGTCTCCCAACAGCTCCTGGGGGTAGATGGGAAAGTTAATTAGCACTAGGATGAAAGGTGCTGTGGGATAATTGCAGGTAAGATCAGGATAGCCAAGAGGGGAGGGCTGGGGAAGAGGCCCCTAACATCCTAAGGGTGGGCGCCCCAGCTCCACTTCTGCAAAGAGGATCAGACACCTGGAGAGGCTGAGGGGAGAGGCTGGGGGGTGGGGAGGGAGCATTCTGAGTGAAGGGTCTTTGTCTTTACAGGGAAATGCTTGTTAGTTGCTAAGGAACTGGGCTGTCTTTCCTGATCCAAGCCTCCCAATGTTTTGCTTTGCTTGGGAGGGGGATGCGGGGCTGGGATTTGAGGCTCTCCCTTGGCAGTTGGTCCTTTCCCTGGGGCTGCAGAGGCTATGATGGGTCTCATGGGAAGAATTCTCACCTGGAAAAAATGGCTCTTTACCATTACCCTAAGCCTTCCATCTGGTGGCTTGCTCAGTGGAGCTGGGGAGAAGAACAGGTGAGGTGGGGGTGGGGAAGGAGAGGAAACATGAATTACAGCACAACCTGCATGCTAGGCATTGTGCTAGGGCATCCTCTGTGCCATCTCATTTAATCATGGCAACAAATCTTCTAAGGAAGCCATTTATTTCCTTTTTTCCCGCCCCCTCAGTATCCTGCTTTTTACAGTTGAAACAGGCCCAGAGCAGTTAAGTAACTTGCCTGTGGTCACAGTGTCAGGGGCTGATTACCCAATAAGCAAGGTGAAATCCATGTGAAACTCTTTACTGCAGATTAGTAAGTAAGCACAAGTAAGCCTATGTTTACCTGGCTTGCTGGATACTCCATCCCTGTCAGGGATTGTACATTTGAAAAGAGGCTTGAATCTGTAGGAAGGAGCTGTGGGGTTGGGAGAGAGATGGATGCCAGCCATACCTAGAGGCAGAATCTTTGATGTGATTAGTAAGTAAGCACAAATAGTCCTATGCTTACCTGGCTTATTAGGTAATCTGACACTGCACAGTGTTATTAAGTATTAGGAATTCTATGTGCAGAACCCTTTGAACCTCTCACCCAGTGCTTTTAAAACTATGGCACCTAATACAGCCCATTGGCTGATCAACCCTAAACCTGGACTCCTCCTCATCATAATCATTGCCATCCTTGTCCTAATCACCATCATCAACAACAGGGGGTTTTCCTACATGACTTTCCTTCCTTGTCCTCTTTGCTTCCTTACCTAACAGCATTTATTTATTTATTTTTGATGCCTTTTTTTTTTAAGAGCTTGTTTTACATTCAAAGTCACATGTACATTTAGTTTCATTCCTAAAAGCATTTATTACACAGGTGTGGTTCTAGTGGGAAGAGAGGTGAGTCCATGGATTTAGACTGGGAAGCTGTTGGGTAGTGGCCTTGGCCAGCAGTGGTACTGGTGGTAGTAATGGTTTTGGACTTGGCCAGGTCATTGCCCATGAGTATCCAGAAGCCCCACAAATCACACTTGGTCCAGATGGCTGAAGCTAGGGGAAGGGCAGATGTTTGGGGGAGCCTCCTTTGGTTTCTTCTGGAACTTCCAGCCCTCTCTCTTTTGGCTCACTCTAGCTCTTGAATAAATAGAAGGTCTGGTATTTATTTTATGTAGGCCAGAGAGTAAAATTAGAGTGCTGTTTACCTCTAATACTAAGAGTGAGAAGACTTGAGTTAACTCCAGATTCCATTGGTACTAGTTAGGAAACAGGGAGTAGGTTATTTAACTTATCAGAGTCCTATGTATAAAATGAGAATAAGAGCACTGACATTATTATCTTGTGACAGATGCATGAGAGAATATGTATGAAAGCCTCTGTAAGCTGTGAAGCAGTGTGGGAATGCATTAAATGAGATAATGCATGTCAAGCACTTAGCACAGGGCCTGGTATGTATAAAGTGCTCAATAAATGGTGTCTGATAATGATGATGATAGTAATGTCAGTTCTCTCTATCCCTGTAAAGGGGTCACTAATGCTTCTTGTGTTTTTCTTAGTTGTTTCAGTACAGATCTCAAAGTGACTCCCATGTTCCTCTTGTTTCTCCCTAAAAAACCAAAACCAAACCCATTGCCATCAAGTCAATTCCAACTCATAGCGACCCCCGTTTAGTTTCTGAGGTGGTAAATCTTTACAGAAGTAGATCGCCCAGAGTTCTACAGGCAGAACATTGCGTCAAGGGGTCAGTTTTCCCTGGTGAGACACAGCTTCCAGGATTCCCTCTCTGCTGCTGAGACGTCCTTCTTTCTCTGTGGCTTTCAGGGATCAGCCTGTCTGGAAGGGCTGGCTGGCTCTGGCCTAAAGCATGGGTCAGCTTTGTTCTTTCTTCACATTTTTAGGGCAGGATGGTGAGGGTCTCTCCTGCAGCTGAACTAAAAGCCTCAAACATGAGAGGAAAAGAAAAGGGGGGGGGGGAGGAAAGAAAGAAAGCTGATAATTTCCTCGAAGGATAAACATCCGACTTTTTTTTTTTTCTCCTCACCCAAAATAAACATGCTAGCCACAAGGAATTAAAAGCAGAAGAGGGGAGGATGTGTCTCCATTTGGGGTTGCTCGAGGAAGCTGACCTTCTATTTATCCTGGCCCTGGGCACTGACCGGAGCTGCCAATTACACTCCTGTCTGATGGAGGTGGGGGCTGGTGGAGAAGGTCCCAGGAACCGTGAGGTTCACACATACTCAGAGAGTCCCTTTAGAGGCTGCCTTCCATGGCATTGCAAATGGACATTTCCTTTTGCTTCTTTAGTTTAGCTTGGCTTGCAAACTTGCCTGGTGGGGTAGAAGGGAATGGGGAGTCTCAACAGTTCCTAAGGCTTTGGGTGGTTATCAATTGCCCTTGTAGAGAACAAGGATTTGGTGTTCATCACCTGGGCGGAGAGCTGAGTCTATCAGTGGGAGTGGGGAGCCCATTCACAAATAGTCAGATACTCATTGCTAAAATTTTCCAACTAGTTACAGGTGTGCTCAACTTGGCTGAGATGATGATCAGAGCTCCTCTGCCTTTCAGTAAATGTGGAATATGGCACTGAGAAGGTAATAACCCCAGTTGCAGTCTGCCCCTTTCATCTGGGGATCTCAAAGCACTGTGTGCACTTGAGTCATCAACATTGCTGCACCCTAGCCCAGGAGAGAGGGGTTATTAACTCTCAGAAGCCGAGCTGAGGGGGAAGTTGGGAGGAGGCACTGAGAGAACTGGAGTTGGGGAAGAGTAGAGGCTGGTGGTAGCTGTGGGGGATTGAGGAGCCATGGTTCAGGCTGCGAGTGAGACTAGCTGAGAGATCTCTCCAAGGAGAGTAATCCACAGAGGAACTCCAAGGGAGTTAGATGGCAAAATTCCTTTCCTGGGAGAAAAGGGATAGCCTGGGAGTTTGTTCATACCTTTCTAAAAGCATAAACAAGATTATGCCACCCTTCTTCATGCCCACCCCTCTAATCTGCTTATTATCATTCAATGATTTCCCATTGCTTCAGGACACAACTCAAAACTTGAACATGGCTACAAGGCCTGGCATGTTGTGGTCTTTGCCCTCTGCTCCAGCTGGTCTTCTCTATACATACTTTAGCCTCATGGCCTTTCACTTACTGGAACATGCCATGCATGCCCCTTTCAGCCACAGGGCCTTTGCAGGTGCTGTTGCCTCCATTTGGAATGCTCTTCAGCCCTGTCCCCATTGACCTTGTTAACCCTACCCAGGCTTTCTATCCTGATGTTAAACACTACTTTCTCTAAGAATCAGCCCTCCTCCTCACTCCCCTTTTATACCCTTGTAAGGAGCTCTTGTGGTGTAGTAATTAAGGCATTTGGTGGCTAACCAAAAGGTCAGTGGTTCAAACCCACCAGCTATTGCACTGAAAATAGACAAGGCAGTCTACTTTCATAAAGATTTGCAGCCTTGAACCCAATAGGGGTGGCTATGAATTAGAATTGACTTGATGGCAGTGAGTTTGGCTTTTTGGTCTGGTTCACACCCTTGTAGCATTTACAACAGTTTGATATAATTTTCTCGTATTTATCTGATGCCTGCTTCTCTCTCCTACTAGATTGTAAGCTCCATGAGGCAAGCACTATGTCTTGTCTGCCCCGTTTAGCTGATGTATCCTCAGGACCTAGAAGGTCAGGCACATGATAGGTGGCAACATAATTTGTTAAATGAATGTTGTTGAATCTCAGAGCTGGAAAGGATCATGGTGATAAACCAACTGCACTCTTGCTCTTCCTCCCATCTCAATTTCACAGCTGAGGAAGCAGAACTTCGGAGAGGGTAAGTGATTTACTCAAGGGCACACAGTAACTCAGTGACATGTCAAGGCTAAGGGTCTTCACCTTCTGCCTGTCAATCTACCCCTCTCCCACTCCCACCATTTGCATTTACTAGAGAACCCCAAGCCCCAGTGCCAGACATTGGTTGGTTTTCTCTTGTTGGTTTTGGAAGGAAGACATGTTAGGAAACAAAACATCAAACCAGGCAGGCGTAGATGACTTTTTTTTTTTTTTTTAAATTTGAAAGTGAAGGGATTCCATACCGAGAGGCCAGCCCATCAGAGTTGGACAAGGTGGGCACACACCTGGAAGAAGGAATGGGAGGCTTAGCATGAAGTTATCTCTGCTTGGGTTTGTTCTTGGGCTCATTCTCACTTCCTCCAGGAGACTGGAGCCCTGATGAGTCCTGGTAGTTTTGGGTCAAGAACTGGGTGGATGCTTCGGGTTCATTCAAGTGGAAGCGGTTCAGAAATTTGTCCACATTCCAAGAGCCTGGAAAGACAAACATATCACAGGAAGGCAGTGAGAGAGAACCATTGATGTGTGAGCTGGCAGGGGCCTGAATGGAGACAGCAGAGAATGACCTCAGCCATTGGGCTGAAGCAGCATAGTGGCTTGGGATACCTTCTGGTTCTTAGTTGCAGAGGCAGCCCTTGGATATAGCAGAGCTGGGAAGTAGCATGAATTTGTGGGTCACCTGTTCCTCAGAGGACAAATGGACAAGAGGCCACTTTGACTATGTCTGGCTGGACTAAGGACCCAGACTGAGTAAGAGATTGTTTTTGGGTCTCCTTCCCATATTTAACATAATTCTGCCTTCTCATTTATATGCAGAAAGGAAATGCCCAATTCGGTGGGCTGCCCACTTCCTCCACCCACTCCTCTCTTCCTGCATGACCCCATGACTGAGGCCTTAATGCTTCCCTCCCTTCACACCTGGTCACCCCAGCTGCTGGGTCTGAGATTAGCAGAGTGTCTGGGCCATTCTTTCAGTTTTCTCCCCACAAATCCAACCACCTCATTCCGTAGTCCCAAGACACCCAGTACAGCAGCGTTCCTTTACTGGCTGTGGCAGAGGTTAAGGGGCAGGGAGAACAGTCAGGGTACTTCTGCACCTGAGGCCCTGGCTCCTGGGGGGCAAGCAGAGCATGGGAGAGCGATCACCAGGCTGGGGCCTGGAGAAGCCTAGTCAATGTTGAGGTCAGAGGGGTCCCTCCTGAAGGGGAGAAAACAGAGGAGTATAGGGGTAGATACATCTTTTGGGGCAAGTGTGAACAGGCCTAGTGGCAGAGCAAGGAGGGCAAAGCCTGCAGCACTGGGGAGAGGCCGAGGGAAGTGGTCAAAGGCATATTCCCACGCTCTCATTTCCTAAACCCTGGGCCTCAGGCACCCTGGGTGTATGGTTGCCAGACAAAATACAGAATACCCACTCACATTTGAATTTCAGATAAGCAATAAATAATTCTGTAGTATTAATATGTTCTAAGTATTGCATGGAGCATACTTACACTAAAAAAGAAATTGTTTGTATTTATCTGAAATTCAGATTTAACAAGGTGTTCTGTCTGGCTCCCCACCCCCACCCCTGGCTAAATCTGGCAACTATCCCTGGATGGAGAGTGCTTGGGGAAGATGCTGCCCAGTGCAGAGCTAGGTGGGAGCTGGTATGCCAAGGACTGAGGAGAACCATAATCTCTGATCTCTAGAGAGAATAGGGCAAGGGGCTGGCTGGTGGCCTAAAATTCCTCTCGGAGCCTCACCTGATGCTCACTGTCATCCATTGATCCACCTCCTGTACTTGGTCTGCACCCAGTGCCATTTTTAACAATGTAGAAAGCAAGTCCATTGAAGGGTTGTTGTTGTTGTTGTTGTTATGTGCCGTTGAGTCAGACCCGACTCACAGCGACCCCTCCTTGGGTTGCTGAGGCAGTATCACTACGGAAGTAGATTGCCCTATCTTCCTTCCGAGGAGTGGCTGGTTGGTTTGAACTGCCAGCCTTCTGGGGAAGGGTTAGTCACTCCACTTTTCCTCCCTCCCAGGAGCTGTTTGCATTTCAAAGATGTTCTCAAAGAGAGGACAATTTTTAACCCAAAGGAAAAAAAAAAACACACGAATAATAGTACTGTTAATAACACACCTATATAGACTTCCTAAAGGACCACTGGTGGCACAGTGGTTAAACTCTCGGCCACTAACTGAAAGGTCAGTGGTTCAAACCTACCAGGTGCTCTATGGGAGAAAGATGAGGCAATCTACCTCTGTAAAGATTGCAACCTTGGAAACTGGATGGGGCAGTTCTACTTTGTCCTACAAGGTTGCTATGAGTTGGAATGGACTCGACAGCAATGGGTTTGGTTTTTTGGTTTATAGGCTTCTTATACCACTGACTGCCAGAAGAATGAACCCATCTATCTTGGAAGAAGTACAGCCAGAATGCTCTTTAGAAGTGAGAATGGTCAGAATTTGTCTCATGTACTTTGGCCATGTTGTCAGAAGGGTCCAGTTCCCAGGGAAGGATATCATGCTTGGTAAAGGAGAAGGTCAGCAAAAAAGGGGAAGACTCTCGGTGAGATGGATTGACACAGTGGCTGCAACGATGCGCTCACACATAGCAAAGACTGTGAGGATGGTGCAGGACTGGGCAGTGTTTCCCTCTGTTGTACACAGGGTCGCTATGAGTTGGAGCCAAGTTGATGGCACCTATCAACAACACAGGCTTCCTATTAAGTGCTAGGCACTATACTAGGAGGTCTACATGTTCACTTCATCCTCACAATACTCCTATAAAGGAGGACTATTGTTATCTCCAGAGTCCCTAGGTGGTGCAAACAGTTAACTCACTCAGCTATTAATCGAAAGGTTGGAGGTTCAAGTCCATCCAGAGGCACCTTGGAAGAAAGTCTTGGTGATCTACTTCCAAAAAATCAGCCACTGAAAAATCTAGGCATCATAGTTCTACTCCAGCACATGAGAGGTCACTAAGAATAGTAAATTGACTCAGTGGCAAGTTTTTTTTTTTTTTTTTTTTTTATCTCCCCCAAATTCACAGATGGGAGAGCAGAGGCACAAGATAGGGCAACTTTTCTGGTATTAGTTAGGTAGCTTCTTTAGGGGCAGGGATGGGAGAAAGGCCCTTTTTATGACCCCTCAAATCACATTGTTTCTGAGTGGTGCAAATGGATAACATGTTTGCTGCTATCCAAAAAGCTGGAGGTTTGAGTCCACCCAGAGGTGCCTTGGAAGAAAGGCCTGGTGACCTACTTAAGAAAGTTAGCCATTGAAAACCCTGCGGAGCACAATTCTACTCTGACATGCATGGGGTCACTGTGAGTTGGAATCAACTGGACAGCAACTGGGTTAGGTCCCTGCGTGGCACAAGTGGTTTGTTCTTGGCTACTAACTGAAAGATTGGCCATTCAAACCCAACCAGCAACACTGTGGAAGAAAGGACTGATAATCTTCTTCCATAAAGATTACAGCCAAGAAAATTCTATGGAGTGGTTTTACTCTGTGACACATGGGATTGCCATGAGTTGGAATCAACTTGATGGCAAGGTTCCCCCCCTCCCCAATCCTATCTGCCTGTTGTTGTTGTTATGTGCCTAGGCAACTGCATACTCAGATTGGGCTTACTTGGGATGGAAAACAAAAGATTTAAAGAGTTCTCTTGGCGGAAGAGTGGCTGAGGTCCTAAGGAGAGCCTCGCCAGTTAGATGGGTTGTTGCTGGGCTGGAGAGATGTGCTGACTGCGGTGGGATCTTCCACTACAAGATGAGGGAAGGAGGTCTTGTATGGTCTGGGTGCCCCTTCAGAGGTACTGTGCCTAGCTGTGACCTTTGCATCCATTACAGAGTCTTGGCTGGCTGGAAAAAAATGATGGTATCATGACCCCTGGAAAGTGAGTGTTTGTGTATGTGAGTATGTGGGGCACACCAGGGATAGGGGGTCATGGTGTGGCAGGCATGGGGTGGAGGGGGCAGGGGACCTTCCCCACCAAGTAGAGCAGGAGGAACCTGGGTGATGAGGAGGGAATTGAAACTCATCACGAGATCGTAGCAAGTTGGTGGAGAGAAATCCCCTCCACCCTTAGGGAGACCTTCCTCCCCTCTTGAAGTACGGTTTGTCTCCCCGAAGCTCAGAAGATATCTCTTGAATGATTATAGTGCTCTAGGGACCTCATAGCTCCTTTTCTGTCATATTTCTGACAACCCTGTGGTTCTTGGGTTTCCTGGGCAGCTTCTCAAACCCAAGTCCTGTCTTCCCTCAAGTGAGCCGGGAAGAGTACAACCCGGCTGCCTGCTAGCCTCCTGCCACCTCCTCTCCCTGACTTGGCTGTGACTCCTTATACCCCCTCCCCCATTTCCTGCCACAGAGGGCTAGAGGAACTGACCCTGAGCAAGGTCTAGAAGGAAGAAGGGTGAGTCAGGCCCTCAGGGGTGTGTGTGGGGAGAGCTGGGGAGCTGACAGGCTGTGGCTTCTGTGGTCACAGTGTGGAGGAAAGCCCCTGTATGGCACTGCTCTGTCCTAGGTTGAGTGAGGTTCCTGCCGTGCAGGAAGAGGGCGATACTGCTGTCTGTGCTTTGGGGCCACTCGACTTGGACCCTGGATCCCATCCAAGATGGGTGCTTCCAGGGACAAGGGCAGGGGTGGTGAGTGCTGTTCAAAGGCCTCTGTAGTCTGAGGCTTCCTTGTGAGGGGAGAAAGTAGGAGGAAGGTGTCTGATGCCTGACTCCCGAGCCACCCAGTGGCTGGAATAGAGGTTGTTCCTCCTGGGGCAAGACTGCCACGTAGGTTGTGTAGGTTGGTCCCTGCACAACTCTAGGGGGGCGCTGTTCTCATCTTGCATAATCATCTGCAGTGGCTGGGTCGAGAGGCTATTCTTTACTTGTTCATTGCTGATAAGGAAGATGTTTGTGACGAGAGAGCTGCTGCTATGAGAGTGGGAGATGTTCCAGATGTGGGCCGAGGCGGGAGGGGTAGGTAACTTTATCATAAAGCCTTTGGGGTTTTTGAGTCACCATTGTGTCCATGATGTTATACCAGACACCAGAGGGGAAATGAATGACCCTGTTTTCAACAACTGGGAGAGAGGCCCCAGACCCTGCTCTTCAGAGACTCATCCTCTGAGTTTGAGTCCAAGGACTGCAAGATCTGGAGTGTTTGGGAATGGCCCTGGTGCAGGTGTTGACCTTGGCTTCACCCTGCAGCTTCCCAAATCTGTGAGGCTGGTTTACCATTGTTGGATAGTGGCTTAGCATATGCAATCGGGCAGCTCTCTTGGGCCTGTTATGGGTTGAATGGGAATCCAAGAGACTGAGAAAGTGATTCCACGCCTCATCTTGCCCCTCACATCTTCTGTAGGACTTGAGAGGATGGAGCAGAAAGCTCCTCTGCTAGAAGGTGGAAGTTCTGAGCTGGCCTTGGGGTATAAGGCTCCCCTGAGGCTGATAGCTGCCTGCCTTCCTGGGACTCTGTTAGGCATCATGGGGAGTCGCTTCACCAGGTACAACTCTTGCCTGCTGGTATTTTATAATATGAGACCATAGTTGTTGGCTGCTATCGAGTCAGCTCCTGACTCATGGTGATTCCGTGCATAATGCGATCAGACCACTGTGCTCCATAGGGTTTTTATTGGCTGATTTTTGGAAGTAGATTGCTAGACCTTTCTTTTTAATCCCCCTTAGTTGGGAAGCTCTGCTGAAACCTGTTCAGCACCAGAGTAACACACAAGCTTCCACTGACAGATGGGTGGTGGCTGCACATGGGGTGCACCGCCTGGAAATTGAATCCAGGTCTCCTGCACAGAAGGCGAGACTTCTACCCCTGGACCACCACTGCCCTCTATAAGACAATTCATACTGGAGTAAATAGCAAATGTGTGCTTCTCACAGCAGCCTTGGCAGCAGCAAAACTTTTTGGTCCAGGCTCCTGGCAGATAGGGTTCCATTCCTAGGAACACCCCTGGTATCTCTCTAGCAGTCTCACTTTTAGGGGCTTCCCAAACAGCACAGGCTCCCTGTGTATTCCCTGCTCTAGTCCACCTGACCTGCCGTTTGGTCCTCAGTTGGCCCTGAAGTGTTTCCCTCTCAGCCTAGGAAGTGGGGGTGGGGATGCCTGCCTGCCCCCATTCTCCTGCCAGCCCCCATTCTCCTGCCAGCCCATTCAGGTGGGCTGGAGAACAAGGGGTGGTTTCTGCCCAAGCTCCTGTCCTTGTGGTTGGCCTCTTCTGAGCTGCTTCACCCTCCTGCCTGAGGCATTTTCTGCTGGGACTTGGAGCACCTTGCTCTGAGCTTCTCTGTACCCCCAGGGAGGTTACTGTGTCTAACCAAGGCAGCCACCCTCTTCCCTGGCCTCAATCTACCCTTCCCTTCGGCGGGGACACCTCAGCTTCTTGTCAGGGGATGGTGCCCCTGAAGAAAACACAAAAATTCAACTCCAGCCTAATAACTACCCCACCAAGAGCCTGGCACAGGTCTGTAATTTGTCTGGCTCTTGCGGGGCTGGCTGCAGTGATAGAAGCTCTGATGCCTTTCTGCTGAGATTAATGATGTCCTGGTGGTGGTAGGCGGGAGGCCCGAGCCTTTTATTTTTTGTGCCATTAAATGACATCCAGAGACTTCCACTCAAGAGCTGAAAAGCCCTCGTTCCATCACATTCAATTACTCCTGGAGAATATTTGCTGAGTGGCTGATCCTGCTGGTCTGAGAGGCTTAGTTGAGGGGATGACTTTGGTTCTGGTGGGAGCGAAAGGGTGGGGGTACTGGGTAGAGTTCTGAGGTGGGATAGGAAGTCACCCCATCTCCCTTGGAGCAGAAAACCCATAAGAATTGGAGGGCAGAAGTTCAATTCCTAACTATCTAGCCAGTGGATCACTGAGGACTTTTTCCTCTATCCTGTGGAACTGAGAGAGAGGGCATAAAAACTCTCAGGTGTCAGCTTACTCCCAGTTAAACATTCCAATATTTGGTGGCAGTGATGGTTAGTTGGAGTTTGGAGTGAAATTTGGGGGATTATCTGTGATTTTCCCATGATCTGTCCAATATTGCTTTGGATAACTGATGTTTGGCTTGATTGGGAGATGCTTCTTGATGAAGTCTGCCTGGGGCCTGCAGAGATTTCTGGCAGTTCCCAGCCAGGGTGCCTGTCTGAGAATTGCCCAGGATGGCCCCAGTTGGGCCATTGCCAGGCCCACAGTCCTATCCGCTCAGCCAGGTGGGTGGGGCCCTTCTGAGGGAGAGAGCTGCCTTACACAAGCCCACACAGTGACTCAGGGGCTGAGCCCTAAGGGATTCTGGGGCCTGGCCAGGTGAACCACCATGGGGGGTCATGGGAGGGAGGGTGGTATGAGAAGACTGTTTTGCAGTGGGCTACATGTTTGTGTCTGTCTGTCTATGTGTGTGTTGGAGGTATAGAGGTAGGGGCAGTCTCAGTGTTGGAGCTGGTCTTCAGGCAGGGCCAGGTGGCAAGGTGTGGGCAAACCACTGCCCCCTTCCCTCTCAGGCCTCTTTCCCTCACAATGTGCTCTCACCTCACTGCCACCTGGCCTGCTGTATTTCCTTTAATTCTTCTCAGCCTCCATCCCTTCAACTCAATGCCTCTACTGTTGATACTACTTGGAGCACCACTGCCTGCATGCCCTTGGCCTGTGCTTTAAAGCATTTCCTCACAATACCCCTGCCTCAATCACCCACGGTGCCCTGCAGGCCTTCAGAAGCCGTAAACAACATTTAAAACCCACTATGTGGCAAGTCCCTGCCTGTCCCTCCTCTCTGACCTCTTTGGGATAGAAGGCTCCACCTAGGAGCTGCTCAATTCAGGTGCATATGGTGCTGGGGAGTAGATCATGGCTGTCTGGCTCATCATCCCAAGGACCTCTTTCCATCTCATTTAACAAAGTGTGTTTCCTCTGAAGGCCCCAGAGACTGCTCTGTGAGACAATGACCCAGGCCTTGTACAGCCCCTTTAGCTGCTGGAGTCAGCTTCTGGAGCAAGCTTTGGCTCATCATCTTGCAGGGCAAAGAGGGGATTTCCCTGGCTCTCTCATGAGAGGAGTGTGAGGCTGGCTGGTGACACCTTTGGGCGAGGTGGCTGAGGTGTGGCATGGCGTAGACCACAGCTTCCGAGGAGTTTAGCCTCCATATGCACTGAGCCACAGCCCTGGCCAGGGAAGGGGTTAAGTGGGTGGAATTGCCTCGGGGCTGCTGCTGCTGCTGCTCCAGATCCAGGAGTCCCAGGGGTCCCAGGATGAACTTGTGTTCTCCCTACCCCTACCTTCCATCAGAACCCAGATGTCTGGTGGTCTGGTTCAAGGGAGAGGGAATGTTGGTGAGTCAGTGACAGGTACAAAA
Source organism: Orycteropus afer afer (assembly GCF_000298275.1). Classification (NCBI taxonomy): domain Eukaryota; kingdom Metazoa; phylum Chordata; class Mammalia; order Tubulidentata; family Orycteropodidae; genus Orycteropus; species Orycteropus afer. The sequence goes on from NW_006921876.1 coordinate 2,385,918, forward strand.
AGCCCTGCTCCAGAAGTCAAAAGAAAGTTAATTTGTTATTAACTGCAGACGCTTGGCTATTCAATCACTTTTCTAGGCTTTAGTTTTTTTATATTTGCCAAGGGGGGCATACGGCCACCCTGTTCACCTCACACAGTTGGGCTCAATTTAACTGAGATAAAGGTTGGGAAGGGCAGGGAAGGATGAGGAGAGGGAGTTAGCAGCCCTGCCTGCCTGGTATGGGGACAGGGAGGATGTGGATGTGGAAATTGTCATTTGTGGGCATGGTGCTCACAGAGGTGGTTGCCTTTTCAGGTGTTGAAGGAAGCTGATGGTGTGTCTTTGTGGGGGTGTGAGAAGGTGAAGATCTGTGTGTGTGAATGGCTTGTGAATGTGGGCCCGTGGGTGTGTCCTGTACACAAACACACTCATTGACTGAAAGTCCACAGCCTGCTGAGCACAGTGACGGGTGGTGAGAAGGAAACAAGACAGAGGTGAGCTCTTCCCTCAAGGAATTTATAGTCTCATGGTGGAAGTAGGACCAAAGCAAGTGAAAAATGATTTAGTAACACTAAAGACATAAAAACGGGTGACTAACAAAGTACAACAAAATGCCGTGTGAGTGTGGAAAAACATATAGACACTATGGGAGTGGGCAGGGATAAGTTTATGGTTATTTTGAACATCTTTCAAGGATGTGATAAATGGGTACTGGCGAATTAAAGATGGGAAAGATATCCAGGTGTGGGGGAGGAGGAAGTGGTGTGCACAGATTGGCAGGTAGAAGCAAATCAGGTGTTCAGTGAGAGTGTTGGGTAGGGTGACATGAGTGAAAGAGTAGGACTTCATGGGTGTTCTGGCAGTACGAGGGATCAAGGGTGTGTGGCGTGAAAAAATGCTGTGTGAGTGGGCCCTCTTCAGAAGTGTTCCCTTCAATGGTATTACGTTGATTCATTTAGAATATAGAAGTCTAGGGGACGAATCCAAGGCTTCTGTGAGGAAAATGTCTGGAGACACCATCATGATGGGCTTTGGGCATGGAGGGTGGAAGAGTAGGGATCAGAGCAGTGAAAGAGGCAGAGGGTAACTTGGAGGCAGAGGGTAGAAGTCCAGTGTATTATAGGCCTGAGGTAATGGCAGCTCCAAATATGAGATGACAGTATGTGGTCTTTGGGATCAATGTCAGTGTACCCTCTTGTCAGAGGGTGCCAGACTTCAGTTCCTTTCACCTTCAGACTTTTCCCCTCCACTCCCCAACTCAGAATATGCTTGAGCTATTTGAACATCTTCCTGGTTCTCTACCCTGACTCTTTGTGAGCTCCAAGTATCCACAGAGCTATATCATGGTGACTATACCTCTGTGAGGGCAGGTACACTGTCCCTCAGCCTCACTTCTGTACCCATAGTGCCTAGAATGGAGCCCTGCACACAGTAGGCACCTAGACTTTTCTGAATAAATGTGGAGGGCATGAATGAATACTAACAGGCACAGTGAGGAAAATGGTCACGGAGAGGAAGGAGCTGTGTCTAGACAGGGAGAGTGGGGTGGGAAAGCAGGGATTTCTAAACTAGAAGCAGAGCAGGTCTCACTATTCTCCCCCTCCCCAACCAAGGAGAGCACAGTAGGCTGGGAGGAACTCTGTTTAGGGTCATTAGACGGTTGACCAAAGAGTCTAACCCTTTATCTTGATAATATAGAAATGGAGACCAAGTGAGGTTAGGGAGCTTGTCCAAGGTCACACAATTAGAGTTTAGACATCAAGATCCCCTCACAATGCAGTAAAGTCTTCTCCCTCAGTCACTGACCAAGTATGCATTTCCCTGGAGTCATAGTACAGAGAGGAATCCTGGAGAGAGTTTCATCTCCTTGGCTCTGCACAATACTACTCCTTCCCTCCCACCCCTCTACACAGTCATAGAAGGTTAAACTAGAATAGTCTCAAGCTCTAGTCTCATTCTAAGCCTCCCATTTACACATGAGAAAGTTAAGGCCTTGAGAGAGAAGTGACTTGAACATGAATGGGTCAAAGTAACTGCCCTCCACAGTTGCCTCTCTATCTTGATCCTATATTCTTACCTTTTCCCTCTAATCTCTAGAAGCTGATCCTACCTATTCACCCAGGGGGCATAAGTTGCTGGTTACACCATACACCCTACACTTAATACCGTCCCCCCCCCTCCGCCAGTATCTTCCCATGGAAAGAAAACTAGACCAAGGCAAGTCCTGGGCCTGTATTCATTGGCAGGGCCCCATGTTCTGGCCTCCTGAGAGTTCTCCCAGCCTGGGGCTCCATGAGTCCCCAAGCACTGTCCAGGTGCTTTAGAGAACATTAGGCCTTTGGAATTCTAGCATTGTGCAAGGGCCTGTCATTTCTTTTGCAACCACCTGACCCTCACTGCCTCATGTCTTGATGCCTTTGGTGGCCTCCTGTCCCTTCTCTCTTCTATCTCCGGTCAGTTCTACTCACCAATTCAGGCTAGTCACCATTAAAACTGACTTTTGTTGGTTACGTCTCTGGTCAGCAATCTCTTATGCCCCCATATAGTCTACTCATCAAAGCCAAACCTTGGTCCAGCTTTCAAAAACCTTCACAACCTTCTTCTTTTTTCCCTTCCCTCTCATTGTTGCCCCCTCACCAGCGGTGGCCTTCTTGCTTTTTTATCTATGCATCTGCAGTTCTCCCAGCTCAGAACTCCCTCCTTCCTTCATTCATGGATTCAGATCTCCTCCTTCTCCAGGGCTCAGTTCACACAACACCTCTTCCATGTAGCCTCAGGAACATATAGATCTATAGATCATCTAAAGTCAACCCATCATCTTCTAGATGAAGAAATTGAGGCCCAGAAAGGCTACTTGATTTGCTCAAAAGTCAAATCACTAGATAGAAAAGAGAAGCCAAATTTTCCTAACCCTATGGTAAAATATCCTTGTACCCTTCCTTGCTAAGGGGGATGCATTATTCTGGAGAGAGTCCTATGGTGGGAAGGAGTTCATCCTTAAGTCCACATGATCGCCATTTGTACTTACAGTCAGAATCACACAATTAAGCCCTTAATTATAAGTTGCTCTGCATTATTATTTAATTGTTTCCAAAATAGATTGTAAGCTCCTTGAGGGCAGGGAAAATTTCCAGTGCCATCCAATTGTGCCTTCTCTGAATGAAGATCCCTAGAACTGTGCTAGACACAGAAGGCATTACATGGTGGGACCAATACCCTGGCCAGAGCCTTCATCTGGGAGAATAACTTCCCCATCCCTATGTGGCATCACACAAAACAGCATAGAAGCCAAAGGAACTCTGCCAGAAGCAATTCCACTTTCTAAGTTTTCATGTGGATGAAAGGTGGGGTCAGTGATACCATGACAAATCGTGGTTATGGCAAAGAGCCAAAGAGACTAATAATGGTTTTCAGGCCTGATATATTCCTGCTTCCTTGCCTGGACTCCATCATTATAGGACAGGTTAGGCCTTTGCTGGGCACATAGGCCATTGCTTTCTGTGGGCTGGGGGCTTTGAGGTGATCAAACTTCCAGGCCCCTACCCCTGGCAGAGTTGGGAAATGTCTTTAACATGCACAGCCTCCCTGTCTTTGCCTTTTTCACTGCTTCTCCTAATGTCATTTTCTCCTTTTTCTCCCCTCACCAAAGACTTGATCCTGCGAGTGGCTCTTTAAGGTCACTCTGTTTAAGCATTATCCCTCCCAGGGCATTGGCATTGTGACTTGAAGTCTGACAGGTGCACTGAGAGGCTCTATCTTATTTTACAAGAATCCCATGTGTGGCAGAACCTTGTGAGCTGAAGTGCTAGCTCCCAGCCCCCAGAAATCACTGTTCTTGGGCTGTACTAGTTGCTTCATGATGTCCTAGGTGAGAATGGTACCCAAGGAGCTAGAGAAATTTGCCTTGGCCTTGACAGTCATATTTTTAATTCCTCTCCCTTTGTAGCCAAACTTTAAAGTGTGTCTTTGGCAGAGCCCTTTAAGAAGATTTACAGATTGGAGAGGTGCTGAGTGCTGAGGGCACCTGGCTAGGGTTCATCAGTGGAAAAGTTGCTCCAGCTCCACTTCCAGGTGGCCTGGAGCTCTCTGTGATTGGTGACTCCTGCTCAGCGCACAGTCTGAAGGCTTCTATCGCTCAAGGAGTGCCTTTTCAGGCTGCACTTTCCTCTCTTCTGGAGCCTCAAGCATCAGGGGTTGTAACAATACTATTGCTAGCTTCCCAGTGGGTAGAGGTTGGTCAGGGCCACTGGGTTAGAGGAAATGGCTGACAACACCCACCCACCCACTCAGCCTCCTGCCAAACTGGGGTTTGCACTCTTAAATTGGCATTTACTCTTCCTACATTATCTTTCCTTCCCTAATATTGGGGAGGTGACAGAGTGCATAGGGATGATTTTATTTCCCATTTTCCTGAAGAGAAATCTAAGACTCAGAGAGGGGTGTGGCTCACACAGGGTCAGGTGAGTTACCGTCGGCTTTGTATTTAGTGGCCAGGTGTCCACAGCTCTTCTTGCTCCTTAACCCTGGAGGTGGGAGCACTGAGACTAAGTTGCCTGGGTTAACCATTAGGAAGCTCTGGAGAGTGGGTCCTCTCCAGAGTCTGAGGAGGGCTGCTCAGAGGTGCTACAGGAGAGGGTGTGGCTAGGAAAGTCTGCCCCACCACCGAGGAGGGACTGGCACTAGGAGATGGCACTGGCAGACAGAACAAATAGCTGTCAATGAAGATAGACTGGTGGGGTAGCATTCCAGGGCCTTGTTGCCCAAATCATTTTCAATTATAGGGTACAATTATCTGCAGAGGTGGTGTGGAGCAACTGCCTGCACATGCCATCTATGGCTGTGGGGGAGATGCTGCTCTTCCCAGCTCCATTTGCTCCCTTTGGGATCCTGCCTTATATACATACTGACCTACTCAGCTAAAGTCATCATCTTGGTCTACGGGACTTACTTATGTAATGGAAACACGTCTGATGCCAACATCTCCTCTAGGATATCCATTACAGTTCAGTTCTAAGAAACAACACCGTTTGATTTCTAGCCTCTAAAGTTAATGGGGAGCAGCTGTTAAAGTTCCAACTGTCCATGAATGCATTAAGCATCCAGTTCTATCCTCAGAATTCACTTTATCTTCAGCTTGATGGAAAGGAAGGTCTTACCTCGGGTTTTGTTTTCTTTGGGAAGGAGAGAGATGGTCTTCCCTTCTTGAAGATAGACAAAGAACTGGTAGCGATGGAAGCCAGTGTGTGCTGGTGGGGAAGGAGGTTGGTAAGCTGTGGGTAGAAAAAGGAGAATATTGGGCTTTACAGCCTGTACTATCCAGGACACTGCTCCTTACTTGCAAGTCCTCTTGACTGCTCTGGGCAGGGGGAGAAAATGATGATTCTCTATCTTTCCATGAGTCCTACTGAACTTCTTGGACCCCCAAATGTGGGCTCACCCATTGCAAACAATCAGGATTTATGTTTGACAGGATCACATCTTCAGTATCTTCATTCAAGAAGTACTCATTTTTCATTTTTGGGGAGAAAATGGTCCAAGAGAAATGCTCTGGGCTGGTTTGAAAGTCTTTGGAGCTTATGGGTCTCCGAGGCTTTCCAGGGTGAGTGGGTGTTGATACTGTCCCCTTTTTGCTTTAGTCTATCCTTATGGATTTCCTGCCTCAAGAGAAACCCATCTTTCTCTATATGAGTGTGTTGGCAGAGTATTTTTATTTATTTTTTCAGCATTTCCTTGTAAACTCAGTCCACAAAGAAGCCAATTTTTGGCTGGATCCAGAGGATCTGGAAGTGGTTATGGGGGTGGGTGGGACTTGGTTCAAAGGTTTGATCATGGAAGTTGTAGGATCTGAGCGCTGGAGGCAACAGGGAGCCCACTCAGGCTCTTCCGGAGGGGAAGGCTGACCTCCCTCCCCTTTGCTCTCCCTCCAGAAGGCAGGCCTTTTCTGGGGGAAAAAGCAGGGTGGGGACATCTCTCATCCCTCCCCCACATCTATGCAGGGCCCCAGGGTTTTGCTGGTTCTGGACTGGTCTGGAAAGTTGGGTCTCTTTCCAAGAATGCTGTGTCATTTCCCACTCCCCTTGCCCTCTCTGCATCTCCATTTCCAAGGAGGGGAGTCAGGCTGGAGCCAAGAATCTTCCTAGGGGTGTGTGGGGACTGAGTGCTTGCAATGAAGATGCTGGTGGGAGGGAGTGTGGTACTTTATGACCATCTCTTTCTCCTCTCCTGATCACTCAACAAAAGAGCAACTTGAGGTTTGGAGCTGCTGAAAGAGTTCCTCATTGTGCACTTCCGGCCACTAGGGTCTCAGCGTGCCAACAGCCAGGGGAATTCCTGACTATTCATCCCTTCCCAAGTTTGGAGTGAAGTTCAGATGTGGGTGCGTGCTCAGAGTGAGAACAGTGACGGGTGTGCTGGGGGCTGTGGGAATTTGTGGCTTGTGTTTATGCTTGGGCGGATGCATGGATTGGAAGAGCTTTGAAGCTGCTTTTTAAGGGTCTTTCTCAGTGTGTAGACGCAGATAAATCAGAGTTTTTTCACAAACACTACTGATGCTGAGAAAGATTTCAGAGCATAGGTGATGCCAGAGCATCTCTTCATGTGCATGAGTGTGTAGAGGGCAGATGTGACCAGGCCAGCTTTCAGCAAGGCAGGTGGGTTTGTGTGTTGGTGAGTGCACTCGAGGGTGGGCGTATCTCATGTTGTCTACAGATTGTCTGGATAAGTCTGAGTTAGAACTCACTGGTACTATATAATTGAGGATCTCTCCTCAGGGAAGGTGGAGACTTAATTCCCATTACTAGGGCTTTCCTGAGGAGCTCTGGTAGCATAGTGGCTAAGACACTTGCCTGCTAACCACCAGCCACTCCTCGGAAGGAAGGTTGGGCAATCCTACTTCCGTAGTGATACTGCCTCGGAAACCCAAGGAGGGGTCGCTATGAGTCGGAGCCGACTCGACGGCACATAACAACAACAACAACAACAACAACAGGGCTTTCCTGAGGGAGCTCAGGTAGTGTAGTGCCTAAGGCACTTGACTGCTAATCAGAAGGCTGGTGGTTCAAACCCACTAGCCACTCTTTGGAAGGAAGGTTGGGCAATCTACTTCTGTAGTGATACTGCCTTGGAAACCCAAGGAGGGGTCACTATGAGTCAGGTCTGTCTCGATGGCACATATAACAACACAGGGCTTTCCTGAAGAATTCCTCCTCCAAAAGAGGGATGAGAGAGATAAAGAGGAAGGGAAGAGGTACATGTATGTCCAGCAACTCCTGTGGGCCAGTCACTGGGCTAAGTTACCTCTGACATCTCATTAATTCTCACTACAGCTTGACAAGGTGGGTATTATCTCCATTTTATGGATGAGGAGACTGAGGCTCTGAGAGTTTAAGTCAGGCAGATGGTAAGAGGTGGAGCTGGGATTTGAATCTAGGCCTTTCTGGAGTCAAAGCCCATGAGGCTCAGTTTTTGCCTCAATCCTTATGGGAAGGCCAGTTCATCACCAGAGCAATCCCTTCTAGTTGAGTTGAGGGCAGACTCTCAGGGCAGGAAACAGAGAGAAGGGAGGAGGTGACTGGTGGTGATGATGAGGTGGGAAGAGGAGAACAGCTGAAAAAAGGTAGATCTATGAAACCACATTGTGGGGCTGGAAGCAGGTGAGGGGAAAGAGAGAGGTGAGAAAAAGAGTTGATGCCTGCCAATCCCAGCCAGGCAAGTGTCCACATTGCTCTGTGGTTATGAGCACAGCTCCAGTCAGACCATTTGCATCTTAATGCTGGCTCCGTCCCTCACTAGCTGTATGTCAGTGGGCAGGTCAGTCTGTGCCTCAGTTTCATTCTTTTTACAATGGAGATACTAATTACAACTACTGGTAGCATAGTGCCTGTGGTAGTTATGTTTGTGTGTCAACTTGGCTGGGCCTGGTTGAGTGGCTGGGCAGCTGGTAGTAGTTAATCCCCATGATGACACTGGCAATCAACTCCATGGTGGAGTCTACTGGGATCAGCTGGGTAGCTGCCTTTGGGTATGTGGTCTGCTTCCTCTATATAAGGAGAAGCTTTGAGAATGGTCTCTAGCCTTTGGCATGCTTGGACCCTGCATGTAGCCATGTCATTGCTCAGCAGCCTGCTATGCTCTGCTGACCTTGGGACTTACAATGGATGGAAGTCAATGGCCCGCCATGTGGTAACTTTGGGACTGTGCCTTTTTTCCTTGTCAACCTTGTCTGAGTGAAGAAATGCCTCTAGCTTCAGTGAATAGGGAGCAGGAGGCAGAGCTGGGCCCCAAGGTTGAGGGGCTTCCACCCATCCCCTAGAGTCTGGCACTTTGAACTTGGACTTAAAGCCTCCAAATTCTAAGAATAAACTTCTGTTTGTTAAGGCCATCCCATTTGTGGTATTTTCTTGTCAGAACGTCACTAGGTAACCAGAACAGTGCCTAAGGCACTTGACTGCTAACCAGGAGGCTGGCGGTTCAAACCCACCAGCCGCTCCTAGGAAGGAAGGTTGGGCAATCTACTTCCGTAGTGATACCGCCTCGGAAACAAGGAGGGGTCACTATGAGTTGGGTCCAACTCGATGGCACATAACAACAACAACATCTTTTCAAAGGTCGTGTGAGGATTAAATCAGATAACACAAAGTAAATCCTTAGGTCAATGATTTGGACATTGGTGGTGGTCAGCAATGATGATATATCATTAATATTACCTAGTAATATTACCCAATAAAAGTGATGTATTATTAATATTATTAAGATTCTTGTGACTATCACCTTTCTGACTCATAGTGACCCCTCCTTGGGTTTCCGAGGTGGTATCACTATGGAAGTAGATTGCCCAATCTTCCTTCCCAGGACTGGCCAGTGAATTTGAACTGCCAGCCTTCTGGTTAGCAGTCAAATGCCTTAGGCACTACGTCACCAGAACTGCCAATAATATTACCCGATAAAAGTGACATATTATTAAGTAATGTTATTATTATGATTCTTGTGATTATCACCTTTGCTCTGGCTGGGGGCATACCTCACTTGATACCTACTGGGGAGAGGGGTTCTTGAAGGTCTCACTCACATGTTAGCTCCTGGCCCTGGATCTTCCCTTTCTTCATATCAGTGCCCTGAAATAAGAGACAGGCATGGACACGAGTTACTCCTGGAGTAGTAGAAGACCTAAACCATAACACTTTAGTCAAGGTAGTTTTTGATAAGCTGTTTCTCTCTTGGAAAAGTAGGATGCATAAGGAGAAAGATATACGGCTAATCTTGGGAAACACTGCTAGAACAGGACTGTGGGATTTGGGTATAGGGGTATTAGGGGGTATCTGGGGAGAGCACAGACACAGATATCACGAGGATGGCCTGGAGGTGGGGGATAGACTGCCTGCCTGAGCTCTGGAGAATCCTGAGAGGACACTGCCTGAAGGGCCTTCCCGTGCTCACACCATCTGCATCCTGAAACTAGGCATAGGACACAACCCACAAGATCTGGTCAGATGGAAGGGAGGAGCTGCCAATTCTCAAAGGCTGCTCAGCCAGCCCCTCCTTTCAGGAGAGAGGATTCCGCTTTCCTTGGAGCTTTCAAATTATTAGGCCAATGGGTATCTGAGTAATCAGAAGGGAAAGGATGGGAATGAAGAGGCCCCTTGGTTTCTTGAGGCAGCTTCTTTCTCAGCCTTGAGTCGACTCAACCTACAGCCTCTAGGCAGATTCTTTGGCTGCTGGTACAGCCTTAGTTTCTCTCCTTCTTTCTCTTCCCTTCTCTTCTCCCCTCCCCTCAGTGTCTGTGGGATAATGAGGTGATCCTGGGGGTGTGTGCTAATTATTGTTTGTGCAGGACTGGGAGATGCTTAGATGAAAGGGACTGGAGCCCGGCCCTGGATGCCATAGCTCGGGACCCCGGGCCAGGCCAGGGAGCCCTGCGGCCTCTCAATATGGGATTTTATAGCCTTAATGATGGTGATTAAGGTGGCTCTTACTTGATTCTGCCAACACCAAACTATGCCCCACTGCCTTTCCACCAAGCCCTTCCTAGCCCAGCCCCTGGCCCTTCCCCTTGCAGAGGGGTTGGTCTGCCAGTCCTCAAGGTAGGAGAGGTGAGAGCAGTGAGAAGCTCTGGTTTGAGTGGTTGTGAGAAAGTGAGTATTGGAAGGTGAGATTTCACCTCAATTCTCTGTGGAGAATCTCTGAGTCAGTTTAGTGACCCAGCCCTTGGCTTATGGTTTACTTTGTATAAAGCTAAATCCTTATTCCCTCATTCCAGAACCCTTCTTGCTCTTCCTTTTAGTTTACTAGTAGGTTGTCCCCCCTACTCTTCTCATTTTGGGCCTCCTCTGCCAAACATCCCTCTTCCTCAGACTCTTTCCTATTGGTCTGGATTACCTGTGGAGCCCCTGTGTGGTGTAAATGGTTAAAGTGCAAGGCTGCTAACCAAAAGGTTGGAGGTTGGAGTTTCTCCAGAGGGACCTTTGAAGAAAGGCTTGGTGATCTACTTTTTAAAAATCAGCATTGGAAATTCAAAGGCCCAAAATCCATTAAATGGGGAAGAGAATATTTGTTTAATAAATGGTGCTGGTAAAACTGGAGATCCATTTGCAGAAAAATGAAACAAGATTTGTACCTCACACCATACACAAAAACAAACTCCAGATGGATCAAAGACTTAAATGTGAAACCTAAAACTACACAGTTCCTCAAGGAAAATCTAGGGGCAAATTTAAGGGCCCTAATATATGGCATAAATAGACTATACAATAGCCAAAAGATGGAAACAACCTAGGTGTCCATCAACTGAGGAATGGATAACCAAACTATGGTACATACACACAATGGAACGCTATGCAATGCTAAAGACTAATGTAGAATCTGCAAAACACCGCATAACGTGGATGAATTTGGAGGACATTATGCTGAGTGAAATAAGTCAATCACAAAAGGACAAATAATGTATTAGTCCGTTATTGTAAAATTTAAGGAAAGGTTTATCTATAGAACAAAATTTTCTTTGTTGGTTACCAGGGGTGGGAGGGGAGGGGAGGGGAGCGAACGCTGTTAGATAGATAGAGATAAGCATTGATTTGGGTGAAGAGAAGGGCAATGTACCAAATGTGAGTGACCAATATGGTAGCACTGAGGATGAGGAAGACATAGAGAGGTACATGGGAGGTACAGACAACAAATATGAACCCTTTTGTACATATAGTACTGCGTTATCAGTGAAGGCTAACATGGACATATGGGTGGATAGATGGGTGGACAGGCTGAATGATTAGGCATGTCTATGAAATGGGGAGTGTATCCAAGAACATATATAGGGTTGGCAGACAATGGTCCCATAAGTTTATGTGAATGATCAGAATTCCCAGTAGAGCTGACAAGGGGCAAGGTTGTGGTCACTGCTTGGTCATAGCCAGCTACCCAGAGGGACCGAGTAGTTGAAACTGTGGGCTTGGGACCATAGTTGCAGGAGATATCATGCTCAATTGGCATAACATACTATACAAAACATTGTTCCACCTCCTATTCTGGCAAGTAGCGACTGGGATCTTAAAAGCTAGCAAGCTGCCATCTAGATGCAATGATGGGTTTCTCCTCGTCCAGAGCAAAGAAGAATGAGAAAACCAAAATTCATGGAAACAATTAGTCCTAGC
>NW_006921876.1:2398191-2406967 GCF_000298275.1 Orycteropus afer afer
TGCCCAACCTTCCTTCCGAGGAGTGGCTGATGGGTTTGAACCGCCAGCCTTCTGGTTAGCAGTCAAGTGCCTTAGCCACTATGCTACCAGAGCTCCCGTGAACCGCTGTATGGAAAGTAAATTAAAAAAAAAAGAAAAAAAGAAAATGCAGTGAATTACAGGTCTATTTTGATACACATGGGGTTGCCATGAGTCATTATTGATTTGACAGCAATTTCTTTAGGTTGATTACCTGCAGTTGGGAGAAGGGGCAAGAGACTGTAGAGGGATGGACCCCACCATTATGAGAGCCTTCATACTTTGTTTCTTCACCACCACCCAGGTAAAATCTCTTTCCTTTAACTATATCTTTCAATCCTCTTGAACTCCTCCTGTTTTTCTTCCTCAAGGACATCCAGGGGGCCTTCACATTCAGTCCCATGAGCAGAGTGGTGCACACTCTAGCCCTGCCTTGTCCTATTCTCAGCATAAGTCCCCTGACTTCTTTTTGCATTATCCAGGGCTGGCATCAGGCCCAGATGAGGCTACAGGCTGAGACACAGAGGCACCAAGATATGATAAAGAGAAGGTGTTGGGAATGGAGGCAGAAGGGGGCACAGGTGGATATTACTTCCTCTTTCAGTGTCTCTTGTCCCTCGATGCTCATCTCTTCCAGCAGAGGAGGTAAGGACCTGAGGCCTAGCAGTCACTTGCCTAAAATAGCTCCTTGGCCGCCCTAGCTAGATTGAGAGATCCGGGGGCTGAGCTCAGGGAAGCCTGGCCCTGCCTACCCTGCTCTGTGCTCCCCAGCCTCCCTCCTCATTCCTTTCCAAGTCCACCCAGCCAGTGGTTTGTTTAAACCAAACAATAGCAACCCAAGCTGGCTGGTGTTTTTTCCAATTCCCCTCAGGCTTGGGTCCCACCCAGAGTGATAAACAGGCCTCTCTCTTCTGTTGTGTGAATGTTGGAGCGGGGTGAGCTGGGGGTTTGGGGCCTGTAAGGTCAGGGAGTTGGTTTGTGCAGAGTGGTGTGGAAAGTCTGATTTGTATGGTTGCTCAGGGTGGAAAGACTCTCCTTCCCCTCCCTTTCACTCTGGGGAGTCTCTTTTCATCAACGGGGGCCAACTTGGCAAAGACATACACAACCCTTGGGTTGGATTCATTAAGCAAAGTCACCAGGCTTCCTGTCCGCCTTCCCTAGCCTATAACATGATGGAGTTTTGACTGTTCAAAGTCCCGTCTGGGAAGTTGTGATGGTTCAGTGGTAGAATTCTCGCTTTTCCATACAGGGGAGAGCCAGGTTTGATTCCTGGCCAATGCACCTCAAGCACAGCTACCATGGGTCTGTCAGTGGAGGATTGTGTGTTGTTATTACACTGAACACATTTTGGTGGAGCTTAGAAAGACCAGGTGATGTACTTCTGAAAACCAGCCAGTGAAAACCGTGTGCATCATAACAGACCAGATGTGTGTGGAGTCATCATGAGTCATGGCAGCTAACAAGGGGGCCATGTCTAGAGCCAGTTCTATGTAAAGGCACTGGTCCTTTCTGGAAGGGAGCATAGGAAAGGAAGGTAGAGGAATGACCTGGTGGCAGAGGGCTACTTCAGGTGGCTGTTATTGACTTGAGTTGAGTTGAGGACTTTCCTCATTGGTCTGTCCTGGGGTGCTAAATTTTCTACCATAGAATCAAACACCTAGTAGGGCCTTTAGACAACTACATTCAGAAGATGAGAAAGTTGAGCCCCAGAGAGATCAAGGTGCTTGTCCAGACCATGTGGCCAGTGAGTGGCAGAACCACAGAGTGTTCAAGGAACAAGGGGCCTCAGAGACGAGTTGGCTCGAGGTCCCACAGTCAGGATGGGGTGTCACTCCTTTGACTCACAGAGCTGCCCTTGGTGTTTATTATGACCTCGTGTCCACCCATCATTCCTCTGGGAAGCATTGTTTTCAAAAGACCGTTATTAAAACACACAGATATTACCTGGAGGGCTGGGACTGCAGTGGAAATGGTTACCCACTCTCATCAGCCATATGAAAACACTGACTCTTCTAAAATATCGTCATGAATTGGATATATCTAAGGTGGATACTTTAGAAAGCTGGAACTTACAGGGGGTGGAGGAGAATCAGGGAAGCTTTAGGAGGGGAGTAGAGGTCCTGGTCAAGTCTATACGTTCAAGCACTGCCCAGGGAGATGGAACTGAAGGATGCCCTGAGGGTGGGGCATGACCCCAACACTTGAGGAACACAGACAGCACACCTGTCAGGTTTGAGCAGAGATGAGCTTTGGAAGGAGCACCTGCAGGAGCTCATTTCCACCTTGGGCTTCTTCACCTTCACCCCAGCGTCTCCACCTGTCTATCCAACCCTCCCACCACCCCCTGCACCGGCCTCTAGCCCACAGGTGTGCTTGCTCCCCTTTCAGAGGGGTTGTATCATAGACAACTTCCTTTCCCTTGTTGTTGTTGTTGTTGTTGTATGCCGTTGAGTCGGCCCCGACTCATAGCGACCCCTCCTTGGGTTTCTGAGGTAGTATCACTACAGAAATAGGATTGCCCAACCTTCCTGCCGAGGAGTGGCTGGTGGGTTTGAACCGCCAGCCTTCTGGTTAGCAGTCAAGTGCCTTAGGCACTATCCTTTCCCTTAGTATGTCTTATAAGACATTTTCAAAAGGAACTTGTCTAAATGGGAAGGTTAAAAAACAAAACAAAACAAAAAAACACTGTCATCAAGCCAATTCCAACTTAAAAGAAATAAAATAATTTCAGAAATTACAGGCAGTATAGAAATCAGTCATGTTTCTGATCCCCAAAGACATGGAACAAGTCATGCTTTCCGGATAACAGCATGTCAGGCCAGGAGCACTCAAGGTGTTTGGGTGGTGTGCCTGGGAGGGTGCTCTGCACACAGTCGAGTCCTTCTAAGGATCTGGAGCTGGAAGGCCTTGGGCTGGAAACTCTTTTCTTTATCAACATCTTTTGGAAACTGGGAATCTGATACCCGTCATCACTTGTCTAGCAAAGGTTGGGGAGGAGGAGGGGGTGGAAATTGTCTAGTAGATTCTGAAATACTCAGGCTGTAAGAATAAACCAGTTGCCCTTAAGTCAATTCCAACTCATGACAATCTCGTGTGTGTCAGAGTAGAACTGTGCTCCATAGGGTTTTCAATGGCTGATTTTTTTTTTTTTTTTGGAAGTAGATCACCAGGCCTTTCTTCCAAAGAGCCTCAGGGTGGACTCAAACCTCCAACCTTTTGGCTGGCAGCCAAATGTGGAAACTGTTTGTACCACCAGACACCCAATAAGAATTCTCTTTCCTTTTTTTTTTTTAGAATGTAGTCCCTGATGTGTGGGGTATGTATGTGTGTGTTTAGGGTATTAGATAAGTACAGGACTGCATGGGATAGGAATAACTATATGTTTTTCAATGGCAAAAAAGGAGTTTGACTCTATGAACAGTTTGGAGGAATTTTTGGGTTTCTAGAACATCAGGTTTTCTTTCTAGTTCATTTTCTACCTCAGACTTCACTGCTGCTTTGTCTAAGTAGGTTGGAACTGGCATGTGAGATACTTAAGAAAAGTTGCGGCTAGACTGTGAGTCATAGTAACCCCATCCCTGGATAATAGTGATGCAGACCGTCTTACTGGACTTGTCCTGGTATATTTGTCTCAGGTTAAGTAAAGAGCACAGCATTGGAAGCTGGGGATCTGCCACCAGCACAAATATTTAGATGGTTAAGTGCTTGCCTAGTAATAGAAAGGTTGGTGGTTCAAACCTACCCAGAGGTGCATTAGAAGAAAGGCTTTGCAGCCTCCTTCTGAAAGATCATAGCCTTGAAAACCCTATGGACCACAATTCTACTCTGCATACACGGACTTGCCATGAGTTGGAGCCAACTCAATGGCAACAGGTTTGGTTTTGTTTTTTAAAGTACTTTTTAGTATTTGTTTCCCAGAGCTCTATCCAACTGATTGATCTCACAGCATCCCATGCATGAGAAGGGAAGATATTATAATCTCCATTTGACTGGGGGAAAAAAAAAAAAATTCCAGAAAGGCTGTGGCTACCTGCATTTCATCTTCTCCAGGGCAGGTACTGTATCTTGTCCATCTCTGAACTCTTAAGGTACTTTACACACAGTTAGTGTAGTGGACCTTGTCAGTGCCTGGCCACCTCCCCTTGACGGGGCCACTTCAGTGCATATCAGTTGCAGCTCCAGACTACTTCTCTTAGCTTCCAGAGCTTGCTTTGCCACCTGTGCAGTGAAGCAGAAGTGCCAGGGTGTTAATATCCCCTGACCATAGCTCTTAGCCAGTGACTGATGGGAATTGATCTATTAATACTCCTTCTCTCTTAGGTGGGGAGTTCTGGTAGAGTAGTGCCTAAGGCATCTGACTGCTAACCAGAAGGCTGGTGGTTCAAACCCACCAGCCACTCCCTGGAAGGAAGGTTGGGCAATCTACTTCTGTAGTGATACTGCCTCAGAAACCCAAGGAGGGGTCACTATGAGTGGGATCCGACTCGATGGCAGTGGGTTTGGGTAGACTTGGATCCTTCTTTTCTCCTGGGCCTGGCCTCAGGGTTCCCTGACAAAACTGGTCCCTGATAACATTAAGCCTTTGGAGAACCTTAGACAGATGAGCCAAGTAGATAAAAATTACCTCTATCCTTTGTTTCTTTTCCTCATGGGGGGCAGTTAGACAGCTACATTTTCTGAAGCCTCAACTTAGAATTGAAGATACAGAGATGTGTTCCCTTCCATGTTAGGGCCTATTTGAGGCTTGGTGCCTTGATCTGGTTTGTGAGGTCTGGTGGGTGGTGAAGGGACTTGGCTCAGTAGCTGGTCCCAGCAGGGAGGCCAGCCCAGTTTCTTCATTCTCCTTCAATTACCTACAGCCAACTGCCCGCCCACCTGGGTGTTTGCGAAGGCTCCAGGTACTCAAGCTTGCTGACCCTCAGAGCAGAGGGTCAGTAGCACATTTCCTTGAGCTCATGTGAGATGATTTAATCTCTTCACCCACCTCTTCCCATTTGGACAGGAGGAATCAATCACTTCTCTTTTCTGGCTACAAACCTTAGTCAGAGTGGGAAGTTTCACTTTTTGATCTATGGGTGGGGGCATATCAGAAGGGTCCCTAACTTGAAAAGTGAGGTATATAACGATTTCAGGAAGATAAAGGAGGGGGGAGGGAGAAATGAGGAAAATAGAGCACTTAGGGGGAAATGGAAAAAAAAAAAAAAGGAAAATAGAAAAAGAGTTTCAAGCTTTCTGACACTAGCATCAAACAAGAAAGCTCCTTGCTGTTTCGCACAGCTGCCTGCAAACTGCCAAGTGGCAAAGGATCCAGGAAAAGGCACAGGATTGGAAAGTGCTACCCAGCAATCTGTGTATTCTGCAATTAACAAAGGGTAAAGCGATTGACAGTTCTCAGTCTCTGAGATCTCCAGGGGCTGCAGCTGCCAGGCCTTCTAACACCAGCTTGGAGAGGACCCAGTCAGGGCTACCAGTGCCTGCTCAAAAGGAAAGGCTGCAAATCAATTAACCTTATGGCCTGCTCTTTTGCCCTGGGGCTGGGGAAAGGAGGGACAGCCACTGAAGTGGGTGGAATGAAGTCCCTGGGAAGTGAGAAGGAGACAAAGACCTGAGCCCTCCTGGGAGTTGAGTGTTTCTACATTCTAGGGTGCAGGATGGCCAATTATTTTGTGCACCAGTTTTCTCTCAGGAAATGCCATCATCAAAGACCTGGTAGACCTTTTCCTGGCACCTTCCTTGGCAGTGGTGATGGCGTGGTGATTATCATCTTTAGAATATGCCAGGTGAAAAACAGCAGATCCTGGTATCTTGGCACAGATTGGCAATAGAAACCCTGACTCTGATTCCTAATTTTGCTTCAAATATGGAGCTAGTTACTTTCTCAGATCTCCAGATGCCCAAATGAGGTGGGGTAGGTGGCTGATGAGGGATGATTTGCTCCTTGGGGTAAGGATGGGAGGAGCTTCACCTAGAACTTCACCACGCTCCACGATGCTGGGTTAGGAGGCAAGACCTTCCAAGGCCAAGGCCACGGTTTTCTGTAGCTTGAAAAGTACAGGCTGTCTAGGCCCTTTGTCCCAGGCCATGTGGAATTGCCTGTGGTTCTCCAGTAAGTTATACTGTCTTGCACTTGGTATGACAGAATCTAGCACAGAGTTGGCCCCAAGGAATGATGTCTGGATAGACTGGTAGATAAACGAATGCATGAATGAGAGCTTCATGTTGGAAATGGAAATATGAATAAGACACAGTTCATGCTGTCTAGGGGGGCAAATAAATGAACCAAGAAGTAACTCTATGATAGGCCTAAATAATTGAGATCTACGTGAAATGTGGAGGTGATGCAAATGGTTTAGCACTTGCTTGCTAAACAAAGGGTTGCTGGTTTGAATCAACCCAGAGGCACCTTTGAAGAAGGGCCTGGCAATCAAACAATAGAAAACTCTATTGAACATATAGTTCTACTCTGATGCACATGTGTTAGCATGAGTTGGAGTTGATTTGATGGATTTTTTTTTCCCCATGAAGTGCTGGAGGAGCACACATGAAGGAAGGTGTAACAAATTGGAGCTGGTGATCAGCTAAAGCTGTTGAAAGGAGGTTATACTTTATATGGGACTTGAAGGATGTCTTTCAGATTTCCAATGGACAAGACAGGGGAAAGGAAGTGCAGCTTAAGATGAGGAAACTGCAAAAACAATGAATAAATGTATATGTGAAATATAAAAAGATTTCAAATGACTTAGCTGTCTGCTAAAGCCAGAACCAGGCATGAGGGTCTGGGAGAGGCTCAAGATAAGGTTTAAGATGTAGACTGGAGTTAACCTTGAAAGGACTGGCAGGCAATGTTCCTGGTTTCTGAGAGTCAAAGATATCAGCAATCTAGACTTTGAGACCATAGACCCTAGCCTAGGTAAAGCCATTTCTATTTTCCAAATGTTCAGCTACTGTGTCTCTGGAGGGTCATCAGAGCAGGCTGGTAGAACTGCCTCTCTGGTCAAGAAAGAATCTGGGTAGGGGCCAGGCTTTGGGACGCTACCTATGCAGCAGATCAGAGCAGGAAGCAGGTGAAGCTGGGACTCCTGAGCCTAACACTTCCCTTTTATAAACAGTTTTTGGTTGGCACAAACAATCAAGCACTGGATTATTAGCCAAATGTTTGGTGGTTCAAAGCTACCCAGAGTCTCCTCAGAAGATTGGCCTGGTGATCTGTCTCCAGAGGGTCACAGCCTTGGAATACTCTATGGAGCACAGGTCTACTCTGCATACCTGGGGTCATCATGAGTCAGCATCAACTCGATGGCAACTAACAATAACAACAACAACAAAAACCCTAGTTTTTCAGGTCATAAAATTAATATACATTTATTGTAGAAAAATGTAAAATGTAGAAAAATAAAATTTCTGAAACCCAGTGTGTAGAGATAACTGCTCTGAAAACATGATGGCTCCCTTCTTTGTATTTGGGTCCCAAAGATTCTTCTCACACAGGTGCCAGCTTTGAGACTCCAGTTCCATCTGGGGCCTGTGTTGACTGAAACTCTGCATCTGTCTGCCTTTGAGGGGTCTCCTGCTTGGGGAAACTTACCTGAGTTATTTTCAGTTCCTGAAGCTCAAAGAGTAGCTTGAACTACAGCAGATTTCAGACCTACCCATCTTTGACCCCTGCTTGTCACAGGTCACCTGTTATCTGGGTATAGCTCAGGGTAAGGTTAGGAGGAGGGTAGGAAGCAGAAAAGGAATAAATAATACAATGTATACTCCTATCAAACCTGTACACTTAGATATAGACAAGAACTATTAACATAGTTTCAAAGCAAGAGTTGATAGCTAAATATAATGATTATTATGCATTGGTGCCAGGTTAGATTGAAGATTGACACTCTAGATACATGGTAAAAAAGCTCCAGCTTTCAACACCAACAACAGGTCACTGGAATGCCTCATTTATCTAGTATGCTGTAGAAAACTGGGTTTTCTTTATAAGTACATTTCCCTGATATCTTTCTTTATTTAAATACATTTTATTGAAATATAATTTATGTACAGTGTACACAAAACTAAAGTGATATGGGTCAATGCATTTCTTTCTTTCTTCTTCTTTTTTTTTTTTTGCAGTGTTCCCTTCCCACCCCTCCCACCTCTGGTAATCAACAAAGAGTTTCCCTCCATATATACACCTTTCCTTGATCTTCCACAACAGTGAACTAATACTATATTTGTCCTTCTGTGATTGACTTATTTCACCCGCATAATGTCCTCCACGTTTATCCATATTACGCGGTGTTTTGCAGACTCTACATTATTTAGTGCTGCATAGCATTCCATTAAGGGTATGTACCGTAGTTTGGTCATCCACTCTAATGCTACAAATCTTGGGGATAAGTCCTTTGACAGATAGGTAATTATTGGCAAATAGGAATTTGTTGCTGTCATTTTTGTTATGTGCTTTTCTGTGGTGTCGATTTCTTTGTTCCATATAATTTTCTATGCTGAGCTCGTTTTGTTTATGAATTGTGTTATCATTTCCTTCATGGCTATTGTTTTAGTATTTGCTGAATATTTATGGTGGTCTTTTCTTTTTTTATTGTGATTTGGGTGAAGATTTACAGAGAAAATTCACTTTCCATACAGCAGTTCACATATACTTTGTCTCATGTCACTGACCACAGTTTACCACAATGCAACAGCTCCCCTCCCACTTCCTCCTCATAGTTACCTCTTCCCAGTGTCCATTCCTCCATACACTCCTGCCCCTTGA
>NW_006921876.1:2411032-2487369 GCF_000298275.1 Orycteropus afer afer
AGGGATGTAGATTGGGTCTGTATCCTGGTCCCTTGTTTCTCCTGCTTTATCTTGCTTCTTTGTGTGGACTGTGATGCTCTGTTGTCTCTGAGGCATTGTGATGTTTTTGTGTTTATATTTAATTGGTGATTGTATGTTGGAGTGACTTACTCACAATTTTCATTTTCTTTGTATGTTATCTATGCAAGCAGGGTACTTTGCTCCTCTATTCGCTAGTTGACAGCACTTATACACTCACTGCCTGTCTCCTTTCCTGTTGTCAGCCTCTCATATGTCCCTGCTGACCTTGGCAAATAAAGCCTATTTTTAAGTTTCTGGAATCTGAGTGAGAATGCTATTGCTTTAAAATCCACAATGGTTGCCACTTGTAAAGATTCAAAATGGCTGCACCCTCAGTCACTTTAAATATCCAAAATGGCTGCCACTTGTAAACATTCAAAATGGCTGCACCCTCAGTCTCTTTAAATATCAAAAATGGCTGCCACTTACAACATTCAGAATGGCTGCACCCTCGGTCACTTTAAATATCCAAAATGGCTGCCATGTGTAAACAATCAAAATAGCTGCACCCTCTGGACAGTGGAAAGTCAATAGCTTGGGTTGTCTCCCTGCCTGCTGTTTCCCTTCCTACTCATAGGCCACCAGCGCAGTCATCCCTGCAGCCCTTGGTGACCAGGACTGATCTTTTCCCCACATCATTTGGAAATATTCAGGCTGTTGGTCCTGTCACAGTAGCTGACAGTTTGCAGCTCCGACCATCTCTGTTGGTCAACTCACTGTTTTCGTTCAGGTTTTTCCCTTAGTTGCTGCCTAATCCACTTCTGTATAGTTCCTTTCAAAGCTCAGGGCTCCAGGATTATCTTCTGTACCTCTGTCAATTGTTTTCTTTTCTTTGTTGAAGAGGGTCTGTGTTGCTTGTCTGCCTATTCTTCCATATTACCGGAAGTCACATTTCCCTGATACCTTGAATCTTACAATTTTAGCTTCTAAACTCCTTTCCATCTTAACTAAACTGGATATCAATCTTATTAAAACACTAGTTCTTGTCTTCTTAAACTGACTACATGGAGAATACCTTATGCAATTTTAAATACCACTGTGGTTGTCACAGTGAATACCAATTTTGTACCCAGTGGCAGTGCCATTCTGTGATGCCCAACAATTAAAAGAAACAACTCAAACTACCTGCTCAAAACCAAAATCACTGATGTCAAGTTGAATCTGACTCAAAGTGACCCCTTTTTGGGTTTCTGTGGCAGTATCTCTATGGAAGTAGATTGCTCAATCTTCCTTTTGAAGAGTTGCTGGTGGGTTTGAACCACTAGCCTTCTGGTTAGTAATCAAATGCCTTAGATACTATGCCATCAGAGCTCCCACACCTGCTCAAACCTCCTTAAAACCAGTTGCTGTTTAATTATTCTGCATGGGGACTCAAAGCATTCCCCTTGTGAATGGGAACCAGACAAGCATGCCTTCTATCGCCACTTCTATTTAATATTGTATTGGAAGTCCTAGCCAGGGCACTAAGGCAATAAAGAGAAATAAAAGGGATCCAAATTGGCAAAGAAGAAGTAAATCTATCTCTATTTGCAGGTGACATGATCCTATAGATAGAAAACCCAAGAGACTCAGCAAGAAAATTACTGGAACTAATAGAAAGTTTCAGCAACGTGGCAGGGTGCAAGATCAACATACAAGTCAGTTGGATTCCTCTACATCAACAAAGATATCTCTGAAAAGGAAATAAGGAAAAATTTACTATTTATAATAGCTACCAAAAAAGATAAAATACTTAGGAATAAATCTTACCAGAGACATAAAAGACCTATACAAAGAGAACTACAAAACGGTACTACAAGGAACTACAAGAGACCAACATAAATGGAAGGACATCCTATGTTCATGGATAGGAAAACTGAATATTGTGAAAATGTCAATGCTGCCCAAAGCAATCTATATATTCAATGCAATCCTGACCCAGATTCCATAAGGATTCTTTAAGGATATAGAAAAACCAATCACTAACTTTATATGGAAAGGAAAGAGACCTCAGATAAGCAAAGGACTGCTGAAAACGAAAAACAAAGTAGGAGATCTTATACTCCCTGATCACAAAACCTACTATACAGCCACAGTAGTCAAAACAGTATGGTATTGGTAAGATAGACAAACAGACCAGTGGAACAGAATTGAGAATCCAGAAATAGACCCATCCATCTATGGACAGCTGATCTTCGATAAAAGGTCAAAACCCATAAAATGAGGGAGAGGTAAAATGATGCTGGCAAAATTGTATATTCACTTGCAGAAAAATGAAACAAGATCTATACCTCACACCATATACAAAAGGTATATACTCAAGATGGAGCAAAACTTAAATGTAATATCCCAAACCATAAATTTCATCAAAGATAAAATAGAGGCAAACGTAGGGGCCCTAATTTTTGGCATATACAGACTATCGAGCATAACCCAAAATGCACAAACAGTGGAAGAGAAACTAGATGACTGGGATGTTTTAAAAACTAAATTCTTACGTTCATTGAAAGACTTCTCCAAAAGGGTAAAAAGAGAACCTATAGACTGGGAAAAAATATTTGGCTATGACATATCTGATAAGGGACTTATCTCTAAAACATAGAAATCTTCAACACCTCAACATCAAGAAGACAAACAATCCAATTAAAAAATGGGCACAGGACATGATCAGAAAGATACTTCACTAAAGAAGATATACAGGCAGCCAACAAACACATGAGGAAATGCTCATGGTCATTGCCATTGCTGTTGTTGTTGTTGTTATGTGCCATCAAGTCAGACCCGACTCATAGTGACCCCTCCTTGGGTTTCCAAGACAGTATTACCACAGAAGTAGATTTCTCCGTCTTCCTTCCGAGGAGTGGTTGGTGGGTTTGAACCGCCAGTCTTCTGGTTAGTCTTTAGGCACTACGCTACCAGAACTCCCCATTAGCCATTAGAGAGAAGTAAATTAAAATAACAATGAGATATCATCTCACCCCAGCAATAATAGCAAAGTTCAACAAGGCAGAAAATAACAAATGCTGGTGAGGGTGTGGAGAGATTGGAACTCTCACACACTGCCGGTTGGACTGTAAAATGGTATAGCCACTGTGGAAAACAGTATTGTGTTTCCTTAAAAAATTGAAAATAGAAATACTATGTGGTCCAGCAATCCCATTATTAGGAATATATCCTAAAGAGGTGAGGTCCAGGACACAAATAGACACATGCTCACCCGTGCTCACTGTAGCACAATTCACTGTAGCAAAGAGATAGAAATAACCTAAGTGCCTATCATACAGATGAATGGGTAATCAAAGTACGATATACTCAGATAATGGAATACTATGCAACATTAAAGAACAATAAAGAGTCCATGCATCACCTCATCACATGGATGAATTTGGAGGACATTATGCTGAGTGAAATAAGTCAATCACAGAAGCATAAATATTGTATGAGTCCATTATTATAAAAAGTCAAGGGAAGTTTTTCGCAAGGAGGGAAATTTACTTTGTTGGTTACCAGGGATGGGAGACAAGGGGAGAGAAAATTTCTGACTAGTTAAGAGTCATGTGTTGATTTGGATGAAGGGAAAGGAAATATAACAAAAGTATGTGACCAGCACAATGACAAGAGGGAAAAGGAGGAAACAGAAACATGCACAAAAGATATAGACAACAGAGGAAAATACCATTATATGCACAATACTGCATTACCAGTGGCGGTAAACACTGATCTATGGGTAAATGCATAGACAGAGGAGAAGATGAGGTGTGGGTAGGTGAACAGGAATGTACCTATGATCAAGGATAGATTTGGCTGAAGATAGACTTACATATGTATCTGTGCTACAAAATATCCATATACATTACAGAATTAACAGGGGACAAGGTTGGAGTAGCTTCTCAGTGACAAACATGTTTTTTTTAAAAAATTTATTTATAATTTTTATTATGATTTGGGTGAAAGTTTACAGAGCAAATTCATTTTCTATAAACAGTTTGTACACATTTTGTTTCATGACACTGACTGCAATCCCCACAATGTAATAGCTCTCTTCCCACTTCCTCCCATAGTTACCTCTTCCCTGTGTCCTCCTTTCCTATGCATTCCTGCC
This sequence comes from Orycteropus afer afer, assembly GCF_000298275.1. Lineage (NCBI taxonomy): Eukaryota > Metazoa > Chordata > Mammalia > Tubulidentata > Orycteropodidae > Orycteropus > Orycteropus afer. Next base: position 2,415,174 of record NW_006921876.1, read on the forward strand.
CCTTGAGCTATCTCCCTGTACAAACACTGCCCTTCTGTTTTCCCACAATTGATTGCTCTAAGAAATGTATCTACCTAATGTAAATGTTCACCCTATATGCTTCTCTGTTGTTTGACTGGAAGCCACAGGAGGAAGTTCAATTCCTGAAGGGTAACCAGGGTCCATAGTCTCAGGGATCTCACCAGGCTCTATCAGACCAGTAAGCCTGGTTTTTTTTTATGATTTTGAGTTTTATTCCACATTTTTCTTCCACTCTACCCAGGATCTCCTGCACTGATCCCTTTCTGAGTGGACAACCAAACACCTTGAGGGAGTCACCACAGGCTCAGGACCCTGGTCTCAGGGGATATCAAACTCAATTGGCAAACACAGTACATAAATATTTTGTTCTACATCCTACTTTGGTGAATAGCAACAAAAACAAAAACAAAAACCCAAACTCATTGCCATCAAGTCAGTTCCGACTCACAGTGACCCCTCCTTGAGTTTCCAAGACAGTATCTCTACGGAAGTAGATTGTCCAATCTTCCTTCTGAGGAATGGCTGGTGGGTTTGAACAGCCAGCCCTCTGGTTAGCAGTCAAAATGCCTTAGGCTCTATGGGTCTTAAAAGCTTTCAAGCAGCCATCTAAGATGCAACTGTTGTTTTCCCCTCATCTGGAGCAAAGAAGAGTGAAGAAAATAAAAATCATATGGAAACAATTAGTCCAAGGATATAATGGACCATGGGGACCACAGCTTTCACAACCCTGAAACCAGAAGAACTAGACGGTACCTGGCTACCAATGCCAACTATTCAGAAAGGGATCAAAATTGGAGATCCTGGATAGAGTGGGAGGAAAAATCTGGAAGAAAATTAAAAAACATAAAAATGACCAGAATTACTGGTTGGATAGAGACTGGTGGAACCTTTGAGACTATGGCCCCAGGTTATCCTTTGTGTCTGGAACTGGGCTCACTTCTGTGGATTAGCTCCCAGCCAAACAGTAAAAAGACCTACAAGCAGAACACCTACCCCAGGTAGGTGCACCTACCTTCCCTAGGGAGATGCATGCCTTAGGTCAAGCAACCATGAGACATCAGAAGGGCAGCATTTGCACAGATGGAAAGCTGGACTGACAAGAATGCATAGATAAGAAGGACACAGGAAAGGGGTAGTCACAGGAAGGAGGTGGGAGGTGAGCTTTTTATTGTTGGGAGTGTAATTGGGGCTGTGAAACCAAATGTGCATGAACTGTTGGGAGTAAAAAGAATCTGCTTTGTTAATTTGCACCCAAATCACAATTAAAAAAAAAAAAAAAAAAACAATGACAACAACAACAAAACCCTGTTGCTGTCGAGTCTACTCCAACTTATGGTGATCCCATGCATGTCAAAGTAGAACTATACTCCATAGGGTTTTCAATGGTGAACTTTTTTTTTTTTTTTTAAGTATTTATTGTGATTTGGGTGAAAGTTTATAGAGCAAATTCACTTTCCATACAGCAGCTCACATACACTTTATCTCATGACATTGACTGCAACTGCCCACAATGCAACAGTTCCCCTCCCACTTCCTCCCCATAGTTACCTCTTCCGTGTCCTTCCCTCCCATGCACGCCTGCCCCCTGAGCTGTCTCCCTGTGCATACACAGCCCTTCTATACTCCCATGATTGATTTCTCCAAGGAGTGAAACTACCCCAGGTAAATATTTAGCTCATATGCCTGTTTTTTGTTTGGCACGGGAGTGGGTTCAGTTCCAGACCTGAAGGGCAGCTAGGGGCCATATATCTTCTCAATGGTTCCATCAGGCTCTACCAGACCAGCAAACCTGGTCCCCCCCTTTTTTTTTTTGAATGACTTTGAGTTTTGTTCCACATTGTTCTCCCACTCTATCCAGGATCTCCTACATAGATCCCCCTCTGAGTGGTTGACAGTGGTACTGGGGACCATCTAGTTCTTCTGGTCTCATTGTCATATAGGCTGAGGATCACATTGTGTACCAGTTGCTTGGACTAATTGTTTCCATGTGTCTTTGGTTTTCTTCATTCTTCTTTGCTCTGGATGAGGAAAGACCTATTCTTGCATCTAGATGGCTGCTTGCAAGCTTTTAATATCCCAGTCACTACTCTTCAAGGGTGAATTTTTGGAAGTAAATCACTAGGTCTTTTTTCTGAGATGGCTCTGGGTGGACTCGGATCTCCAACCTTTCAGTTAGCCGTTGAGTGTGTTAACCATTTGCAACACTCAGGGACTACTTTGTTGTTGTGTGCTGTCGAGCTGATTCTGACTCATAGCAACCCTATGTGACAGAGTAGTTTGCTGCACAGAGTTTCTTACACTGTAAATCTTTATGGAAGCAGATAATTAGGTCTTTTTTCCTTTATAGTGACTGGCAGGTTCAAAGCGCCAACCTTTTGGTTGGCAGCTGAGCACTTAATCATTGAGCCTAAACCAAACCAAACCCACTTCTATTGAGTCACTTCTGACACACAGTGATCTGATAGGACAGAGTGGAACTGCCCCATCAGTTTCTAAGGCTGTATATCTTTACAGAAGTGACTGCCTCATTTTTCTCCTGCAGAGTGGCTGGTGCATTCAAACTGCCAACCTTTTGGTTAACAGCCAAACGCTTTAACCGCTGCAACACCAGTGCTTCTACCATTGAGCCTCGAGGCCAATAACTAATGTTTGTGTAGTGGTCACTATAAGGAGCTCTGGTGGCATAGTGCCTAAGGCATTTGACTGCTAACCAGGAGGTTGGTGGTTCAAATCCACCAGCTACTCCACAGAAGGAAGATTGGGTAGTCTACTTCTGTAAAGATTTACTGCCTTGGAAACCCAAAGGGGGTCGCTATGAGTCAGAATTGACTCGATGGCAGTGAGTTTGGTTTTTTTTTTTTGGACTGGTCACTACATACAGAAAAGGGAACCACCTCTGAGGTGTAACTACAATGCAGCAGGCATCATGCCAGACTCTTGACATGAGTTAGCTCACTCCTGTCTGTTTTCCATGAAATCCCCCCTAAGATGCAGTGGCCCGTAAAAGAACCTCACTTAGAGAGCAAAGACTTTTCATCTGCTTGAGGAGTTGTGCACTGTGTTCTGGTTTCTGGCAGCCACAAGAACTGGGGAAAGGATGCCATCCAGTTACAAGTAGCCTTGCTCTATTAGCAACTGTGTTTCTAACATAGCTATTGTAAAGGGCAACCTGACCTTGCATCTAATGTCATTACCAATTAGCTTGGTGACTTTTAGCAAGACACTTAATTTCTCAGCGTCTCAGTTTCCTTACCTATAAAATGGTGATGATAACAACGCCTGTTCTGGTTTCCTCACAGAGTTGTTGTGACGATGAAATTAGGAAATGGAATATTCTAAAGTCTAAGCGTAAGGGTCATTACAGTTCCCCTTACCCAGCTGGTCTCTGCAGTGAAAGGCTTAGAGGAGGAAGGAGAGGGCTCAGGGCTGCCCAGCTGCAGGGGAGCTGCCCTTGGAGCCCATCCTACAAGCTCTGTTTTGCTATGACAGACCCAAGAAAGTTCCTGGCAGGGTCAGCCTCATGAGGCTAATATCTCTGTCGTGGGCTCAGAGATTACTCGGCTGTGAATGTGGCCCATCCTGCTGGGTCTGCACTCACCCAGGGTTTGTGGAGTGAGTGGCAGATAATGTTTATTAATAGGCCTTGATGAGGGGCATTAATATTTCTAATGACACCATCTGAGCCTGGTCTCCTTCCCCCTCTCACTCCTTACTCCTTTCTCTTTCTCCCATCCCCAGGAGATACACACACACTCTGGAATTGAACCCAGTCATAGAGAGACAGCAACAGAGAGAGTGACAGAGACACAAGGGATACATAGAAGGAGGTCAGGACAGAAAGGGAGCTGAGGGAACTACATTGTGCCCTCACACTTCCGTGGTTGTCCAAAGAGGAGGAAGCTTGGAATGGGGAGGACCCAGCCACGGGGATTGACTTTTGGAGGATCCTGGGTGAGGGAGGAAGTAGAATGCCTCTCGCTCTACTGTTAGGTGGAAACTTGGCTGGAAACTTCTTGGTGATGGGAGCAAAACAGTGGTAAGACTTTCTCAAAACTGGTAGGAACTGAAATGTCAGGGTGTTAGATAGGAGAAGTGGAGCTGGGTTCTCTGATGGGAGCAGGAAAGGAAGAAGACTAAGGAAGTTTGCCGGTCACTCACAGGCTGGATCTGAGAGGGACTGGGAGTGGCTAAAGTGAGAGAGCCAGAGAAAGGGAGATCAATGAGTCACACACACACTCACACACACACGCATACATATATGCACATGCACACACATACACACACATACTCATATACATACACACACACTCCATCTCCCAGGCAGCCTTTGCCATTATGGGTACGTCAGGGACTGATCATGATGGGGAAAGCAAGAGGGCATTTGGGAAGAAAGTCTGTGGAGAGGCTAAAAGGGACCATGGGATTAGGAAAAGTGGGTGTAGGAATCTCCAGGCCCCTGGCAGGGGACCAGGACAAACAGATGACTGATTAGGACTGAAGTCTGAATAAAACTAAGCTAGTCTCTTATCCACTTACAGCCAATGGGGTGGGGATATAGGAGGGAAAGGGGATGTGCAGGAAAGTTAGGAGAGAAGGTAGAAGAATTTGGCCTGATCAACCAGAGGTGGGGGGAAGATCCCCTGATTCTGCCCTTATCCCATTGCTGTGTGTTTGCTCTTAATGAAGCAGCAGAACAATTGGGAAATGGGTGCAGTTAATCCCCCAAACAAACAGGGCTTGGGAAACTGCAACCCAAAAAGAGAGGAGGGAGCTGCAGGTAACTCCTCAGCTCTGACTCTTATCGCTCCATCTCTCATCTCCAGCATCCAGTCTTTCTGGCTAGGTGGCTGCAACCCCAGGAGGGGAGGAGAGGAGGAACTGGGAGGGACAGATAAGCTGGGAGGAGATCTGTGCTCCCCAACTCCAGCTGGGCTGAAGTGGCCCAGCAGCCTCCTAGTACCTACCTGGGCTGAGGAATGGTACCCCAGGGTTGTGAGTAAGCAGTGGCTCTGGTATCTGGAACCTCATGCCTCTGGGCTCATGGGGTGGCCACAAAAGCTGGGGTCCTATGGATAAGGGACAACCTTCACAGACTCCCATGGAGGATTCTCAGACATCTAGCTCAGCAGTTTCCTCTAGCTCCTGACCGTTCCCTACATCTCCCCTCTTTTTAGTTAAGGGGGACCTCAACCCCCCCAATCCTGACCTACCCTGCCTCTGCTTGTTGTTGTTATGTGTGTCTGTGTGTCGAGTCGGACCTGACTCATAGTGACCCCTCCTTGGGTTTCCGAGGCAGTATCACTACAGAAGTAGATTGCCCCATCTTCCTTCCGAGGAGTGTTTGGTGGGTTCGAACCGTCAGCCTTCTGGTTAGCAGTCAAGTGCCTTAGCCACTATGCTACCAGAGCTCCCTGGCTCTGCTACTACCAGGAAATGGTCAACTGTTTCTGCTCTCTCCTCATACCATCCTACCATCCATGAGATGAGGGAGATGAAGGAGGAAGCCCAACCACCATGAGCCTCTACTGTGACCTCTTTTGGGGGAATCTGGGAGCAGTGGGTAGGAGTCAGATTCCTGGATTCTGTTATCTGCTTTGTCTCCCTCCTTTGCCCTATTCTAGGTTTCCATACACAGCTTAGGTAAAACACAATCCATACTTTTGAGCCTCTTCCTTCTCTCCCCACCAAAGGGTCCAGGCGAGTAATTTGGGCCCTCTGTCTGGGGTGGCCCTGTGAAAAGAAGCAAGGAAGGAAGGTGGGAAGGAAGGTAGGAAGAAAGGTAGGAAGAGAGGAGGGTAGGAAGGAAGAAAAGAAGAAAGGAAGGTAGGTGTGGTAGTTAAGGTTATGTGTCAACTTGGCTGGGCCTGGGTTTGAGTAGCTGGGCATTCGGATGTAGTTATTTCCCATGATGAGATTGGTAATCACCTTCACGGTGGCATCTGCTGGAGCAGCTGAGTAGCTGCCTTAGGGATGTGGTCTGCTTCCAGTATACAAGGAGAAGTTTTGAGAAAGGTCTCTGCAGCATTTTGGCACACTTGGACCCTTCATGTAGCTGAGTCTACATTCAGCAGCCTGCCATGTTTCCTGCCAATCTTGGGACTGTCTCTGGACTTGAACTAGTGCTCTTCTATGTTGTCCGGGTAATATTGGGACTGTGTCATCTTATTTATTGACTTTGGGCTTGTTAGCTTCAGCAGCCAGCAGCTGCCTGAGTGAAGAGACACCTCTAACTCCAGTGGGCCAGGAGCAAGAGACAGAGCTAAACCCCAAGGTTAAGGAGTTTGCACCCAGTTCCTAGAGCTGGTACTTTGAGCTCAGACTTCCAGCTTCCTAAATTATAAGAGAATAAATCCCTGTTTGTTAAAGCCACCTACATGTGGCTTAAAGGCAGGAAGGGAAGGAAAGAAGAAAGGAAGGGAGATGGGTATGAAGGCAGGCAGGCATTAGAGGAGATGGACTTTCTGGAAGAAAGCCTCAGGATCAGGAGTTTTGAGCAAGAAAATGTCCTAGCAAGATTCAGGGGCTCTGTGAAACCCTGTGGTCATAAGAAAGAGAAAATAAGCAGAAACAGTATAAGTCTCATTCAAATCACATCTTGCTATTTTCAGAGTGACCAATAGTGAATTTGGCTCCAGTGCCCTAGAGCCTTGCTATTCTAAGTGTGGTCCTTAGAGGAGCATCATCATCATCATCTGAGAGCTTGTTAGAATTGCAGAATCTCAGGCTCTACTCCAGACAGAGTGAATCAGAATCTTCTTTTTAACAAGAACCTGAGGTGATTCACATGCACATTAAAGCTTGAGAAGCACTACCCTAGAGTCCTCCTCTCATGGTTTTCTGGCCAATTTCCTTGGCGTTTCTGGACTGGGGAAGCTAATCAGACTGGTGGTGGCAGCTGTGGTGGGAATCATCTGAGCTCTTGTCCTTCATTGTTCCCTCTTTTATCCAGCCCCCTTCCTGTACCTTCCAGACTTTGGAGACCCCCTGGGGGGTCTCTCATCGTCAGGAAGGACCTAGTTGACTTTTAGGACTGATGATTGTTCAGATGATTAGGGCTCCTTGGTGGTCAAAGGAGGTAGGTAAGCTGAAGGGGCAGGGCCTCTGCTGGGACAGGAGACAAGAGGCCTGATGCACATATCTTCTTCTTTTATCCCCTGCTGAGGAAAAACAGCCCTAGATCAGAGACTCTCTAGGCATTACTTGCTATTCTGAGCCTTTGAGCTTCTGGGGGCTGTGATCAAGGTGGGGATGGGATGAATCACCTCCAGTGAGATTGGGAGTTGGGCAACAGGGCCTTTCCCACTGGCGGGAGCCTTGTCTTCTCGCACCTGGGGCACTGTTTGGTGGGTACTTCAGGGGGCTGTTTGTGGGCTCTTGACAGACTCATTGTGCTTGTTTCCCAGATCATGCTCCTTAGTCTTGACCCCATTTGAAAAGGGGGAATGTTTGTTCCCCAGGTGTGCAGGGACCTCATGGGTCTCAGGAAGAGATTAGAAAAAGGAAGCGAGATACTAGTTACTTTTCCTGCCTCTAGACCAGAGTAGGGTATGTGGGGCAGCCCAGGTTTGTGGGTAAGGGCCTGCTTTAGGGGTCCTGATACCAACAGAAGGTCTGAATCACTGATGTCCTCAGTTTTCTCTCCTTACAGATGCCCAATCAAAGTTGCCATCCCTGACCAGCCACCACTGTGCCCTCATACTCCCTGGCTACACTTATGCCTGTCCCTACCTGCCTGAGTCAAGCCTGCTTATTTGTCTGGGCCAAGGCAGCAGTGACTGTGGGCTACCAGAGGCCTGTCGGGGACCAGGGCCACACAATCATCAGCTGAGACCAGGGCTTACTCTCATTTTGTTGTGTCACTTTTTACAGTGCCCAACAGGCAAATGCCAATCTGGTGAGCTTGGCAATTACAATGAAAAAACAACCGAGACTGAGTACAGTAAACTCCACCCTGACCTCACTGTTGGTCCCATCCATCTTTGGAATGCTTCAGGGACTGACATAACCCCTGGGAGTGGAAGGGAGGTCTATGACCCTCCCTGACAAGGCCAACTGAGCCTGAGTTACTATGTTGCCTTTTAATGGGTGGTCATCTATAAGAGCAACTCAACTTTTCCCCATAGACCTGCATGGGGAAGCTTACATGCAGAGGAACCCCAGCTGCCTCCCGCAGGCAGGAGAGCTGGATCCAGGGCAGTTTGTGGTGTTTGGCTTCCATTCCTGAAGGGGAACTTTGACAGGTCTCAGAGTGTGTTGAAATGAATCTTTGCACAACTATAAAGAAGGCTGAGCCATTCCAGGTGACAGTCCCCAGGGGCATGAGGAGATGGGGAGGAAAGGGTACAGGATGACAGCAGGGAAGAAGCCCAAAGGGGACCAAGAGGTCTGTAGTCTTGGCTTCCCAAGCCTCTGATCTGGGGCACATGCTGCTTGCTTCCAAAGATTAAGTCCAGGGAGGCTCCCATTCATCTGTCTGGTCTCAGAAGCCTTCCTCCTCAGGGATCACTAGGACTCTGGGATTCTAGGATGGCAGGCCAATCCCTAGACTATGCCACAGGGAGCTGAGACAAACTTCTCCCCAGAACTTTTTGTTGTGAGCAGTTAATTGCCTGCCTTCTGAGGCTGCAGCGCACAAGCAAGGGGCCTTTAATGAATGCAAATGACAGCGGATTAATCGGCCAGTGCTGGAGCCCCCTGCTCCTCTCTGTGGGGTCTGGCCACGCTCCATTCAGCCTTGATGGCCTGCACCAGCGGGGTGGGTGCCAACCTATTATGACTGGTGCTTCCAGCCCTAATGGGGGGCAGGGTAGCCCCCCTTCTCTCTCCCCTACGCCTGCCGTCCTATCATGCGTGATGGACTCCTGGGCTGGCCCTGGAGAAGGGGGCTTGCCCTTGCTATACTGTCACCAGGTGGTAACCTACAGTGGTGTGGTCACCTCTCAGGAGAGGGAGGGGCCAGATTATAAGGAAACACCCAACAAGCTGCTCAATGGGGTATTTGTGAAGGGATGCCATTTAGGAGGTAAGCAGGGGGCACTGCCTAGATGATGGCAGAGTTTTCCTTTTCAGTTTTTTTTTTTTTTTTTTTAAATCTCTCCCTGAATATGGAGCTCTCTGCCCATCAGATCATTTTGCCCTGTGGGAGAAGGCAGAGAAAGAGGAAGAAGGCTATGATAGAGTTTCTTCTTTCTATCCCAACAAAGAGTTAACACATTCAGTTGCTAACCAAAAGGCTGAAGGTTGAAGGCCACCCAGAAGCACCTCAAAAGAATGGTCTGGCAATCTGTTTCCCAAAAGGCAACCACTGAAAACTCTATGGAGCCCAAGTCAACTCTGACACACAAGGGACGCCATGAGCACTACATGAGTAGAAGTCAGCTCTGACAACTGGTTTTTTGACCCTAGCTCCTGGCTGGTGTTAACTTAGCTGGTGTTTGTGGAGCTCCTGCCATGTGCCTAGCCCTTATACTGGAGGTGGGATGCTTACAATCTGGTGGAGAACATGAATCTGAGGAGGTAATTACAAGTGTGATGAGTGCTAAAAAGAGGATGTATAAGATGCTGAGGATGGCTAAACATGGAGCTTTGACTTGGTCTGTGGAGGAGAGAAGACTCCTCCTCCCTGAGAGCAGGAATAGGCCTTCCACCTGACAGTGATGCTTAGTGGGCAAGGTGAGGGAGAGCTGTGTACTAGGATGGTACTGCCTCCTTATTCCAGTCTCCATTCACCAGCCCTGTGCTCCGAAGATGGGCTCCTCCTCCCTGAGAGGCCCCAGCTTTTCCTCCTTTAGCTGCCTGGCTACTGGGGGAGGGAGGGTTGGAGATGAAGAAGCATGGAAAGACAGTGAGAGTCAGGTGACTGACCTCCTGGGAAAAGCCCACACCTCGAAGTGGAAGCAGAGCTCCATTTGGGGGAGAAACCCGTTCCATTTCTACTGCAGCAAAGAAGGGGCCCCGAGTTCTCGATGTAGCCTCTAATGACTGGGTTGGGGCATAATGAATATCTGTGTACTCATAAAATGGGCTAATGACTGCCCTCATTTAATGTAGCCCCTTTCATCCTCACCTGTTCCCAAACCAGAAGGGACCATCCTGGGGGCTGAGGCCCAGAGCTTGGTGGCTGTCATAGACCACAGATGTTTAGGGTGGGGTGAGAGGGAGAATGGGTTCCTGAGCCTTAAGGCCTCCTCCATGCCCTATCTAGTTGAAACAGCCTAAGGAATTTAGGTTGGTGGCTGATAATGACCAAGAATTGGGAATTGGGCAGGGAGTGGGGAGAGAGGAAGTGGATCCACCCTGATTCTTAGGAACAGTGTCAACACTTGTAACACAGAGAGAGAGCATCGAGCACGGCTGGCTATGCCACGCCCCCTTCCCCTGCCCAGGTAGGTCAGAAGCTCCCTAAATCAGCCTAGTGTCAACCTCAACACCTGAGAAGAACCAGACTTGGAGGGAGGTGCTCCGCCTGCTGAATCACCAGCAACACCTGTGTTTTGCTTGGGAGGTCTCCCGCTCAGGGACTGGCCAAGCCTGACCCTGTTTGGCTTACTGGAGCTTGGTGAGCTCACAGCCCAGGGTGTTGTGGCTCTAGGCCAGTGTGGCCTGCTAGGCAGGGAAGGTTTTTAAAGAGATACTTGCCCCTATGTTCCCAGGATTACTTCAATTCAATGTTTTCCCCCTTCCCCCTGATTTAATTACAGAAATTGGTCAGGGGAACATAAAATCCCTTGAGAAAATTGTGTAATGGAAATAAACAATCCAATCTACTTGTCCCTGGGGCAACAGTGGTCTCTGTGACTGGCAATATCTGAAGAGGGTAGGACACAGGTTGGCCCAGAGATGGGTAAATCCGAGTGACCCCAAGACCCCTAAGGATGAAGCGACAGGCTTATTTGTTTTCCCCAGAGTTCTGGACTTGCCTAACTGGTCAGAACCCAGACAGGAGTCACAGGGTACCAGGCCAGGGTCTGGCAGTGGCAGGAGACCTAAGTGTGAGTCAGCTGCAGCCTCAGTGTTCCCATGCCTGGCCTTACCCTGGCTGCCAGTGATCTGAAGATAATTGAGGTCAATGGAAGACCAGAGGATCCAAGAATGCAGGGTTCTTATGCCCCAACTAACCTCCCATTTTCATTTCTCCTCTCCTTACAAATAACCTTTCTACAATGCTAGGCCAAAAAAGCACAATTCTTGGGTCATATTATTAGCATCTCAGAGGAGAACATGAGGGTAGGTAAAGATCATGCAGAAAGATAGATAGATGGATACAGGTCTTAAATACTTGGCATGAAGAGTGGGGAAACAAACAGGTCACGTGAGTCATCATCAATGGTGTCACTGTTATTAGATAGTACCAATAGTCATCCCAGGCATGGGTCTGACTTTGTCTACTTTTTAGACATGTTAACATTTTCACACCAGATTATCATTTATTTCTCCTTCAGGAGAAGGCAGGGAGGGCAGAGATTATCACCTCCAATTTGCTGCCGATGGGAAACACAAGCCTTTGAGAGGTTAAGTGACTCGCTTGAGATTATAGTCCGAATTGGCGGCAGATCTGGGAATGGAATCCAGGTGTCCTGGCTCATGACCTAAGTCTCCTGACTCATAGTCCAGTATTCTTTTGCCTACAGCTCATAACAAAGGGGACTGTGTTAATGAATCCAATTCTGCAGGGAAGAGATGATCTCTCTCCCCTTTCTGGAATTTCTCTGGCTATCCTAGATGTTTAGTAAGTTATACTAAAGAACTGGTCAAAAAATCCACTGTCACTGAGTCAATTCCAACTCATAGCGACCCTCATATGGTTCCCAAGGCTATAAATCTTTACAGAAGCAGACTGCCTCATCTTTCTCCCACTGAAGGGCTGGTGGGTTCAAATTGCTAACCTTTTGATTAGCAGCCCAATGCCTTAACTACAGTGCCAGAGCTCCCTAAATCTCCTCTAAGTCACTTTCATTCTCAGGGACATAAATCTTTCCAGCCAGGAACTGGCCACTTTCTCTAGCACCTCTCTGACTTAAGGTAACCTTAGTACCATGGTGGGATGTGGCCTGTGGTGAGTTATTACTTCATCAGCCTTGGCTCCTAAAGGGCCACCTGCCACCTGATGGGGAATTGAGGCCTGGAGGGATAGAGGGTGGTCCAGGTGATTCAGGGAGGGCCTGGGGAACAGTGGCTAGAAGTTTTAATCGTCCAAGACTGAAATATCTCCCCAAGGTCCTCATCTAGCTGGATCAATGAATTGATGAAGTTCTATATGAGCTTGGCTCACCAATTTTCTCAGCCTTGAGTGCCCCTTTCTGATTATCTTTTTAGTCCAATTCACATTTCCTCTCTCTATAAATCCTCCCTCACATGGCCTACTCTGGTGACACCACCGCTTCCTCCCTCACACTCTGTCCTTGTCTCTATTATGGTGAGGACCAAACTCTGCCAAGAACCACAGTTATTTGTTTTTCTGCCTCTCTTCTGACTGGGAGCTCCTTGAGGGAATCTTGTCCCTGTTTGTTTCCATCTTAACGCAAGTAGAAGACATTCAGGAAGTATTTGGGGCACAAAAGGAGGAACTCACACACACACCTGGTTTGTCCGTGTGTTTCATGTACATCTGTGCACTTACTTATCACAACAGCCCTGCAAGGTGGGAAACTGAGGCTCATAAAGGTGGTTACTTGCCCAAGTCATTAGGCAGCAGAACTGGAATTCAATGCAGGTTATTTCTTATTTCATAGATGGTGGCCTTTGCCCAGCTCAACGAGCTCTCTCAAATATTTGGTTAGAAGAATGTGAGAGAAAGTGACAAAATGGAGTACTCATGGATTATGTGTCTATTGAATTGAATCAAGGTGTTTCCTGCTTTGAAAAATGCACCTGACTTGCAGGAGAAATATTTTCATTTCACTAGATTCAGCTTTTTTTTTTTTAAATCCCCAAGAAACTTTTTTTTTTTTTTTCTGAAGTCAGCTGTGAAAAGGGCCTCAGATTCATTCCAGTTAGATCTGCCCTCCTGATGGGAAAGAGCAAGGAGCATCTCTGCTAACCCAGGTGGTTAGTGGTGGAAGCTATACCAGGGGATAGAGAGAGCCCTGAGCTCAAGGATGGTCAGTTTGGGAATGGATTGAGCTGTTGAGGCCTAGAAACTAGTAGATGCTGTATCTTTGGCCCTGGCTGGTTATGGTGTCTTTAATTGTGTTCTTTGGTCCTTCCAGGGTAGGGTCAGGTTGTCGGGGGAGAGTGGTTATTCTCTGACAAACTGGTCAACACTGTGCCATGAGGGAAAGCCAGAGCTCTTTCCTCTCCCCTTCCTTCCCTTTCTTCCTCTTCTCTCATGTTAGTTCTTCCTTCCTCTCTCTCTGTTCCCCCTTCTCCTCTCTCATTCAAGCCTCTCCCCTTCCTCTCTTCTCTCCAGTCTCTTCCCCTTCACTCTGTTTCTGCTCTCTTCTTCTCCCTTTTCCTCTCCTTCCTTCACAGGGGACTTCAGTCCTTCTGTCAGGAAGCAGATTTCTTCAGAGCATCTGATCCCCCAGTGGGTCTCCCTCCAGATCAGCACTGCCTATTGCAACATTCTATGGTGACAGAAATGTTCTATCTGTGCTAGCCTATATAGTAGCTGCTATTAAATATGTGCTACTTAATACTTGTGCTATTAAATACTTCAAATGTAGCTAGTTCTATTGAGGAACTAAATTTTTCATTTTATTTACTTTAAATTAATCTAAGTATCCACATGTGGTCAGTAGCTACTGTGCTGGACAACACAGCTCTAAAACCTGAGTGCTGTTGATTTGATCCCAATACAGGGTAACCCCCATATGTGTCAGCACAGTAGAGCTGTGCTCCATGTTTTTCAATGGCTGATTTTTCAGAAGTAGATCACCAGGCCTTTCTTCCAAGATGCCTCTGGGTGGATGTAAACCTCCAAACTTTTGGTGAGCAGCCAAGTTTGTTAACTACTTATACTACCCAGGGACTCTAAGCGGTGATACCAAATGTTGCTCTCCCAGGAGGTCCCTAGAGACATCCCTCACCCCTTGCTCAGTCTCTTCCTCCCTCCCCCAAGTGCTTTGTGTGGATTCAGCTTCTGCCACCTGCTCATCCAGAACCTGTGAGAAGACATAGAGGCCTAGGCTCTGGGCTTTAGCTGGGTGGTCTTGGGCAAGTCACTTTATCTCTGGGACTCAGTGACCACTTCTATAAAATGGTGATGATAGTTTCTGGTAAGCCTCAATGTTTCTTTCCAGCTCTTATATCTGTGTTGCTTTGCACAGGAGACTGCTATGATCAGATCTGAGTCAGTCAGTGTGAACAGCTGGGCAGGCTGTGTATGTGTGTGTGTGTGTGCGTGTGCATGCAAAGGAGGAGGATATGAAGGGCAGCAGTTGGACCCTAGGGGACACTGCTCATCAGTATGACCCTGCCTAACTGAGCAACTTGTGACCAGGAAGAGGGTTAAAGTCTCCACAATTAGTGGGAGGGTTGTGGCCTGACTCGACTCCTGGCAGACGTTTACCCTCTTGCTGGCCCAGGCTGTTCCGATGATGCCCCAGACTTCCTCTTTTGCCATAAAAGTCTCCCGGAAAGTCTTCCCACAAAGGCCTCAGGGGCTTTCTCAGGGAATGTGTAAGTGTATGTGCACACGAGAACTCTCCAGCAGAAGGCCAAGGCTGTGTGTATGCTCTCCCACAGAGGCTTGGGCCCTGGCAGTGGAGGAGATATCTGTACTAGCCAGGGTGGAGGTAGGAGAAGAGGCCAGTCTTTGCCTGGACTCAGGCCCTAGCTTATGCAATGCTTAGACACTTAGTCAACTTGAGCAACTAAGGATCACACACACATACTTACACTTAGTAGGGAAGTGTGTGGAAGGGACATAATTGGCTTTTGCCAGTTTGTCTTCCCTGCAAGCCTCTACCAGTGGCATATCTCCCCATATCTGGATAGAAGAGGGGATCCTCCAAGAGAGGGCTGTTCTTAGGCTGCCTACATCTGAAGAGGGCAGACCATTGAGAAGCGCCCTCCAGGGGGAGGAGAGGGAAGCACATCAGCCAGCATTTGATGAAATGTGCCCATGATACGCAGAGAAGAGGATGCTTTCTTTTCCTGCTCCAGATGGTGCCCAAGTCTCAGGGATCCTGGGTCACAGAACCTGCCAGTGCTGCATCAGAGTGAAACTGTATGATCGATGCCTCTGGGGAGAGGGCACTGGGGACCTGTGATCCTAATTTTCCACCTCCAGGTGCTTAGGGTCAAACCTTTGACCTCCACCAGTTCTCCCTCTCTCCCTCAACATTCTTTTACATTTACAAACACACACACAGACAGAGGCTACAGTTGGTCACTGGGAGTAATGAAGAATGGTGGGTGTGAATCAGAAGCCATCAGGGTTCAATTGGCCCTGAGTCAGAGGGAGGACAAGGAAGTAAGTGGGAACTATTCAGGTACTTTTGGGGTTCCCTAAAAGCAAGAGCATCCTGGGGAAAAGAGAGTCCACTCTGGAAACTGTGAGGGTCCTGATTGTGCAGAAGAGGGCTTCTCTGCCACACACCCCAAGAGATGCCACTACAAATCTTGAATGATTTAGGAGGAGATCTGCTTGGTGGCAGAGAATTGGATCAGATGATTATTGGGCCACTTATAACTCTGTAATTCCAACAGAAGTGGAATTACACATCACATCAGTGCCTCTTAGCCTTGGACCTACACTAGTCCACTGAGAGTTGGGGTTGTTTTACTGTTGGGACTAGGGAAATGGCAATCTGGGGCCAGGGTACCAGATGGTGTGGGTACAGAAGAAGGGTATCTCACACAACTCTGTTCTTCCAAGGCAGGAAGCAGTGGGAAGAAGCCAGGGCTGATGGCCAGATCCAGATAAGGGGAGGGAGAGACCCCACCCAAGCAGGAAGCATCAGGAAGAAGCCAGGGCTGATGGCCAGAACAGGTAACAAGGCCAGGAAGTGGGTGGAGGGGTTTGGAACAGCTAAGGGAGATGAACTTGTCTGTTAGTTTGTCCTACTGGGGTGGCTTGCATGTTGCTGTGAGGCTGGAGGCTGTACCACCAGAGTTTCAAATGCCAGCAGGGTGGTTGCCCATGGTGAACAGATTTCAGCAGAGCTTCCAGACTGAGACAGACTTGGAAGAATGAAGAGGCCACCCACCTCTCAAAGAATTGTCTAGGAAAAACCTTATGAATAGCAGAGAAACACTGTTTGAAACATTACTGGACAATTTTATGAATAATGCTGAAACATTGTCTGATACAGTGCTGGAAGATGAGCCCCTCAGGTTGAAAGGCACTCACAATACGACTGGGAAAGGGCTGCCTCATCAGAGTAGAACTGACCTTAATGACATAGATAAAATAAAGCTTTTAGGACATTCATTTGCTGATGTGGCATGACTCAAACTGAGGAGAAACAGCAGCAAACATCCATTAATAATCAGAGCATAGAATGTATGAAGTACGAATCTGGGAAAACTGGAAGTTTTAAAAAATGAAATGGGAACACATAAAGATTGATATCCTAGGCATTAGTAAGCTGAAATGGACTGGTTTTGGCTATTTTGAATCAGACTACCATGTGATCTACTATGCCAGGAATGACAAATTGAAGAGGAATGGAGTGACTTCATCATCACAAAGAATGTTTCAAGATGTACCCTGAAGTACAATGCTGTCAGTGATAGGATAATATTCATATGCCTTCAAGGAAAGCCAGTTAATACTACTATTATTCAAATTTATGCACCAAATACCAGAGCCAAAGATGAGGAAATTGAAGATTTTTACCAACTTCTGCAGTCTGAAATTGACCAAACATGCAATGAAAATGTGCTGTGATTGGAATGCAAAGTTAGAAACAAAGAAGAATCACTGGTAGTTGGAAAATTTGGCCTTGGTGATAGAAATAACTCTGAAGATCACATGATAGAATTTTGCAAGACCAATGACTTATTCATTGCAAGTACCTTTTTTCAACAACACAAAGAGCAGCTATACACATGGACTTTGCCAGGTGGAGTGCACAGGAATCAGATTAACTACATCTCTGAAAAAAGGCAATGGAGAAGCTCAATATCTTCACCAAAACAAGGCCAGGAGCTGATTGTATAGCAGACCATCAACTGCTCATATTCAAGTTGAAGTTGAAGACAATTAAAACAAGTTTGTGAGAGCCAAAATATAACCTTGAATACATCCCTCCTGAATTTAGAGACCATCTAAAAAATAGATTTTATGCATTGAACACCAAAGACTGAAAACCAGATGAATTGTGGAATGACATGAAGAACATCATCCATGAAAAAAGCAAAAGAACTTTAAAAAGACAGGAAAGGAAGAAAAGACCAAAATGGATGTCAGAAAAGACTGAAACTTGTCCTTGAGTGGAGAGTAGCTAAAGCAAATGGAAGAAATGACAAGATAAAAGAGCTGCACAGATTTCAAAGAACAGCTCAAGAAGACAGCCAATTATTAGAATGAAATGTGCAAAGACCTGGAGTTAGAAAACCAAAAGGGAAGAACATACTCAGCATTTCTCAAACTGAAAGAACTGAAGAAAAAATTTAAGCCTTGAGTTGAAATATTGAAAGATTCTATGGGCAAAATATTGAATGATGCAAGAAACATCAAAAGAAGATGGAAAGTATACACAGAGTCACTGTACCAAAAAGAATTGGTTGATGTTCATCCATTTCAGGAGGTGGCATATGATCAAGAACCAATAGTATTGAAGGAAGAAATTGAAGCTGCACTTAAAGAAGTGGTGAAAAACAAGGCTTGACAGGATACCCATTGAGATGTTTCAACAAGTGGGTGTCGCACTGGAGGTACTCACTCGGCTATGCCAGGAGAACTGGAAGACAACTACCTGGCCAACTGATTGGCAGAGATACACATTTGTACCCATTCCAAAGAAATGTGATCCCACAGACTGTGGAAATTATTGAACAATATCATTAATATTGTATGCAGGTAAAATCTTACTGAAGATAATTCAAAAATGGTTGCAGCAATATATTGACAGAGAAGTTCCAGAAATGCAAGCTGGATTCAGAAGAGGAAATGGAATGAGGGATATCATTGCTGATGTGTGATGGATCTTGGATGAAAGCAAAGAATACCAGAAAGATGTTTACTTGTGTTTTATTGACTATGCAAAAGCATTCAATTGTGTGGATCAACAAATTGTGGGTAACACTGAGAAGAATGGGAATTCTAGAACACTTAATTGTACTCATGAGGAACCTGTACATAGACCAGGAGGCTGTCATTCAAAAAGAACAAGGGGACACTGCATAGTTTTAAACCAAGAAGGGAATGCATAAAGATTGCATCCTTTCACCATATTTATTCAATCTGTATGCGGAACAAATAATCCGAGAAGCTGGATTATATGAAGAAGAACATGGCACCAGGATTGGAGGAAGAGTCATTAACAACCTGTGATATGTTGATGACACAATTTTGCTTGCTGAAAGTGAGGATGACTTGAAGCACTTACTGATGAAGATTGAAGACTACAGTCTGCAGTATGGATTACACCTCAATATAAAGAAAACAAAAATCTTCACAACTGGGCCAATAAGCAGATCACAATAAATGGAGAAAAGATTGAAGTTGTCAAAGACTTCACATTGCTTGGTTCTATAATTGATGCCAATGGGAATAGCAGTCAGGACATCAGACTACTTATAGCACTGGGCAAATCAGTTGCAAAGGTTCAAGTGCTGAAGATGTCTCCTTGAGGACTAAGGTGTGCCTGACACAAGCCATGGTATTTTCAACTGCCTTATATGCAAGTGAGAGCTGGACAATGAATAAGGAAGACCAAAGAAGAGTTGGTGCTTTTGAGATGTGGTGCTGGAGAAGAATGCTGAAAGTACCATGGACTGCTAAAAGAACTAACAAATCTGTCCTGGAAGAAGTGCAGCCGGAATGCTCCTTTGAAGCAAAAATGACCAGACTTCGTCTCACCTACTTTGGTCATGTTGTAAGAAGAGACCATTCCCTGGAGAAAGATATCGTGCTTGGTAAAGTGGAGGGTGAATGAAAGAGGGGAAGGCCCTCAAGAAGATGGATTGACATGGTGACTGCAACCATGGGCTCAGGTATAATAGGGATAGTGGAGCTGGCACAGGACCAGGCAATATTTTGTTCTGTTGTACACAGGGTTGCTATGAGTCAGAGACAACTCAACAGCATTTAACAACAACAACTTTTGGAGTTTTATGAATTTTTGTTGTTGCTTCCTTGGAAACAGGAAAGAGAGTGGGAATGTGGTAGAAGATCCAACAACTCTTAGGTGATTGGAAAGGACTGCAAATTTCTTTTCACTTATGTGCAGTCTTGGCAAGAAAGGTGAAGAGTGGATTCTCTATTATAGCTGGCAGCTCCAATGATTGGGAGACTGAAGTCTGGCTTGTTGGTACTTTCCCTTATATGTCTTTGTGAACCTCTGTGTTTCTCCTCTTGCTTTAGATCCATATACAGGAGTTCCCATCTACATAGTAGCACCCTAGGAACATAGCTCATGACTTCCACCTATTCCTCAAACCCTGCAGGATTCCTTATTAGAGTGGAAGAGATATGCCTGCCTTAGCATGAGGCCTCTACTCATCTCCCTCCCTGGACAGGGTCATAGCCAGTGCACGGCTACCAAACACAGTATGAGGATCAGCTTTTCAAGATGGATGTTGTCCCCATTTTCCTAACTCAGGAAGAGAGTGACTGTCACTGCCCTTCCTCTGAACAGATTCTCCATACAGGTGGGTAGCTAGCTGCAGACAGATACTGAAGCACAGGTGAGAACTGGAAGGGAGTTCAGAAATACTTCAGAAAGGTTATCCTTTCCATTTTACAGAGGAGCAATTTAAGGGTCACAGCATCCACAGGACCAGTTACAAGCAGTGGGTCTAGAACTTATTTCTCCTGTCCCAGTTCAATATTCTTTATAATGAATTAATTCTGCTCTTTCATTTTCCCAGGGGCTTGGGTATGCATGAAACTGAAATTTAGGAATATTTATAGGGTGTTTTAGGCTGAAGTTTCTACAGGAGCAAAACAAGTAAAGTGTGTGTGTGTGTGTATATATATATATATATATATATATATAGAGAGAGAGAGAGAGAGAGAGAGAGAGAGAGAGAGAGAGAGAGAAAGAGAGAGAGAATTATTTCAAGGAAATGGCTCATGCAGTTGTGGAGGCTGGCAAGTCCCAAATCCATGGATCAGGCATCAGCTGGAGGCTTTTCCTGACTCATGTGGTTGTAGGCTAATGAACCCCAAAATTGGTAGGTTAGGCAGAATGGTGCTGGCTCATGGGGTTGTGGGAGCCAGAGAATCCCCAAATCTGCATATCAGTCAGCAGGCTTCTGGCTCATGTTCCAAGAATTGGAAGTCAGAAGATGACAAGTCACATGTAGGATTGAGAGTGAATGAGCTTTGGATGAATGTCTATATATATTGGATGCAGGCCACACCCCAAAGGAAACTCCCCTTAGATCAGATCATAAAATGGAAGATAAGTTCATAATACTGAGAATCATAACTTAGCGAAGTTGATATATAACATCAACCATCACAGTCCACCTCTTGTCAACTTGGCATCTGCACACATCTCCTTGACCATACATATTCTCTAAATAAAGACAATTATAAAGTCATATTTGTACCTAACATGATAACAACTAACATGTACAACCAAAATGCACTAGCCTCATTTACATCTTATATTTAAAAATCAGTAATGGGATAAGGGAGGGAAGAAAAAAAAATATTTGACACACACATGTATTACAAAACAAAGAAGAAAATAACAATTACAACCCTCATTTCTGCAACTGGTCATGTCATTGTAGCTGATATTTAGAACTGCCGCCTTCTACCACCCATTTCATATTCCCTTTGCCCTCAGCAAGGACATCAAGCAAGCAAGGCAGTGGTTCTTTGCTTGGTGGGGTGACCCAAACCTTCATTCCTGAAATGTTTGGGCCATTACTAGTCATGTTGGAATTGGGTTGCTGTAGTTATCCATTGACTTTAATTACAGGACATGGTAGTACTAAGAGATGCCCTAAGGGATCTCTTGTATTCCAGACATCATCTTCTTTACCTACATTACGTAATATAAATCTGATCTCTCCTTGGTAATCAGGATCAATCACACCAGCCAATATGATAATGCCCTCCTTTGCCTGTTGATTCAGAGTCATGAGAAGCCCAAAGTGCCTGGGTGGCATTCTTAACTTCCAGTTCAGTGCAATCAGTGTTATGTCTCCAGGTGGGAGCATTCCTCCCTTTGGAAATAAGACCTCTAGACTCACAAAGCATAGGGACAGGAAGAAAAATTTTATGAGTAGGTCATTAGGGACAATAGTGAGTTGTTTCACTCTCATTTCCACTCCTTAATTCCTGGACCTGTGAATCCTGACTATGGGAGAAACAACACCATAGCCAGACCTGGTTTTAAGTGGCTGGATAGCTGGTGGTAATTATTCCTAATGATGAGACTGGTAATCAGCTCCATGGTAGAATCTGCTGCGAGCAGCTGAGTAGCTGGTTTAGGGATGTGGTCTGCTTCCCATATATAAGGAGAAGTTTTGGGAATGGTCTGTAGCTTTTTGGCATCCTTGGACCCTGCATGTAGCCAAGTCTTCATTCAGCAGCCTGTCATGCTCTGCCGATCTTCGGACTTTTAATGGATTTGAATCAATGGCCTGCTGTGTGGTTTGGAACTATTGGGATTTGTCACCTTGGGTTTTCACTTGTTGACCTTGAGATTGTCAGCCTCACCAGCCAGCAGCTGCCTAAGTGAAGAGATACCTCTAGCTTCAGTGGGCTGGGAGCAAGAGGCAGAGCTGAAGCCCAAGGTTGAGGGGTTTCACCCAGCCCCTAGAGCCTGGCACTTTAAACTTGGACTTCTAGCCTTCCAAACTGTAAGAGAATAAACTCCTGTTTGTTCAAGTCATCCCATTTGTGGTCTATTCTTGTCAGAGTGGCATTGTTGTTGTTGTTGTTATGTGCCATCAAGTCGGACCTGACTCATAGCGACCCCTCCTTGGCTTGCCGAGGCAGTATCCTTATGGAAGTAGATTGCCCAACCTTCCTTCCTTCCTTCTGGTTAGCAGTCAAGTGCCATAGGCACTATGCTACCAGAGCTCCTCAGATGGAGAGGGAAGGTAGTGGCACTACCTTCAGAGTGGCACTAGGTAACCAAAACAAACATATACAGTCTCCTGCAGAACATTGTCCCAACTCTGCAAAGTGTTGCCACTTAACTGGTGCCATATTTGTGTCTTTAGAAGGCCATTCCATTGTTCTACCAAGCAAGCTGTTTCACGATGATGGGGAACATGGTAAGACCAGTGAATTCCATGAGCATGAGTCCACTGCCACACTTCATTTGTTGTAAAGTGAGTCCATTGATCTGAGATAATGTTGTGTGGGATACCATAATGATGGATAAGACATTCTGTAAGTCCACAGATGGTAGTTTGGGCAGAAACATTGTGTACTGGGAAGGCAAATCCATATCCAGAATAAGTGTCTATTTCAGTGAGAACAAAACACTACCCTTTCCATGATGGAGGTGGTCCCATGTAGTTTACCTGCTCCCAGGTTACTGGTTAATTGCCCTGAGGAATGGTGTCATATCAGGGACTCAGTGTTGGTTTCTGCTGCTGGCAGAGTGGGTAAGCAGCAAGTTGTCCTTGGTGAGTGTAAGTGCATGTTGCTGAGACAATGCATAACATTTATCCCTACCACCATGGCCACTTTGTTCATGAGCCCATTGGGCAATGATAGGAGTGCCTGTGAAAAGAGGATGACTGGTTTCCAAAGAACATGTCACCCTAACCACTTGATTGATTGTTAAAATCTCCCTTGCTGAGTTTACCCTTTGGTGAGCATTCCCATGAGACACAAATATCTTCACTTCTTTGGCCCATTCAGAGAAGTCTATCCACACACCTCTTCCCCTTACCTCCTTGTCATCAATTTTCCAATCATATTCCTTCAAAATCCCTGATCATCTAGCCAAACCATTGTTCACAGCACATGAATCAATATACAATAGCACATCTGGCCATTTCTCCTTCCTAATAAATTGAACAACAGGTACACTGCTTGAAGTTCTGTCCATTGGGAAGATTTCCCTTCACCACTGTCCTTCAGGGAGGCCTCACAAAGGGGCTGCAGTGCTACTGTTGTTCATATCCAAGTGGTGCCTACACACTATCTATAAACCATGCACGAGTTTTCTCTTCTGCAATCAACTGACCATAAGGAACTCCCCATAAGGCCATGGGTGCAGACAGAGATGGAAGGTAGTGTGACAGAAGTGGAGACTATGGGCATTTGGGTCACTTCTTCATGCAACTTACTTGTACTTTCATTCTGTTCAAGCCCAATCTCATATATACCATTTCCATTTAATGATGAAGTGCTGTTGTGCACATCTCACTTTATGACTGTGGGTCAGACAACACTCAACTCATCATGGGAAGCCCAGGCTGCATGGTGACTTGGTGGCCCATAGTTAAGTGTTTAATCTCTACTAAGATTCAGTAACAAATCAAAAGCTGTTTCTCAAAAGGAGAGTAGTTATCTGCAGAGGATGACAGGGCTTTGCTCCAAAATCTTGAGTCTGTACTGTGATTCACTGATAAGAGCCTGCCAAAGATTCCAAATAGCATCTCTATTTGCTACTGACACCTCAAGCACCATTGGATCAGCTAGATCATATGACCCAAGTGGCAAAGCAGCTTGCCTGGCAGCATGAACCTGCTGCAGAGCTTTCTCTTGTTCTGGGCCTGACTCAAGACTAGCAGCTCTTTGAGTCACTTGATAAAAAGGCTGGAGTAGCACAGCCAAATGAGGGATATGTTCCTCCAAAATCCAGAGAGGTGCACCAGGTATTGTGTCTCCTTTTCAGTTGTAGTAGGGGCCAGATGCAAGAATTTATCCTTTACTTTAGAAATAATGTCTCAACATGCCCCACATAACTCGAACCAAAAATCCAAATTCACTGCCATTGAGTTGAATATGACTCATAGCAACCCCCACTGGGTTTCCAAGGCTGTAAATCTTTACAGAATTAGACTGCCTCATCTTTTTCCCATGGAGTGGCTGGTGGGTTCAAACCACTGACCTTTTGGTTAGTAGCCAAATGCCTTAACCACCACACCACCAGAGCTCCCTCCTTACACCACTGGATCCCTAGAAACTTCTCTGAGATAGAAAGCTCCCAAATTTTTGTCAGGTTAATTCCCCACCTTCTAGCATACAACCGTCTTACTCATAAGTCTAGAGTCATTGTTACTTCTTCCTTACTGGATTCAATCAGCATAATACCATTGATGTAATGGACCAATATGACATCTTCTGGAAGGGAAAGATGATCAGGGTCTCTGCAGACTAAATTATGACCTATGGCTGCAGAGTTTATCTACCTTGAGGTAGGATAGTGCAGGTGTATTGCTGGCCTTGCAAGCTGAAGGCAAACTGCTTCTGGCAATCCTTTAAAACAGATATGGAGAAAAAGGAATTAGCCAGGTCAATAGCTGCATGCAAGGTACCAGGATATGTGTTAATTTGCTCAAGCAATGAAACCACATCTGGAACAGCAGCTGTAATAGGAGTTACTGCCTGGTTAAATATATGATAATCTACTGTCATTCTCCAAGATCTGTTTTTTGCACAGGCCAAATTGGTAAGTTGAATGGGGATTTTGTGGAATCATCACCCTTATATTCTTCAAGTCCTTGATAGTGGCAATAATCTCTGAAATTCCTCCAGGAATGCAGTATTGCTTTTGGTTCACTATATTCCTGTTGTTGTTGTTGTTCTTATGTGCCATTGAGTCAGCCCCAACTCATAGCGACCCCTCCTTGGGTTTCTGAGGCAGTATCTCTACGGAAGTAGATTGCCCAACCTTCCTTCCAAGAAGTGGCTGAGAGGCAAATCTAAAGGCTTCCACTTGGTCTTTCCCACCATAATAGCCCTTACTCCACATGTCAGGGATCCAATGTGGTGTTTCTGTTGAGTATATCTATTCCAATTATGCATTCTGGAACTGGGGAAATCACTACAAAATGGGTTCATATAGTGAACTGGACCCATTGTGAGATGGACCTGAGCTAAGACTCCATTGAAAAACTGACCTCCATACTCCACTACCCTAATTGTGGGCCACAGTGACATTTTGGGTCTCCTGAAATTAGTGTCAGTTCAGAGCCAGTGTCCCATAATCTATGAAAAGTTTGATTACTTCCTTTTCTCCAGTGAATGTCACTCTTCTAGAAGACCATAGATCCCTTTGGGGAAGGCAAGGAGAAAAGATTAACAGTATAAAATTTTGGCACTGTAGTAGGATCCTTCCTCAAGGAGACTTAGCCTTCTTTTCATTCAAGGGAATGCTGTGAGTGTGTAAAGTGGCTCAAGTCTGGGAATTGACTGAGGGGCCATGATTCTCTCTTCTGAGATTTGAGTTAGAGTGCTGTTCACTTGACATAGAATATTTCTGCTTGTGCAGGTCAAGTAAATATTTAGTAAAATTCCCATCTATTTCACTGACTAAGTAGTCAATGCCATAAATCAGATTATTCTGATTACTGCTTTGACTCTGATGTGCATTACAGTAACCATGCCCACCTTGTCTTTAGCAATGAAATATCACCACTTGGCCCTTACCACCACAGGGTTCAATCAGCCCCATTGTGGTTCAGTGTCTTAACTCAGGAAAGTTACTACTGTTAAATCTGACTTACATAGAATAGAAGTCTTCAGGGATGCTGGGAGTCCCTCCACAAACTTGTTCTTTACAGTTATGGTGAAAAGTGTGTCCTCTGGGTACTCCTCCAAGAAAAGAAAAGGACCATCTCTGGAGCAGGTCAGAGATCAACAGGACTGTTGGGAGGAGCACAGGAAGCAGAGCCTTCTTGGTTTCAAAGGGTGAGGCCACAGTCTCCTGGCTTTCAAAGGGTGGGGCCACAATCCTCTAGGTTTCAAAGAATTAGATCGTCACCAACTCAGTTCCAGAGTACGAGGCTTCCATTAAGGTGTTCTGAGAGATGGGGCCACTACTCAACCCTGAGGGACTGGGGCTGCCATGCCTAAGGGGCAGAAGAACAGCAACTACCAGGCCTGAGTGGGTGAAGTCACCACTTACATGAACTAGGAAATGGGGCCACCTAAAGCAAAAAGAACAGAGGTGTCATCCCAGAGGGCATGGAAGGCAGAGCTGAAGCCTAGGGCCCAGGGCTTCCACCCAGAATCCAGAGGGCATGGTCAACACCCAGAGTCAGGAGGGCAGGATCATTGTCTAGATGGTCTCGGAGAAGGGAGGATTATTTTCAAGACTTGAGAGCTAAAGTAAATTGTTCTATTGGGTCTTGGACTTACTGGGTGCCTATTATCCCTTCTTTTCCTCCAATTTCTCCTGTTTGTAATAGAATTGCCCACCTTATGCCCATTCAAAGAATACAAACAGATAATTTATATTTTAGATTTCATAAGTTCACAGATGAAGAGGAATTTTACCCCAGGATGGAATATACCTCAATTCTCACTCATGTTTTATTTAGATGATTTAGAAGATGTGATTTTGGACTTAGAGTTGATTTAAAACTTTTGGGATGTAATAAGGTGAATGTATTTTGCATGTGGCAAGGACATGAAGTTTTGGGGGCCAAAGAGTGGAACATTATGGATTAAATTATGCCCCCCACACACATGTGTTGTAAATCCTAATTTCAATGCCTGTATAATCCCATTTGGGAATGGGTTGCCTTTGTTATGTTAATTAAAAGGATTAATGTACAGTGTATCTTGCATCAGGAGCTCTGGTAGCATAGTTCCCAAGGCACTTGACTGCTGACCAGAAGGGTGGTGGTTCAAACCCACCAGCCACTCCTCAGAAGGAAGGTTGGGCAATCTACTTCCATAGTGATACTGCCTCAGAAACCCAAGGAGGGGTCACTATGAGTCAGGTTTGACTCGACAGCACATAACAACAACAATGTATCTTGCATCAATCTCTTTTGTGATATAAAAAGAGATTAAACAAATGAGCAGAGAGAGAGATGGGGTAAGACAAATGCCAAGAGACCTGAAGATCTCCAAGGAATAAGGAAGCAAAAGCTGAAGAGATAAAGATCTTCCTTCAGAGATGACAGAGAGAGAAAGCTTTCCCCTAGAACTAGAGCACTGAATTCAGGTGTCTTGCCTCCTAAATGGTGAGAAAATAAATGTCTGTTTGTTAAAGCCATCCATTTGTGGTATTGCTGTTATTGCAGCACTAAATAGCTAAGACAGAGGGCATAATTTTTTCTTCTTCCTAAATCCATGTGGATAGTTCTGGACACAAGGGTGGTGTTTAATAAATGCCTGTTGATTGACCTACTCCTCTGGGTGACTTCTCTCTCATCTTCAATAGGAAAGAGGAACATACTCTGTGGGGGCTTGGTTTCATTCATTTACTGTTTTCACCCTCTAGATTTCCACTCCTGATGGGCAGTTAGAAATGAGGATGCTAGATGACCACTCTCCCATTCAAGGTTCACACTTTGCTCTTTCTTAGCTCTCCTCTGAGCTATGACCTTAGCAAAGGAGTTAGCTTGTACAGTGCATCCACCCTGACTCTGTTAGAGAAATAAACAAGATGTTATTGTGCTGAAGGGGAAAGAGTTACATCAAAAGTATCTCAGAAAGGAAGAAAGCCAATTTTTAATATGAGATGCATGGATTGGAGGGGGGGATTGAGGAAAAAATGCCCAGGTAATTAACTTAATAAGTTTCTTAAAGAATGCCCTTGTGAGTGATGTTCAACACATTCAAGTGTTGACAAGAAGGCATTGAACTTGACGCCCACACGATGCAGCGGGCAGAAGCATGCTCTCGGCTCTGACACACCTTCTTTGTCTGAAACTTGTAGTAAAACTCAGTGCTGGGTTGTGAAATCTGTTCCAGAGAATCCATGCTTCAGGGGTTTGAAGGTCCCTTGCTTCTAGGTAGAGTCACTACTCTTTTAGGACAAGGGTTGCCACCCAGAGCTTGAGAACCTATGAGTAGGAAAGTAAAGGCTGTGGTATTCAACTCAAAACCTAGAGATGCTGTTATGCCTGTGTGAGACTTGAGGGTCTCTGTGGACTCCAGAGACAATTTGCATTATTGGATGTAGTCAGAATGAAGTTTTGTTCCTTCCCTCCAATTCCTAGTTGCCTTGAAGAACGTGTGACAAATAGCTAGGAATGTCCGTGGGATCCTAGTGCTTCCCCATCTTCATGAACTAGTGGAGGAATCCAGATAGTAAGTGAATATAAATTTTTCCTTTCTCTTAGATTTGGAGAAGTGAAACTTCCAAATCATTGATCTGGGCTGGTGGAACAGAAGGCCTTCCTCAGAGAAGGAAGAGGAGGAGGAAGAGGTGTGTGTTTGTGTGTGTGAGTCTGTTTGTCTATATATTTATATTTAAAGAAAACTTTGGGTTGCTCTCAGTTGAAGCAAGAGGAGTATAAATTTCCATTCTTAAAACTGAGAGCCACCTTTTGCCAAGTAGCCTTCCTCAAAGGTCTCAGATCAGGATGGGGCTCTTTGCCTCTTTGCTTGCTGCTGACTTATCAGTATGCCTTCCTGCCCTTCTGTCACTCATCCCTCTTGTCACCAGCTGTCTACTCATCCATCCATCCTCTCTGTTACATTAGGCTCAGACTTATCAGGAGATCAGAGTTTTCAGGCTGGGACCTGATTGCAGGGACTCTTTCACAATTATAAGGGCCAGATTTGTAAAATGGAAGAAAGGTGACATGAATGACATTGTGAAAAAACTTTTCTTTCTTAGATACTTAACAAAACACTTTCAAAATAAAATAACCTACCAAAGTCTACTTTGGCCTGGTTACCCTGAGGCAGCTCACCCCAAAAGTGCAATTTTAAAAATTTGAATAAACACCATGATTAATGGATTAATCCATGATTAATGGATTTCCAGCTTGATAGAAAGACCAGAACTGCCCCTACCTAAAGTCGTATGCAGAGACTGTATGTACTTGTGTATGTGGCAGGGAGAGTGAGGTGAATTGGAAGTGATGGAATGTCTCCTCATCTAAAAGTGTTGGTCAAGGAATGGCATCCCCTCTGGCACTGGGAAAGTCTGGGATAGTTCTTTGCTCCTGTTCTTGGTAGCTAACTTCGTTCTGGAGGCTTATTCTGACAGGCCTATTCTGTCTCCACCCAACCAATCCCACTCTTCAGGTGATATAGAGAAATAATATAGAGGGTTTGCACACATTCTGAAGGGAATGATTTATCATCCTTCTGCCTAAGACTCCATGCATTAGGATACAATAATAAAGAAAAAGCTCTGGGTTGAGTAGGGGATACCTGTTATTTTACAGTCAAATTTCCTACTCGTCTCAACATCCTCTATCCCCACTTTCTATCATGGAGACATGTTGCTGCTATGTCCCTCCTTTTCCTCATTGCCTAAGCTGAATTTCCTAAGAGCATATTGAGAAGGCTAATTGGATACTCCACTAGCCTGTTTGGCCCAGGCATGTGGCCAGGGGAGAAGCCCAGCAGCCCAGTTCAACCCTCCCTGGTCTGATGGGGGAAGTCTGGCAAGGGGGCACTGGTTGAGGTTGAAGGGAAGAATCAGTGTGGTGTGGAGAGAGCCAGGGCTGGGTGCTACAGGGATATAAAAATTCATAGTCCCTGCCATTAAGGAGTGCTCAGTCCACAGGAACTGCAGGGTAACTCTCATCGTGTCTGTACCCCCAGAGACTGGACACTCCCTGCTTAGGAGCCAGAAGGGAGTTATAAGCATCCTAGAAACATGCAGCTATCCAGAGAAGTCACTTCCTCTGGCAATTTCCCACCTCTTTTCAGCAAAGCACACTCCATCTCACAGCATCGAAACTGGAGGAGCCACGTGGACTTTGACAAGGAGTCAGCAGTTTAAGGATACTAGGACTGACTTCTCGCTGGGACATATTTTCACATCAAACTCTTTGAAAATATGTGGTTTTTTTTCCCCCTTGGAGACATCAGATCAATGATATTGTTGGTGTGTTTCGAGTGGACAAATGATGCTGGGCAGTTCTCTTAGTTGCCAAGAGACTAAGGTTGAAATTCCAGGCAGGGGTCTCCAGAGTGGCTGGCAAAGACTCCCCACTTTGTGTATGATTCAATAATGGAAGTCTTTCCCAGACCACCACTCCTTGCAGTGGAGGGTAGAGGGCAGGAACCAGAGTCCTGGGCTGTGGGCTTTGCTGTGCTGGCTGCTTCAACATTGGCTTTTGGACTGAGGTGAAAATCTCCAGACTAGACTTCCCCGCCCCTGTGTGGGAGGTGTGAGGGGCTGGAGCCAGAGACAGGAAGTAAGCACAGATGGGCTCCTCGACAGCTGTATGGGGGATGGGGTGGGGTGGGGGGAGCAGAGCACATCTGTCTGGGTGTGAGCCTGGTAGGGCTCCTCCCTACAACTTCTATGCTAAGGCTACGCTTTTCATTGATAGAATGTGGGTTGAATTTGTGCCCTACATATATGGAAAATGATGGGAAAAGAAAATCTGAAGACAGAAGTTAGAGTGTGAGTTGCTGAGAGGTATGTTCAGATTAAAATAAATAAATAAATAAAAGTCTCTTAGCTGAGGAAAAGGGGGACAAAGGCAAAGTGAAAAGTGAAAAATGCAAGCAAACCTATCAAACTGCATCTGCTCAGGATGAGCTCTTGTATTTGAGGGGCTCCAGAACCCCAGGAGCTGATGCCTCCTCCTCCTCTGTGAAGCCACCCCTTTGTCCCTCAGTTCCTGCTCCAGATGAGCCTCTCTTCTTGGTGCCACCCAAGTCTCTTGCATTGTAACTATTCAAGTTCTTGAGATAACTTCTTATGTTTCAATCTTACCTAGTAGACTGTTGGTATACTAAGATCAGAGACCTTGTCTCCTCCGTCTCTGAATCCTCACAGTGTAGGCGCTCTAAATTTTACTGAAAGAATGAATGATTTTGTGGCCTACACCAGCCACTCCTTGGAAGGAAGATGGGGCAATCTACTTTTGTAGTGCTACTGCCTCAGAAGCCCAAGGAGGGATCGCTATGAGTCGGGTCCGACTCGAGGGCACACAACAACAACAACAACAACAACAATAACCAACATAAATTTTCTTATTTAATCTCTTAATTTTCTCTAAATGGCTTTAAATATTGCTGGAGAAACTTATTCCCAGTAGACGCCCAGGAAAGATCTTTGAGAGATAGAACCTGGATCAGACTCTCATCAGGAATTTGCCTGCAGGCCTAGGGTAAGTTGCCCTTTATGCTCTTTGCTCAGGAAGGAAGCAGAGAGGGAAGGCTCTTTGCTTCTATAAAGTCTACCCACTGGCTTGGCATCATGGACATTTGCATGTCTTTCTTAGGGCAGTTGCTCCTCTTTCTGTTCAAGGCTGTCACATGCCTGATATTGAGCCCGACAAGGCAGGAGTCATGGATTACACTGACTTCTGCAAGGATAAAAGGCTAGTAGCTTGGCCACATTCATCTCTTCCATCACCTTTCCCTGTCTGGTTTTCCCAGTGCAATAGAAAGGAGATAGGAGTTTGAGTCCTACCTCTGCAGTGAGGTCCTGGGTGAGTCATTTTTCTGCTCTGGACCTCAATTTTCTTATCTGTACAATGAGAATGCTGAACTCAATGACCTCTGAGACCCCTTTCAGCTCTCATCACAAATTTAGTAGGATGATGATCAAGGATCATCAAGGATATGGCCCTTGATGTATCATTGTTCTCTGAGAGCCTGGGCTGAGGACTTTCCCTTAACTAAGACCTAGGAAAGGGGGAAGGGCCCAGGAAGCCCCAACCCCACTCATTGACTGATTTGTTCACCTACTTGCTACAGTGCTGACTGTCCATGTATGATTCAGCAGAGTTCTGCTTGGAGTCAGAAGGACTGTGGGAATGATTCTCTAGCTTATATCCCTGATATTCTATTGTTAGGAGCTCTGGTAGCATAGTGCCTAAGGCACTTGACTGCTAACCAGAAGGCTGGAAGTTCAAACCCACCAGCCACTCCTTGGAAGGAAGGTTGGGCAATCTACTTCTGTAGTGATACTGCCTTGGAAACCCAAGGAGGGGTTGACTCCAAGGCACATAACATTCTATTGTCTAGCAAGTGTAATAGAAATGTCAACAGGGAGGAAGAAGGAATTGGAGTTTCAAGGGCTTGGGGCGAAAAGCACATATATACTCTTTAACATCATTTTTATTTTCATAATCAGCGTCACCACCTATTATTAATATTAATAAATGTTTCACAATATTAATATTATTATATTAATTTGGCCCTGTGTAATGGATGAGTACACCAATGAAAAAATCTGGCCATAAGCCCTCACTGTCATGGCATTTCTCAGTTTGAGGCTGGTTATTCTAATCCTTATATAGGGTGGTCCTAAAGACATTCAACCTGGCCCATAGGAGGGCATGGAACCAGCTGCTCAGTGCTCCTCTGTGTAAAAGTGTCTCCTTTTTGGAGAAAAGACATTATAATTTCAAGCTACCGCTATTGCTATAAGGAGCACTGGTGGTGCTGTGGTTAAAGCATTGGGCTGCTAACCAAAAGGTCAGTAGTTTGAACATACCAGCTGCTCTATGGGGAAGAGATGAGGCAGAGTGCTTCTGTAAAGATTTATAGCCTCAGAAACTCTATGGGGGCAGTTGTACTCTGTCCTAAAGCATTGCTATGAGTTGGAATCAAATCGATGGCAGTGGGTTTGGTTTGGTTTTGGTGTTGCTGCTGTACATCGGTGTCTTATTCATCTTTGTAGTCCCTATAATGCTTTGAACAAGACCACAAAAAAAGCTACTCATTGATGTTTGTTGTTGTTGGTGTTATGTGCCGTCAAGTCAGACCCGACTCATAGCGACCCTTCCTTGGGTTTCGGAGGTGGTATCACTACGGAAGTAGATTGCCCAACCTTCCTTCCGAGGAGTGGCTGGTGGGTATGAACCGCCAGCCTTCTGGTTAGCGGTCAAGTGCCTCAGGCACTATGCTACCAGAGCTCCCACTGATGTTTATTGATAATAATTATTAGAGTGATGTCTTATAAAGAATTCAGCAGGGGAAGTGGACCAGGAGAAAACAGAGAGCTCTTGAGCAGCCATGGTCTGACAAACGTATTTACTATCTTCCCTGCTCAAGCCTAGAGCTGTAGGATTGCAAGACTACTGTAGGATTGGTTTGGAGGTAAGGTGACCAAAGACTCAGACAGGAGGTGAACAGCTGGCGCCTCCTTCTGGCCCTGCAGGGTTGGAGCAGGCCTGGGGAGGGTTTGTGCCAGAATCTCAGTCTGTGGGATCACAGAACTGTGACTCTCTCTACCTTGAGACCCTCATCCCCAGGAGAGCCAATGGAGAACAAGGGGAGGCTGTTATGTAATGAATTTAAGTCCTTGTAAAAACTGGTGACTAATTCAGACAGTCTCAGCCAGATTGGCTCAGCAGCTTTGCTGTTAGTTGCACCAAGGCCGTGGCCAGGCTTGTGACTGCTTCTCACACCCTCTGCTGGATGGATCTCTCAAATTCCTCTTGCCCGTGGCCACACCACACTGATTCTTCCCTTCAACTGCAACCAGTGCCCCCTTGCCAGACATCCCCCATCAGACCAGGGAGGCTTGGGAAGGCAAGCCTCTCCCACATGTGTCCAATACCCTAACTTTGTGTCCCTTCCTGCCCTATAGGAAAAAAAGAAAAGAGAAGAAAATGCTAGTGGGAGAGCTCATTTCTGCCTGTCCCCCAAAATCCATTTATTTGCCTAGGGGTTCACCGACACCATCATTTTGCTCCAAGGTGAGGAAGAGAGCTACAACCTGCTGCCCTTAGGCAGCCAGCAGCTGCAAGTATTGGCTTGCTGAGGTTGGGACTACTGAGTTCAAAACTCAGTGCCCTCTTTCCACCACTTTCCAAGGGCAAAAGGGCTCTGGTGGACAGGGCCCTCAACCAGTTCCCTAGCCTTGGAGCCCTGGTCTTGTGAATTGTAGAGTCCCTGGATGATGCAGGGGAAACGCCTGTGCTCCCTGTCCCAGTTTCCACTTTTTTTTTTTTTTTCTTTTTTAAAGAAGAAGGTAAGCTCAGCCCATTCCTACAGCAGAAGTCTGTCCCAATTGAAATATGGATGAAGCTCATTTACATTTATTTGGAGACAGTTTATGGAGAAATACAAAGGGGTATTCTGACAAGATGACAGACTTAGAGCATTAACAATAATGAGTGATTGCTGTGTCCCAGGGATTATTTTATTTAATACTTAAGCAAACAACCCTGTGTGGTTGGGGCTATTCAATTTTATAGATGAGGAAACTGAGGGCAAAAGCCATTGAGTGCTATGACAAAGTAATTAAGTGGCTGAACAAGGATTTGAACTTGTACCCCAATGACTGAAGCCCAAGCTGGTTATGACATACTGCCTTCCTGTGACATTTGTGGGACTGGTTCCTGAGGTCCCTGAAATGCTTACACATTTCAGCAACTTACCAGCAACTGGCCAACTAGACCCAGAAAATAATACTACTTTGTACTCCTCTCCTGCTGCTTTCTTCCACCAAGCAACTCACAGACATGATCTCATCCTCTCTCACAGAATCCCATGAGGGCTGGAGGTGGGGTGGCGTAGGGAGGAAAAGGAAGCACAGAGAGGGATGGTGGCCTGCCCTAGGTCACACAGCCAGCCAGTGGAAGAGCTGAGACTGGAAATCAGGCATTCTTGCCCTCTAGAACAATCATTGAACTTGATGGATATGAGCTAGAATCATCAGCAAGATACAGCAAATTGGGGTGCTCTCCTTGGAGGTGACTCAGTGGCTGCAATAGCTCCAAGAGAGTTGGGCTTGTGTATGAAAAGAGGGAGGCTGCCTAGGACTGATGGTCACCACAATTGCTCTGCTCAGTTGCCTGCAGCCCTGCTCGGGCAACTCATCACCTCGTTGTGCCACAACATCCTTTCTCTGGGTGTCAGAAGCTGCAGTGGTGTGATGGAAAGAACACTGGCCTTGAGGTCATGGAAGCTGGAGGATAGTCACCAGGGCTCCTAAATTAGTAATTTTCCCCTTCAACTTTTCCATTTTTCCTTCATAAAGTGGGGCTACTAACTACATGAAAGTGCTGAACTGAAAGAGACATTGCATATAATATTTCATCATAAACTATAAGCCCTGCACAAAGAGAATCCACTAGTGTTCCTTTTAACCTGATTTCATCAATACAGATACTTAAAAAAAATTTTTTTGAGGGGAGTGGATTACACAGCAGGATTGTCCTGGTAATATGTCCATCTTCCTTACTGTGTCTCTTTCATTTTGTATCTCTAGTACTTAATGCCTGGTACTGGTGAGGCTTCCATGTCTCCAGTACTGTTGTTGTCATCAGGTGCTGTCTTACAATCCTTTAAAATACAAAAACCATTCTTAGCTCAAAGCCTTACCAAAGCAGGCCAATTTGGTCTATGGCTGTAGTTTGCTGAACACTGGTCTAGTATAAAATGGAGGGCTTTGGACAGGAAAAGCTTAGAAATTCATCCATTGAATTATGTCCCCTAAAAAGATATGTTGAAGTTCTAACCCCTGTACCTGTGAATGTGACCTTGTTTGTGGAAATAGGGTATTTCTTTGAAGATATATTCAGTTAAATCATACCAGATTAGAGCGGGCCCCAGTCCTAATCCATTTTGAGTGGTGTCTTATAAAAGGGGAGAAGAGACAGGGAGAGAGAATCACAGACAGGAGGAAGCACCATGTGAGGACTGTCTACAAGCCAAGGCAGGTTAAGACACCCCCAGCACCACCAGGAAAGATTTTCTCCTAGAAGTGACTGGGAGATAGTATGGCCCTGTGGATGTAGTGAATTAGAACTTCTAGCCTCTAGAATCGTGAAAGAAAACATTTTTGTTCTTTAAAGCAGGGATTCAAACTGGTTCAGTCATGGCTGATGCAGTGAAATTAGAACAGACTTGAATTTTTAAACTGTCAATGTACCAGAACGATAACCAGAATAGGAAAAATTATGGTTGAAGCCCTGGAATGGGAGGCTCAGAAGAGGTGTAGTGAGCCTGATGTGGAAGACTGGATTATTGCCAGGACCGTGAAGAGTGATACACAATCAAAGTCAAACAAGGTTTTTGCATTTTAAAGGATTGTAAGAATTAAAAAGAACATCTGACAAAGATCATATGTGGTCCACAAAGCCTACAATATTTACTATATGGGCCTTTACAGAAAGTTTGCCTATCCCTGCACTGGAGACCAATGAATTCAGAAATGTAAGCTGGATTCAGAAGAGGACATGGAACGAGGAATATCATTGCTGTTGTCAGATGGATCTTGGCTCAAAGCAAAGAATACCAGAAAGATGTTTACTTGTGTTTTATTGACTATGCAAAAGCATTCAATTGTGTGGATCATAACAAATTATGGATAACATTGAGAAGAATGGCAATTCCAGAACACTTAATTGTACTCATGAGGAACCTATACATAGACCAGGAGGCTGTCATTTAACATAACAAGGGGACACTTCATGGTTTAAAATCAAGAAGGGAATGCATACGGGTTGTATCCTTTCACAATACTTATTAAGTCTGTATGCTTAGCAAATAATCCAAGAAGTTGGACTATATGAATGTGGTGGTTATGTTTTTGGGTCAACTTGGCTGGGCCTGGTTGAGTGGCAGGGCAGCTGGATGTAGTATTCCCCATGATGAGACTGGTAATCAACTCCATGGTGGAATCTACTGTGAGCAGCTGAGTAGCTGCCTTTGGGTATGTGGTCTGCTTCCCATATACAAGCAGCAGCTTTGGGAATAGTCTGTAGCTTATAGCATGCTTGGACCCTGCATGTAGCCATGTCATTGTTCAGCAGCCTGCCATGCTCTGCCAACCTTGGGACTTACAATGGACTTAAATTAATGGCCTGCCATGTGGTTTGGTAACATTGGGACTCTGCCTTTTTACTTGTCAACCTTGGGTCTGTCAGCTTCAGCAGCCAGAAGCTGTCTGAGTGAAGAAATGCCTCTCACTCCGGTGGGCTGGAGCAGGAGGCAGAGCTGGACCCCAAGGTTGAGGGGCTTTCACCCAGCCCCTAGAGCCTGGCACTTTGAACTTGGACTTAAAGCCTCCAAACTGTGAGAGAATAAACTCTTGTTTGTTAAGGCCATCCCATTTGTGGTATATTCTTGTCAGATCTGTATTAGGTAACCAGAACAGAATTTGGTACCGAGAGAGTGGGGTGCTGCTCTGACAGATACCTAAAATGTGGAAACAGGAGTGGAGTGCGTCCTTGACCCAAGACCCCGGCAGAGAGACCCCGGCATACAGCATGACAGATGGCAGGAGCAGAGCCCAGAGACTGGCATGAGAGATGGCAGTAGCAGAGCCGAGAGAACCAGCATGAGACAGCGACAGCCTTACCAGCCCATGGAGGAGAAAGCTTGATGGTTAGGTGGCTTACTGGCAGAGTGGGTTGCCTTTGGGATTAATTGGTAGAAAAGACCAGCATGAAATGGAGTAGCAGGTTGGCCAGCCCACGGAACAAGAAAGCTGAATTGTTTGGGGGCAGGAAGATTTCCAGCGGAGTGGGTTGCCTTTGGTATTAATTGGCAGAAGAGGAGAGACCAAGAAAATGGAAGCAGAGCTGCCTCAGTCTGAAAGGGTAGGACCATGGTCTTTGGGGGTGGAACCACCACAGCCCCCCTAGGTTTCAAAGAGCCAGACCTTCACCAATTTGGTTCTGGAGTGCGGGGCTGCTCGTTCATGTGAGCCAGTGAGATAGAGCCATAGCCACTGCCCAAGGGTGAGGGGGCAGGGCTGCCATGCCCAAGAGGGAAAGGAACAGGGTCCGCCAGGCCAAGGGGGTGAGGTCACCACTTAGGGGAACTAGGGGACTGGAGCCACCCAGTAAGAGAGACCTGTACAGATACTACCCATTGAAGATCTGTACAGGTGCCAAGTTGACAAGGGGTGGAATTGTGGTGGTGATGATTTTGTGTCAACTTAGCTAGGCCTGGTTGAGTGGCTGGGCAGCTGGATATAGTATTCCCCATGAGGAGACTGGTAATATCAAGTACATAGTGGAATCTACTGTGAGCAGCTCAGTAGCTGCCTTTGGGTATGTGGTCTGCTTCCCATATATAAGCAGCAGCTTTGGTTATGGTCTCTAGCTTATGGCACGCATGGACCCTGCATGTAGCCATGTCATTGTTCAGCAGCCTGCCATGCTCTGCCAACCTTGGGACTTACAATGGACTTAAATTAATGGCCTGCTGTGTGGTTCGGTAACATCAGGACTTTGCCTTTTTACTTGTCAACCTTGGGTTTGTCAGCCTCAGCAGCCAGAAGCTGTCTGAGTGAAGAAATGCCTCTAGCTCCTGGGGGCCGGGAGCAGGAGGCAGAGCTGGACCCCAAGGTTGAAGGGCTTTCACCCAGCCTCTAGAGCCAGGCATTTTGAACTTGGACTTAAAATCTCCAAACTGTGAGAGAATAAACTCTTGTTTGTTAAGGCCACCCCATCTGTGGTATATTCTTGTCAGAGTGGTACTACGTAACCAGAACAATGAAGAAGAACATGGCATCAGGATCTGAGGAAGAATCATTAACAACCTGCAATATGCCAACACATCTTTGCTTGCTGAAAGTGAGGATGACTTGAAGTACTTACTGATGAAGATTGAATACTACTGTCTGCAATATGGATGACACCTCAATATAAAGAAAACAAAAATCCTCACAACTGGATCCATAAGCAGCATCACGATAAATGGAGAAAAGATTGAAGTTGTCAAAGACTTCATATTAATTGGTTCTACAATCAACACCAATGGAAGCAGCAGTCAAGATATTAGATGACATATAGCATTGGGCAAATCTGCTGCAAAAGACCTCTTTCAAGTGCTGAAAAGCAAAGATATCTTCTTGAAGACTAAGGTGTGCCTGACACAAGCCATACCATTTTCAATTGCCTCATAGGCATGTGAGAACTGGACAATGAATATGGAAGACCAAAGAAGAGTCTATGCTTTTGAGTTGTGGTATTGGTGAAGAATGCTGAAATTACCATGGACTGTTAAAAGAAGTAACAAATCTGTCCTGGAAGAAGTGCAGCTGGGATGTTCCTTGGAAGCAAGAATGGCCAGACTTCATCTCACCTACTTTGGTCATGTTCTCAGGAGGGACCATTCCCTGGAGAAGGATATCGTGATTGGTAAAGTGGTTGGTCAACGACACAGGGGAAGGCCCTTAATAAGATGGGTTGACACAGTGGCTGCCACGATGGGCTCAGGTACAGCAAGGATTGTGGGGCCGGCACAGGACCAGGCATTGTTTCGTTCAGCTGTACATAGGGTCACTATGAGTTGGAGATGACTCGACGGCACCTAACAACAACAACAACAGTACTGGAGACATGGAGGCCTCACCAGTACCAGGCATTAAGTACTAGAGATACAAAATGAAAGAGACACAGTAAGGAAGAAGGCTAACCATCTTTGAGTTGAGCATCGTTGTTTGCAACTCTGCCTTTTAACAGATTTGGTTGCTATGCAACATGTATGCTGCCCTTGTTTTCTAGGAGAGAGATTACGTTTCTAGTAGGGCTTTGGCCTGTAATTAATTTTTCCCATTCCAGTTATCATTCCAGGATACCCACCTTTTACAAATTCAGGTCCATTCTGATTTTACTCATTGGCCATGATTAGACTGAGCTGCACTGGTTTGAAGCCTAGCTTTAAAGCCACCCACTTAACTAGATGTAAGCTTTTGGATCACTCATTTGACCCCACTTGGACTTAAATTGTTTGGTGACGATAATAGTGCCTACTTCACAGACTTTTGTGAGAGCAATGTGTATAAAATACCTCCCTTGTAACACCTGATAGATGGGAGCTGATGTTATTTTCAATGAGCAAGTGAATGTAGGACCAGGGGCTGGTCCCCCTGGTGCTTGGTGTGGTATGGTGGTCAGTACTCTCTCAATGTCTGGGATATTTCTATGGGTGACAAAAGTCTTGCCTATAAGTGGAGAGGCCCCCACAAGGTTAGGGTCACATGAGGAAAGGAGAAGACCTGGGGTTATGCCAGGAGGCTAGTTAGTACAAACAGAAGCATGGAAGAGGGGAAGATTTAGGGAAGGGAGCCAGGGCAATCTGCAGAGTGTGGGAAGGGAGGAGGGCTATGGAAGTAGGTCTTGATCTGCTTTCATGATAGGCTCTGCTGGGCTGGAGGGAAGAGAATCTCATTGGATTGGACTGGCCTTGATGACTTAGTCAGGAGAGAGAGGCTGAGGGCAGGCTGGCAGCAGCTGAGGGTTTCCTCAGAATAGATTATAGGGGCTCTGAGGGAAGTGGGGGTGGAGGTGGAAGGTGGAGACCTTGGCTTCACTGCCAGTTTTGTCTTGGCCAGGGGTAGGTTGGCAGTCTGCAGGGCTAGAAGAGACCCCACATATATGGAAGGACAGGGAAGCCTGGGGCTTTGCTGAAGGGACATCCAGTCCCCTTGAGTCCTGGCTTCTTCTCAAGGTAAAATTAGAGGACACTCATTCTGGGGGGAAGAAAATGTGGGCTGAAGTGAGCTTTTTTTTAATGAACAATAAAAGCTACTATGTGTTGAGTGCCTTTTGAACCCCAGATGTTGTGCTGGAGGTTTTATGCCCATTGCTACTCATCCTCACAATAAGCCTGTGTGACACAGAGGGCAGGAGAACTGGCCAACGTTAGTAGTCTTGCCTTAGCTCATGTCCACTGCCTTGGTTTAAACTTAGCTCTGTCCATGGCTTTAGGCTTGCATAGGATGTTGTTGTTGTCGTTGTTACGTGCTGTCGAGTTAGACCCAACTCATAGCAACCCCTCCTTGGGTTTCTGAGGTGGTATCACTATGGAAGTAGGATTGCCCAACCTTCCTTTGAGGAGTGGCTGGTGGGTTTGAACCCCAGCATTCTGGTTAGCAGTTAAGTGCCTTAGGCACTACGCTACTCATGCCAAAGATGTCTAAGATCCTGATTCTTCTTTTTGAGGAATACAAGGGAAGAGTCTGGTTCCTTGGCTGTAGGGAGAATCCCATTGTCAGCCAATCATGGAAACCCAGCAGGGTCACCCATGGTGGACAGGTTTCAGCAGAGCTTCCAGACTAAAACAGACTCAGAAGAAGGAAGGGGCCATCCACTTCTCAAAAGAATTGGCCAGTGAAAACCTTATGAATAGCAGGGAAATACCATTTGATACATTACTGGAAACCCAGAGTACTCTTTTTATGT
This sequence comes from Orycteropus afer afer, assembly GCF_000298275.1. NCBI lineage: Eukaryota > Metazoa > Chordata > Mammalia > Tubulidentata > Orycteropodidae > Orycteropus > Orycteropus afer. The sequence goes on from NW_006921876.1 coordinate 2,456,475, forward strand.
ACCTGTGACATCTCAAGGCTGGTTCTGAAGGGCTGAACTGGGACCCATCTCCTAGGTTGTAAACCAGCAGTGTGGCACAGAACACAGGGCAAAATCCTGATAGATCCCAAACACCCTATTCATTTCCATGCCCCCATGAATCTGGATGTGGTTTTCCTCTGTTTAGAAAGCTCTTCCTTTACTTCTTCACCTGATAAACTTCTAAAACACACAAACAAACAAAAAAAAACCAACCAACAAACAAAATAACCCCCAACCTGAAAAACATCACCATGGAGTTAATTCCTCACACGTTGCAGTAGAACTGCTCTATAGGGTTTTCTTGGCTATAATCTTTTGGGAGCAGATCACCACGCCTTTCTTCCTCTGGCACTGTTGGGTGGGTTTGAACTGCCAATCTTTAGTTTAGTAGCCAATCACAAACCACTTACACCACCTAGGGACCTCTGTAAACTTTTACTTAGTCCTTTAAAATTCAGCTCGATTGTCACTTCCTCTAAGAAGCCTTCCAAGGCTTCCTAGGCACAGTTAAGTAACTCCTCCTTCTACTTTATGGTACTTAATTGTGCTCCTATTGTTACATTATTTTGGGGGGCAAATATTAGCTGAACACTTACTGTACTCTAAGGCTTGTGCTAGGCACTTTACTACATACATAATCTCATTTAATATTTACTATCCTATGAGGTTGATATTATTACTTCCATTTAACAGATGAAGAAACTAAGGCTTAGAGCAGCTAAATAAGTGGCCCAAGGTCACCTAGCTATTAAGTGGTAAGGCTGGTATCTGAACCCTGGTAGTTTGACTCCAGTGCCCTTCCTCCTAACCACTAAATTATATCACCTCCCTTACATTACTTCTAATTACCCCAAGCTGTAATTATAAGTTTATGGGTCTGCAAATGTCTCATGAGCAGAGACCATGACTTACTCATCTTTGGTGCTCTAGAATATAGCACAATACCATGCACACCGTATGTGCTTAGTAGGTGCTTATGGAATGAATGATGAGTAAAAGAGGCTGTGGGTATTGAAGACCACTGATGGAAGGAGAGATGCCTGGGAATGGGGCAAGGAAGACCTGCCAACAGAGGAGCGATCAGGGGAGGGGAGGGCACCTGGACCTTGTATGGGAAGGAGGTTCTTGCTGGGCCCATGCCATGCCATCTTGGAATTATGAGCTTAGTAACAGCCACAGAATAATTTCTTAACATATTATTCAGTGAGGATCTTTAATATGCTAGGACGTGCTCTACATGCAGGCATTTTAAGTCTAGAATAAAGGATAGTGTGTTAAAATCCCCAGACAGCTCACATAGAAAGACCTTCGACCCCAGCCATTGTAGGATATATTTTGGAAAAGATCCACCTTTCAGGCAGGGCCTGGCTCTTCTTGCGGGCACTCTTTGAGTCCTGGGTGTTAAAGGAAGTTGCATTTGTATAAGCTGCCATGTGTGTTACTCCACTGTTGCACCATGCAACTCTGTGTAATACAGATTTATTTTCTGGAGGAGGAGGGCTTTAAGGTGAATGTAGAGAAGTGCAGGAGGACCCCAGGCTTCTCTGTCTCTTTCTAGCCCTCTCCACCCTAGAAGAAAGGACCCAGCCAAACTGGAAGCCTGGGAACTCCACCCTTCTCACCCCACACAACCCCCCAGCAAGCCCAGGTGGGCCTGCTGGTTGTTCTTCTGGGGCTGAGCTGAGACAGTGGTAACTCTTCTCTCTTTACTGTTTGCTCTGCCCTGGGGGAGCTGCCGGGCCCCTGTGGCAGAAGTATTGGGGTGGTGGTGGTGGTGTGTGTGTGTGTGTGTGTGTTGGGGGGGGAACACCTTAGCATTCACAGTCCTCTCTAAGTGCCAGAGGTGCCCCTTGGAGCCAACCGGAAAGCTCTTTTCTTGCCCGGAAGACAAGACGTTCCAAAGCTGTGTGGCTGCTGACAAGGGTGGAGGCGGATGGAGGCGGGGGGGGGGGGGGGGGGGGGAGGCGGAGAGAACGGAAAAGACCCCCCTGCAAGTAGCGTTCATACAAAATGCATTTCCCAACGTATCCCTCTGGCCTGTCGGAGCCCCTTCTGCTCACTGCTCTGTTTATACATGATAGACAACTAATTAACATCCAAACCTCTTGAAAGGTCTTTTCAGAGGTAATGTTCTGACAGATTATGTCAGCAAGGAGCACTGATTTGTCTAAGCATGGATCACATTGTTTCAGATTGAATGAGGTGAATATTAAACTGCTTTAAATGTACTCTTCATAAAGTACTAATTACACACTCCCAAGGGAGAACAGCCAAGGAATACTAAACAGCAGAGAAGTCAACAGAGGGTTCTTTTTATAGTATGTTGCTGGGCTCTGTGTTTTTCTGTCTCCTTCTTTCTAGCTCTCTCTCTCTCTCTCTCTCTCTTTTTTTACAGTAAAATCACAGCACGCTAAAGAATACACATTTATAGCACAATGGTTCTCATCTAATTATATGGCAATCATTAGTTTTAAGCTGGATGCATTATATTTTCTTTGATATATTATGCCTAGGGCATAACTGCATTTATTGCTGCTACTAGCAGATTCTAGTCCTCCCCACTACCCTTGCCAAACCCCAACTCCTTTCTACCCCGACCCTTTAACAAATTATTTAACCCCTACTGTTAGTTTGCTTATTGTCTCAAAAAAAAAAAAAAAAAAAGAGAGAGAAATCACAATTTAAATGGGCAAAAATGGGGGAAACAACACACTCTTTGTTAATTTAAAGGGGGGGGGGGAAGGAAATCTCACATGCAATTTTTTATTAACCAGGTGATGTCCTGAATGCAAAATCTCTACTCTCCACCCCAGTGAAATTCCTTCATAATGGACTCTACTGGATTGCACTGAATCCCCACTTGGTTGGGCTTTATTGTCCCTCAGGAAAAGCGATATTTATATGTATATAAATACATATCTGTTTAAAAGCAACACAGGGGTGAAAAACCATGTGGCAGGGAGCATTCCAACAAGAATGCAGGTTGTCCCTTCAAAATGCCTTTCATCTATGAATGTTCCATCAATTCTGTTTCATCAATTTTTCGGGAAGTATTGCTCCCTTTGGCCATGGTTGAGAAAAAGGAAGGTAAATGTTGAGATGCCCAGAGTCCTGAAGGGAGGAAAAGGCCAAGTTCCTTGGGAATGGATGGCCTGATATTGACCTGACTGGTTTCTTCTTGGTCATGACTCCAATTATCATGCCTTTAAAGATGAAAGGGACTCCAAGTTCTCAGAGAGGTAAAATTACTTATGTGTAAGTAGCAAAGTGGGGCCCCTTGTCTCTCCACTGTGATCTTCCTTCCTTTTCCTCCCCCACACCAAATCAAAGAACTGTGGAATCTTGGAGCTGAAGGAATTAGAGATTTTCTACCTCTTTGTTTTACAGCTAAGGAACCTCAGCCAAGAGAGGCCATGTAATTTGCCTAATATCACAGAGCTGGCTGCAGTTAAGGCTGGAATCTGGGGTCCTGGCTCCTAAGCCAATGTTCTTTCCATTTCAAAGAGAGTAGCTCCAAGCAACTATTTCAGCCCAAGAGTGACCAAGAACAAAGGAATAAAATGACAGAGTTATATTCTCTGTGAGCTAGAAGAAGACTTTAATGTCAGCTAGTCTAACCCTCCAGTTACTGCTTGAATCTCCTCTATAACATCTCCAACAAAGGACTAGCTAGCTCATTCTTAGCTCTGGCTCCTTCAGGGATGGGCTGTCCAGCCCCTCCACCCATGCATTTAGATCATTATTGCTTAGCTCTCATGGTTAGAAGTTTTTAAGAGCAGGGAACCCTGTAACTAGAGTATTTGGGTTCAAATTCTGCTCTGCCACTTATCAGCTAGCAACTTAACTTTTCTTTGCTTCTATTTCTTCCTTGTCTGTACAATGAGAAGATAAGAGTCTCTGCCTTACAGGGTTTGGGGAGGATGAGGTAAGGTAACATATGTCAAGTGCCTGACGTATTAAGCCATTGAGTTAGCTCTTGACTCATGGCGCCCTCCTGCACAAGGGAGTGAGAAGCTGCCTGGTCCTATGCCATCTCCATGATCACTTGGGCATCAAGACTATTATAACCCATAGGGTTTTCATTGGCTGATTTTCAGAAGTAGATTGCCAGGCCTGTCTTCTTAGTCCATGTTAATCTGGAAGGTCCAATGAAACTAATTCGGCATTATAGTAACATGAAAGCCTCCATGGGCTGTGCATGAAGTAGGTTCATTCACCAGGAACTGTACGCAGAACTCCCCCATGGAAGGCAAGAATTCTACCACTGAGCCACCAAAGTTGCAATAAGGTTGTTGTGGTTGTTGTTAGGTGTTGTCAAGTCATTTCTGACTCATAGTGACCCAGCATACAACAGAACGAAACACTGCCTGGTCCTGCACCATCCTTACAATCATTGCTATGCTTGAGCCCATTGTTGCAGCCATTGTGTCAATCTATCTCATAGTGCCTAAGGCATTTGACTGCTAACCAGAAGGCTGGCAGTTCAAACCCACCAGCCACTCCTCAGAAGGAAGATTGGGCAATCTACTTCCGTAGAGACACCCACCTTGGAAAACCAAGGAGGGGTTGCTATGAGTCAGATTTGACTCAATGGCAGTGAGTTTGGTTTGTTGTTTTCTACTTTTCCCAGCATGATGTCCTTCTCCAGGGAATGGTAACATGTCCTGATAACACGTCCAAAGTACATGAAATGAAGTTTCAATATTCTTGCTTCCAAGGAACATTCTGGCTGTAACTCTTCCAACATACATCTGTTCATTCTTCTACAGTCCATGGTATATTCAATATTCTTCATCAACACCATAATTCAAAGGCATCAATTCTTCTTTGGCCTTTCTTATTCACTGTCGAGCTTTCACATGCATATGAGGCAATTGAAAATACCATGGCTTGGGTCAGGTGCATTTTAGTCCGCCAAGGGACACTTTACTTTTAAACATGTTAGTGAGGTTAAAGAGGTCTTTTGCAGCAGATTTGCCCAGTGCAACATATTGTTTTCTAGACTTCTGTTTCCATGGATGTTAATTGTGGATCCAAGTAAAATGAAATCCTTGACAACTTCAATATTTCTCCATTTATCATGGTGTTGCTTATTGGTCCAGTTGTGAGGATTTTTTTTTTTTTTTTTATGTTGAGGTGTAATTCACACTGAAGGCTATAGTCTTTGATCTTCTTCAGTAAGTGCTCCAAGTCTTCTTCACTTTTAGCAAGCAAGGTTGTGTCATCTGCATATCACAGGTTGTTAATCAGTCTTTCTCCAATCCTGATGCAGCATTCTTTTTCACATAGTCCAGCTTCTCTGATTATTTGCTCAGCATACGGATTGAATAAGTAGGCTGAAAGGATACAGCCCTGATGCACACCATGCATATCACCTTGTTCTGTTAGAATGGCCATCTCTTGGTCTATGTACAGGTTCCTCATGAGCACAATTAAATGTCCTGGAATTCCCATTCTTTGCAATGTTATCCATAACTTGTTATGGTGCACACAATCAAATGCCTTTGCGTAGTCGATAAAACACAGGTAAACATCTTTCTGGTATTCTTTGCTTTCAGCCAAGATCCATGTGACATTAGCAGTGATAGCCTTCATTTCACATCCTTTTCTGAACCCAACTTGAATTTTTGGCAGTTCCTTGTCCATATATTGCTGCAACCATTTTGAATTATCTTCAGCAAAATGTTAGTTGTGTGTGATATTAATGATATTGTTAGATAATTTCCACATTCTATTGGATCACCTTTCTTTGGAATGGGCACAAATACAGATCTCTTCTAGTGAGTTGGCCAGGTAGCTGTCTTCCAAATTTCTTGGCTTAGATGAGTGAGCCCTTCCAGCATTACATCTGTTTGTTGAAACATCTCAATTGGTATTCTATCAGTTCATGGAGCCTTGTTTTTCCCCAGTGCCTTCAGTGCAGCTTGGACTTCTTTCAATATCATTAGTTCAATATCTCCTGAAATGGTTGAACATTGACCAATTCTTTTTGGTACAATAACTATGTGTATTCCCTCCATCTTCTTTTGACGCTTCCAGCATTTTTCAATATTTTGCCCTTAGAACCCTTCAATATTGCAACTTGAGACTTGAATTTTTTCTTCAGTTCTTTCAGTTTGAGAAATGCCAAAAGTGTTCTTTCCTTTTTAGTTTTCTAGCTCCAGGTCTTTGCACATTTCATTATAGTTCCTTACTTTGCCTTCTCAACCCACCTTTTGAAATCTTTTACTTCATCATTTCTTCCATTTGCTTTAGCCACTCTTTGTTCAAGAGCAAGTTTCACAGTCTCTTTTGGCATCCATTTTGATCTTTTCTTTCCTTCTTCTTTTTAATGATCTATTGCCTTTTTTATGTATGATGTCCTTTATGTCATCCCACAAGTTGTTTGATCTTCATTCATTAGTGTTCATTGTGTCAAATCTATTCTTGAGATGGTCTCTATATTCAGGTATACACAAGGTCACACTTTGGCTCTCATGGGTTTGTTTTAATTTTCTTTAGCTTTAACTTAAACTTGCATATGATCAATTGATGGTCTGTTCTGCAGTCAGCATATGAAAAATTGATTCTATAGTCAGCACCTGGCCTTGTTCTGACTGATGATATTGAGCTTCTCCATTATCTCTTCCCACAGATGTAGTCAATCTGATTCCTGTGTATTTCATCCAGTGAGGTCCATGTGTAATAGTCACCTCTTATGTTGTTGAAAAAGGTATTTCTGATGAATAATAATAAGTCATTAGTCTTACAAAATTCTGTCATGCAATCTCTGATCTCCCACATAATTTCTCTCACCAAGGCCATGTTTTCCAGCTACCTATACTTCTCTGATTCCAACTTTTGCATTCTAGTCACCAGTAATTATAAATGTTTCTTGATTGCATGTTTGATCAATTTCACACTGAAGAAGTTGATAAAAATTTTCAATTTCTTCATCTTTGGCATTAGTGGCTGATGTATAAATTTGAATAATGTTGTTGTTGTTGTTATGTGCCGTCGAGTCGGCCCCGACTCATAGCGACCCTCCTTGGGTTTCCGAGGCAGTATCACTACGGAAGTAGTATTGCCCAACCTTCCTTCCGAGGAGTGGCTGGTGGGTTTGAACCGCCAGCCTTCTGGTTAGCAGTCAAGTGCTTTAGCCACTATGCTACCAGAGCTCCTAAATTTGAATAATAGTCATATTAATTGGTGTTCCTTGTAGGCATATAGATATTATCCTATTCATACTGACACTGTTGTACTTCAGGATAGATTTTGAAATGTTCTTTTTGATGATGAATGTGATGCCATTCCTCCTCGATTTGTTATGCTACCCGATAAGAATTTGAAAAATAGCAACTGCAGAGCATTAAGTCCCATGTGCAGGGCTCTTCAGAGTACAAGAGCCTGTGTGACTGCACTGGTCACACATCCATGAAACTTGCTAGTCCCAGGGTTTAGGCTGACATACAGCGTGGGCAGTGGAGTTCTCCATTAACTTAGGGCTTTCTGGAAAAGTCACACAGCAGCAGTTAGCACCCTAGCATATCAAGTAATACTTCAACAGATAATAAACTTGAACTTGAGGAGAGACCCCAGTAGATGATGGAGAATAGTGTCTAAAATGTCTATAAAGCTACAAGATAAAAGAGCTGAACAGAATATTTCAAAGAGCAGCTTGAGAAGACAAAGCAGCTATTATAATGAAATGTTTGAAGACCCGGAGTTAGAAAACCAATAGGGAAGAACACGCTTGGGATTTTTCAAGCTGAAAGAACTGAAGAAAAAAATTCAAGCCCTGAGTTGCAATATTGAAAGATTCTGTGAGCAAAATGTTGAATGATGCAGGAAATCTCAAAATAAGATGTAAGGAATAGACAGAGTCACTGTACCAAAAAGAACTAGTCAATCTTCATCCATTTCAGGAGGTGGCATATGATCAAGAACCATGCATGGTATTGAAGGAAGAAGTCGAAGCTGCATTGAAGGAATTGGCCAAGAACAAGCCTCCAGGAATTGACAGAATATCCAATGAGATGTTTCAATAAACAGATGCCATGGTGGAGGCACTCACTCGTCCATGCTAAGAAATTTGGAAGACAGCTACCTGGCCAACTGACTGGAAGAGATCCATTTTGTACCCATTCCAAAGAAAGGTGATCACACAGAATGTGGAAATTATTGAATAATATCATTAATACCACCCGTAAGTAAAACCTTGCTGAAGATAATTAAAAAATGGTTACAGTATTATATTGACAGAGAACTTCCAGAAATGTATGCTGGCTTTAGAAAAGGACATGGAATGAGGAATATCATTGCTGATGTGAGATGGATTTTGGCAAAGAATATCAGAAAGATGTTTACTTGTATTTTATTGACTATGCAAAAGCATTCAATTGTGTGGATTAAAACAAATTATAGGTAACATTTAGAAGAATAGGAATTCAGGAACACTGAATTGTGCTCATAAGGAACCTGTACATAGACAGGAGGCTGTTGTTCAAACAGAACAAGGGGATACTGCATGGTTTAAAATCAGGAAGGGAGTGCATCAACGTTGTATCCTTTCATCATACTTATTCCATCTGTACGCTGAGCAAATAATCTGAGAAGCTGGACTATGGGAAGAAGAATGTGGCGTCAGGATTGGAGGAAGACTTGTTAGAAACCTGCGATATGCAGATGACACAACTTTGCTTGTTGAAAGTGAGAAGGACTTGAAGCACTTACTGATGAAGATTAAAGACTACAATCTGCAGTATGGATTACATCTCAACATAAAGAAAATGAAAATCCTCACAACTGGACTGATAAGCAGTATCACAGTAAATGGAGAAAAGATTGAAGTTGTCAAAGATTTCATATTATTTGATTCCACAATCAACACCAATGGAAGCAGCAGTCAAGATATCAAACGACGTATTGCACTTGGCAAATCTGCTGGAAAAGACCTCTTTAAAGTGCTGAAGAGCAAAGATGTCTCCTTGAAGACTAAGGTGCACCTAAACTAAGCTATGGTATTTTTGATAGCCTCATATGTATCTGAGAGGTGGACAATGAACAAGTTAGACCAAAAAAGAGTTGATGCTTTTGAGTTGTGGTGTTGGTGAAGAATACTGAAAGTACCATGGACTGCCAAAAGAATGAACAACTCTGTTCTGGAGGAAGTGCAGCCAGAATACTCCTTGGAAGCGAGAATGGCCAGACTTTGCCTCACCTACTTTGGTCATGTTGTCACAAGGGACCATTCCCTGGAGAGAGATATCATGGTTGGTAAAGTGGAAGGTTGTGAAAACAGGGAAGGCCCTCAATGGGATGGATTGACACAGTTGCTGCAACGATGGGCTCAGGTATAGCAAGGACTGTGAACCAGGCAGTGTTTCGTTCTGTTGTACATAGGGTCTCTATGAATCGGAGCTGACTTGATGGCACCTAACAATGACAACAAAGAAATCTACCAGGTATGCAGTAAAATTGGTAGCACATCTGAGAATCTGTCCATGTGCCCATTACCTAAAAAAGACCCAACAAGACACACCTGTACTACTTGTTACTCAAGAGACTCGGATTCCATTGCACTGGAGTGGGCCCAGGTATGGTGGGTTTTAAAAGCTCCCCAGGTGAATGTAATACAAATGTGTGTGGGCCTGTGCACACATGCACACATATCCTACCCAATCCCTTTTCCCTGAGCAAGTCCCAAGTAAATTAAAAAGGCTATCTTTGTATCTGTCTACTTTCTTGGGACACTATTCCCCATCATCTACTGAGGTCTCTCCTCAAGTATAAGGTTATTTTCTTTTGAGGTATTACTTGATATGCTAGGGTGCTAATTGCTGTTACGTGACTTTTCCAGAAAGCCCTAAGTTAGTGGAAAACTCCTCTGCCCACCCTATATGTCAGCCTAAACCCTGGGACTAGCAAGTTTCATGGATGTGTGACCAGTGCAGCCACACAGGGTCCTGTACTCTGAAGAGCCCTGCACATGGGACTACAGTTGGTGTTTTCAAATTCTTAGTAATTTGGTCTTTGAATTTGTATTTTGTAAATGAAGTCCATGGGATGATGGAACACATGGTGAGGATCTGGAGCCTTGACTAATGTTGGGTCCTGTCTCCTGCCACTTTACTGTGGTGTGTGCTTGGCTGCCAGCTCTCCATCCTTGCCTTGTGACACCTCCACCTGTGGCTCTCAGTTGGATTTGCAGAGTCAGGGTCAGGTATTCGCCCTATGATATCTCAGGATAGGGAAAGCAGTGGCCACCCCTGCCTTGGGCTGGCAGCACAGCCACAAATTCAGTGTGTGACTTTCAGGGGCCTTTTTATCTATGTGGGATCCAGGTACAGGGCACATCTCTGCATGGAGGTTGCAATCCCTTGGGAGTCATCTCTCTGCCATGACTTGGGGCAGTGGGTCCTGGGAAGGGGAGACTAACTTTCCCTGCCCCAGGCAAGGCCCCACATTTTCATTTTGCTTGGGTCCTGTTGTTTATGTAGCCGACCTTGCCAGGGACCAGGAGTTCTGGTGGTGTAAGGGGACAAGGCACTTCCCTGCTAACCAGAAGGTCAGCGGTTCAAACCCACCAGCTGCTCCACAGAAGGAAGACAGAGTGATATACTTCTGTAAAGATTTATAGCCTTGGAAACCCAACGGGGGTTGCTTTGAGTTGGCAATGATTCGAGCGCAGTAAGTTTTTTTTTTTTTTTTGGCCAGGGATCTAGTCTGAACACTTCCTCTCTTCACACTCCTTCTTCACATCTAATAGCCACTAGGTCCTGTCAGTTCTTTTTCTATGAGTATCTCCTCCTCCCAGGTACTAATGTAGTTTCACAAGAGCTCATACCTGGACTATTGCAATAACCTCTGAATGATCCCCCTGCCTCTTTCCTCTCTCTTCTCCCTAATCACTGCTACTGCCAAAGTTATCACACTAGAAGAAATAATTGTCTTTGCCACTATTGTGCTAAAGTTCGTTTGATAAGATCCCTTGCCTAGATTAGGATAACATGCAAACTCCTTAGTATGTGTGCATGTGAATATGTGCATATTTAATAAACAGTGCCATGGCAGGCACTGTTCTAAGTGCCTTAGAGATATTAGCTCCACATGCTGGGCGGGCCCTACTCATAGCCTGTGGCTATGCACCTCTCCTTGCACCTTGAGGACAAGACTGTGTTTTATCCATTTTGTTATGTCACAGCTTAACATGGTATCTGGCACAGAGTGAGTTTCTAATGTAAATTTGGTGAATTGTATAACTGTGACATTTTAAAACCCAGTGAGTGAAGACATCACAGTGGCATTGTGGGCAGTGCAGGTGCTATTATTGCGGAAGAGTTCTTGCTTCACACCAACAGAGACAGGCAGCCAGCTTCTTTGCCTGACTTGGTGGACCTATTAAATACACCCTCTTCTCCATAAAGCACATGTCCCCTTCCCTAGATCCAGGGCTTCCTCACCCTAAAGTGCATCTCTGCCCGGTCTTATTGCTGTGAGATCATCTGGTAACAATGATGTAGGAGGAAGGACATAGTTTTCAGAGTCAGGCACACCTGGCCAAACACCTCTATGTGACTTTGGGCCGTTAAAGCCCACAGAGGGTTAATGAGCACCCAGAGAAATGCTAGGCACAGTGGTAGATGAGTCAGAAGATGACAACCATCTGGATATGGTCTCTGCCTTCATGGAACTTGCAGCCTGGTGGCAATTTACTGAACTCTCTGAGCATCCATTTTTTCACTTATGAAAGGGTCCTAGTAATACACATTTTACAGAGTTGCCATAGAGGTTGAAATAGTGCCACTCTGACAGGGATATACCACAAATGGTCATGGCTTGAACAAAGAGGAGTTTATTCTCTCACGGTTTGGAGGCTTTAAGTCCAAGTTCAAAGTGCCAGGCTCTAGGGGCTGGGTGAAAGCCCCTCAACCTTGGGCTTCAGCTCCGCTTCTTGCTCCAGGCCCACTAAAGCTAGAGGCATCTCTTCACTCAGGCTGCTGAGGCTACCAAGCCCAAGGTCGACAAATAAAATGGCACAGTCCCAATGTTACCAAACCACATGGCAGACCATAACTCAAGTCCGTTGTAAGTCCCAAGGTCTGCAGAGCATGGCAGGCTGCTGAACAACGACATGGCTACATACAGGGTCCAAGCATGCCATAAGCTAGAGACTGTTCCCCAAGGCTTCTCCTTATATACAGGAAACAGACCACATCCCTAAGGCAGCTACTCAGCTGCTCACAGTAGATTCCACCATGTACTTGATATTACCACTCTCATCATGGGGAATCCAGCTGCCCAGCCACTCAACCAGGCCCAGCCAAGTTGACACACAAACTGAACTACCACAGGCATATAGGGTACTTGGCACAGACTATTCCAGAGAGGTTCCATAAAGGCATTCTTCTGTATTTCAAGAGGTGGTAAAGCAAATGGCCTTCAGGACAGGAACACCTGTGAACATTTCTGGGGATGTGATTGCACTTGGCCTTTGTGGTAATGAAGAACACAGAGGTGTTGGGTGCCGAAGGTGAAGAGAGTGTCCCAATGGCACTTGTCCCAGTGTCTTTGGGGCTACAATATGATGACGTTCTCTCTCTCTCTATTTTTTCTCTAACACTCTGTCTTATGGCCTGAAATGTCATGTTTCTGTTCAGCCTGATTCTTGCACTTTTCCTTTCTATGCCCTTTTTCCCTACTTGCTCCAAATGCCCAGTACTTCCTGCCCATCTAGTTAGGTCATGTTATGGGCTTTGGAGGAGACTGAACTGGTTTGAGGAGCACTGGTGGTGCAGTGGTTAAGTGTTTGGATGCTAACCAATAGGTTGGTGATTTGAACCCACCAGCTACTCCACAGGAGAAAGACATGATGATCTGATCCTGTAAAGATTTACAGCCTTGGAAACCCTATGGAGCAGTTCTGCCCTATCCTATAGGGTTGCTATGAGCCAGAATGACTCAATGGTGATGGGTTAGAGTTTTTTTTTTTTTTTTTTGAACTGGGATTAAATTATTGCCTCTGCTGCCGTGTAATGGTTATGTGACATTAGGCTAGTTTTTTCACCCCTCTGAACTTGTATGTCTTTATTTTTGAAGTGGGGAAAATAATACCCTCCCCATTCCATTGCTGTGAGGACTGAGAGGAGGCAGAAGTGTCTTGCACGGTGCACCATGGACGGCCAGTGTTCATTACATGCAAGTTTCCAGGTCCCCTTTAAGCACCTTTGTGTGGCAGGTGCTGTGGATTTAACTTTTTATCTCCCTTCAGGGGCACTTGCATTTTAAAAGATTCTGGACTGCTTAATACAATATAATAAATTGACTGGGATAAAACTTCAGGGGAATGAGTAGGGTAGAAGAAAGAGATATTTTGGGGCAGGAAATGGCCTTCCTTTGCATCTGAAATCACACCCCTTAGACTAGCAGTTCTCAACCTGAAAGCTGTGACACGTTGGTGTGGTACCAGCAGTTGTGAGATATATCACAAACAATTATGTTACTAATAATAAAGTGCTGCAATTTTCGAATAATTCTCCCCTCCTTTTTTTTTTTTTTTGGTGTGTGTGTGTGTGTGTGTGAATCAGAAGGAATTGAAGGCTAATTGAGTACAAACTGGCCGTGCTTGTTTGTGGATGTCCTGGGTCATGTATTTGTTGTTGTTGTTGTTGTTTTAGGTGCCATCGAGTTGTCTCCAATTCACAGCAACCTTCTGTACAGCAGAATGAAACACTGCCCGGTCCTGTGCCAGCCCCATGATCTTTGCTATACCTGATCTCATTGCCGCAGCCACTGTGTCAATCTATCTCATTGAGGGCCTTCCCCTTCTTCATTGTCCCTCCACTTTGCCAAGCATGATATCCTTGTCCAGGGAATGGCCCCTTCTTGCAACATGACCAAAGTACGTGTCCATTCTCACTTCCAAGGAGCATTCTGGCTGCACTTCCTCCAGGACAGATTCATTAGTTCTTTTAGCAGCCCATGGTACTTTCAGCATTCTTTGCCAACACCACAACTCAAAAGCATTGACTCTTCTTTGGTCTGTCTTTTTCATTGTCCAGCTCTCACATGCATATGAGGTGATTGAAAATACCATGGCTTGGGTCATGTATGGCCTGGTAGAAATCAAAGTGGAAAGTCACTGCCCTGGGGCTCTTCCCACCCCCTCTGTATTTGGAAAGAACACAGATGTGAAAGCCTTTGAGAAATTTAGAAGGACTAGGTATACTGCATAAGGAGCTCTGGTGGCACAGTGCCTAAGGCATTTGACTGCTAACCAGAAAATTGGTGGTTCAAACCTACCAGCTCCTTCGTGGAAGGCAGATGAGGCAATCTACTCCCATAATGATTTACTGCCTTGGAAATCCAATGGGGATTGCTACGAGTAGGAATCAACTCGATGGCAGAGGGTTATTATTATTATTATTATTTTTAAATTTTATTTTGATTTGGGTGAAGATTTACAGAGTAAATTCACTTTTCATACAGCAGTTCACATATACTTTGTCTCATGTCATTGACCAAAATTTACAATGCAACAGCTCCCTTCCCACTTCCTCCCCATAGTTACCTCTTCCCAGTGTCCATCCCTCCATACTCTTCTGCGCCCTGAGCTGTCTCCCTGTGCATAAGCAGCCCTTCCTTCTTCCATAATTGTTCTCTCCAGGGTGTGTGTCTACTTGAGGCAAATGTTTAACTCACTTGCCTGTTCTTTGTTTGGCTGGAAACCACAGGTGTGTATTCCATTCCAGACCTGAAGGGCTGCTAGGGGCCATAGTCTCAGTGGTTTCACTAGGCTCTATTGGACCAGCAAACCTGGTCCCCACCTTCTTCTTCTTTTTTTTTTTTTTTGTTTGGGTTATTATTATTTTTTAGAATTCTTTTTAGGTATACTGCATAATGATGGAAAATAATGAACTACTGTTTCATGCAACAACATGATCAACTCTCACAACAGAATACCATGAAAGAAGCCACGCACAGAAGAGCACACACTATATGATTCTGTTTACATGGAGCTCAAGAACAGGCCTAATAGATGGTGAATGAAGTCCAGAACTCTGTTGTTGTCATTGGCTGCCATCCAGTGCAGTCAGCCCCTGACTCACAGTGACCCCATGTACATTGGAACGAAATGCTGCTGGGTCCTTTGCCATCCCCAAGATTAGTTAAGAATCAGATTGTTATGATCCATAGGGTTTTCACTGATGAAATTTTGGAAGTAGATTGCCAGGCCTTCCTTCCTAGTCTGTCTTAGTCTAAAAGTGCCACTGAAACCTGTTCAGCATCAACATACATGCCTCCACTGACAGATGGGTCGTGGCTGTGCAAGAGGTTCCTGAAATGCTCCAGCGCCTTGGGTGAGGACAGTGGGAGTGATGAAGTTCAATTTCAGAGCCCTGGAGGCTTTGGGATCTGCATGAGGCCCAGTCCCTCCCTGCAGGGACTGCCCGGCTGAGAGCACTGCTTGCGCCTCTTCTGCCCACTCCTTTTAGTGGCTGTGCAGCTCCAGGAGCTACCTCCTGGCTGATGACATTTTGGGCTGACATCTTAGCCTCATTAGCACCAGTGCATGCAGAGACAGGACTCTTATCAGATAATCTTATTTCTCCTGGCAAGACAGCCCCACAGCAGAGGGAAGTCAGGACACATATGTTACCACAGCATGCTGTGAAGTATTCCTTGCCTGGGGTCTGGGGTTCTCCTGGGAGCCTCATGAGCTAGCTGCCTTAGTGAAAGGAGCTGGGCAGCCACCCCCTAATCTGTGGCCCCGTGATGCTGAGGTGACTATTCCTGGGCCACCCATGTGAAGCTCATTTTGTTTGCTTTGTGTGTTACTTTTCACCCACCCTTTTGGTTGCCTAGGAAACAGTGACTCAGCCTCGGGAGGGGCCTCCACCCCAGTCAATACAGAGTCTTTTAAGGCAATGGTTCAGTGAGGCCAGCCTGGCAGTGGAGGGTGCAGTGGGGGAAAGTGGGGTTACCTGAAGAGAAGAGGCGATCTGGTTTGTTGCTGGCTTGCTGGATGGCAATAGCTGGGGTGCAACATTTCAACTCATAGCCTCAGGAGACCCACCCTTGGCAGTACCACCAGCAGATAAAAGGCAGAAGGCTATAGAGGCCAGAGGGAGCAGCTTTTTCCCCTCCTGGGTATGAGTTTGGTTTGGGACAGTTGGTTTCCTTTGCTGTGCCAGGATCAAGGCCTCTGCAGACCACAGTCAAGCCAGGAGCCAGGAAGAATGGGTTTCTGAGCATTGAATGCATTTATGGACAATTGGGAAGAGTGTTGGCTGGGACTAAGATTCAGGTGGATCTTTCTTAATGTGAAGAATAGCTTGTGTATCCTCCAGAGATGAGTTTTATTTCCACTCCTCGGAAGGAAGGTTGGGCAATCCTACTTCCGTAGTGATACTGCCTCGGAAACCCAAGGAGGGGTCGCTATGAGTCGGGGCCAACTCGACGGCACATAACAACAACAACAACATATTTCCATTATCAACGGCACTAGGATCCTTGGGACATTTTGTTTTCTGAAGCCTTCATCTTGTTCAGCCTTAGTTTCCTCTCAATCCTACACTCATTCCTCAGCCTGGCTGTCTGGTCACATCATCGAGCCTGTTCGTGGCTCCCTACCAATCCAGCAGCCAAGTTCCAAGACTGGCAGACAGTCTGGTCCATGGAGTGTGTCTGCCTCAAGGTCTTATCTTGTGGCCTTTTTTAAAGACTCTACGGGAGAGGCAGGTTGCCATAATTGTTCTTGGAGACAAGCATACAGGTTCTTTTTTAATTTTGATAAGGACAGTCCAAGTTCTATTTTTGACCCCAGGGCTGTGCTGCATCTTGGTGAGCTGACAAAAGACCCTCCCCCTTCTGTGCCTCAGTTCTACCTTCTCTGAGATTTTCTCTCCTGCCACATGAGGACCCATGGGTGTCATGCCAGTAGCTCAAGCTTCACAGTCTTCCTTCCGAGGAGTGGCTGGTGGGTTTGAACCACCAACCTTCTGGTTAGCAAATGCCTTAGGCACTACACCACCAGAGCTCCTGTCTTCACAGTCATTTCCTCACTATACAAGTCCCCCTCCCCCTGAAACTTCCTTTCTTGTTATTTTCCCTACACACAGCCTCCAAAACCTTGGAGTTATTTTTGATTCATCTTTCTCCTTTATCACCCTTATCTAGTCACTTATCAAATTTTGTCAGTTCTCTCTTCAAAACGTCTCTGGCATATGTCCCTTCCTTTTTAAAAAACAAGTTTCATTTTTTTTTTCCTTTCTTCTTTTTCTTTTTAGTATAAAAAGAGAAATAAGCTCAGTGTAGAAAATTTAGGAAATACCAGTAACCAAAAAGAAGAAAATAAAATATTACCCACAATTTCTCCAGCCAGGGCTAAACATTATTATTATTTTGCTAGACATCAAGTTTGGGAGTCCCTGTGTGATGAACACACTTGCTGCTAACCGAAAGGCTGGAAGTTCAAGCCTACCCAGGGGTGCTACAGAAGAAAGGTTTGGTGATCTACTTCTGAAAAACTAGCCATTGAAAACCCTGTGGAGTGTAGTTCTATTCTGAGACATATAGGATCGCCATGAGTCAGAGTTGACAGCAACTGGTTTAGTCCCTTGTTCATGTTCACGTACCTGCACACTTTTCTTGCATTTTATTGCCTTCCATTCCTGCTGGTATTGCCTAGTTAACACTCTTCTCCCCTCGTGGTCTCCCTGACTCTGAGCCTTTCTCCTCTCATGCATTTTTCCACCTTTACCAGTCTAACCTTCTCCAAACACTGTTTTCAAAAATCTTTAGTTTCCTACATACCAAATCCCAGGCAGCCACTGGTGTTGTTAGGTGCGTTGAGTTAGTTCCAACTCATAGCGACCCATGTAGAACAGAATGGAACAGTGCCCGGTCCTGCTTGAGCCCATTATCACAGCTACTGTGTCCATCTCTTTCATTGAGGATCTTCCCCTTTTTAGCTGACCTTCAATTTTTCTAAGTATGATATCCTCCAGGGATTGGTCCCTTCTAATAATATGACCAACTACCACTCGTCTGTCAATCTGTTGTACTGTAGTGGCTTGTGTGTTGCTGTGAGGCTGGTGGCTATGCCACTGGTATTTCAAATACTACTAGCAGGGTCACTCATGGTGGACAGGTTTCACTGGAGCTTCCAGACTAAGACATATTGGGAAGAAGGATGGGGCCATCCACTTTTGAAAAAATTGGCCAGTGACAACTTTATGAATATCAGTGAAACACAATCTGATATATTCCTGGAAAACTATAAATAGCTGTGTACAGGATCAGCAAAAAAGGGGAAGACCCTCAAAGAGATGGATTGACACTGTGGCTGCAATGATGGCATCAAGCACGGCAAAGATTGTAAGAATGGTGCAGGACTGGGCACTGTTTCTTTCTGTTGTACTTAGGGTCATTATGAGTTGGAGCCAACTCGATGGCACTTAACAACAAGAATAATAACATGAACAAAGTGGGCTGCCATTAGCCCACAGGAAAGAGGTGCCCCTCTGAGGGGCTTGGCAAGCACATGATAGGCACTTTGGTGTGAATTAGAAAGAAAGCTCCTCTTCCTTGGGGTGCAAGAAGATCTGGGCAGGGCAAGTGTCATGGTGGGCAGAGTGTGGACTGGATGCCATCCCTTACTTACTCCTTCAGTGAGGCACAGTAAATAACTCTATTGGTCAGATCTGCCCTCTGCAGTGTGATTTCCAAAGCTTCCCTATAAACCTTATTTCCTTTCCTTCCTAGCATTTACCCTCCAGTGCTTCGAGGCCAGACTGACTATTCCCTTCTCCTCAAATACTACATATTTGGCTCTTCCTCAGGACTTGGTGAAGCTGCACCGTCTTCACTGTCCTCCCTTTTCCTCATCCTTATACCACCCATCCTTTGAGGTCTGGCTCAGAGGTCACACACTCATATGCCTACAAGGTCCAGGCTCTGAGTGAATCTGTGGGTGGGCTGGGGTCTGTGGAGAATAGGAAAGGGCTGCCTCCACACAAGTGGGCAGCTGTTACTCCACTCCTACTCACTGTTCTCTACTCTGGCCAGATCTTCATGCAGATTATTAAATGAAATCTATTTTTTCATTGCTTTTTCATTCATTCAAAACTGTAAGACACCTTGTCTAGGCTAAGCAAAGCTTTCCAACCTTCTGACCCATGGCTCCTCTGAAGACTTCTGTGCCTCTGCCCCACCTTTCCTTGATCAGCTTGCTTCTCATGAAGAAGTATGAAACAGAGTTAGCACTGTAGGATCTATGGCTTCTTGGAAAGTACACTTATTCAAACATTCAACAAGTGTTTGTTGAGTACCTACCCAGGTTTTGCAGCAAAAAACCTTAGGTTTGAGTTCTGATTTCACTACTTTTTTGAGAAGTCAAATTCTTTGAACCTCATTTTTCCACCTATAAAATGAGAATTAAAATAATTCTCAACCCACTCACTTGTTGTGAAGAGGAATTGACATACATATGTGAAAACACTTTGTAAACCGTGAAGCTCCATGAAATGCCATTAGTATCCCATCTTCTGTGTCCAAGGTGTGCTAGCCTTGTTTCTAAATGGTGTGAGCTGGCTCCTTCCAGTACTGAGTACTTACCAGACATTTGATAACTACTTGTGGATCAGTTATTCCTGGGTGGCACAATTTATGCTTGATTACTAACCTAAAGGTTGATGGTTTGAATGAACCCAGTGGCACTTTGGAAGAAAGGCCTGGCAATCTGCTTCTGTAAATGTTACAGCCAAGAAAACCTCATGTGGCAGCTCTACTCTGTAACACATGGGGTCACCATGAGTTGTAATTGACTTGACAGTAAGGTTTGTTTGCTTTGGTTTTGGTATTCATAGTATTAAACCCACCTTTTATAACAGAGGATTTGTATATTGCTGTTAGCTGCCATCTAGTAGACCCCTGACTCACAGAGATGTCATGCACAATGAAATGAAATGCTGCCTGGTTCTGCGCCTTTCCCATGATTGGTTAGGGGTGGGACCATTGTGATCCATAAGGTTGTCATTGGCTCATTTTTGAAAATAGATCAAAAGGCCTTTATTCCTAGCCTGTCTTGTCTGAAAGCTCCATTGAAACCTGTTCAGCATCATAGAAACACTCAAACAACCACTGATAGATAGAAAGATTGCAACAAACTCATATCCAATGAAATAATAATGTAATATTGATACTGGCAAGTAACATTTAGGGAGCCCTTACTGGGAGATCTGGTGGCATAGTGAATAAGGCATTTGATTGCTAACCAGAAGGCTATTGGTTCAAATCCACCAGCCACTCCTTGGAAGGAAGGTTGGGCAATCAACTTCCATAGTGATACTGCCTCGGAAACCCAAGGAGGGGTTGCTATGAGTCAGGTCTGACTCCGTGGCAGTGAGCTTTTTTGTTTGTTTGTTTGTTTACTCTATGCTTGGATCTGTATTAAGAGCTTTTTATCATAACTGTCTCATTTAATCTTCATAGAAATCCTTTAAGGAAGATGGTGCTTTTATCTCCTTTATATAAATGAGGCAACTGAGGTTTAAAGTAATTACGTAACTTCTCCAGGGTCACACAGATGGTGAAAGGTATGGACAGGAGAGGGGACAGGGAAATAAACTAACATCCTAGTGGTTTTGGAGGGTTAGCGATAATGTATACGAAGTCATCTAGAAGAGTCCCAGGCAAATTGTAAGCACTCAATTTACTGTATCTATTATTACTGGACTCTAGGCCCATTATCCACCACCTGTCAGTTTGTTGTACTGTTGTGGCTTGAGTGTTGCCGTGATGCTGGAAGCTTTGCACTGGTATTTCAAATACAAGCAAGGTCACCCTTGATAGACTGGCTTCAGCAGAGCTTCCAGACTAAGACAGACTAGGGAGAAAGCCCTGGTGATCCACTTCTGAAAATTAGGCAATGAATACCTTATGGCTGACAACAGAACAACTCATTTGCTTTGGGCACATCATCAGAAGGGATCAGTTGCTGGAGGAGGACATCATGTTTGCTGAAGTAGAGGATTGGTAGGGTGAGGGAGGCTCTTGGTGCCATGACTGGGTTTGGCACAATAGCCATAACAATGGACTCAAAATGCCAGTAATTGGGAGGATAAACAGGCCCAGGCACTGTTTTGTTCTGTTGTATATAGTGTTGCCATGAGTCAGAGTCAACTCAGCAGCACTGCACAACTAACAACACGGCCCATTATGTACATTATTTTATTTCCTTTAATCCCCACGACAACCTGGTGAGGTAGATATTACTATGTCCATTTTACAAATGGAAAAACTCACATTCAGAGAAGTTCATTGTCTCTGCCAAGACCACACAGCCAGAGGCCGAGAGGCTGGTGTAGGGCCTGGCCCTGACTGACTCCCCTTTACCTTATGTCCAGCTGTTTGGGGCTCACGACCTTTTTCCAGACAAGCAGGAAACGCTCTGCTTCCTGTAACATTACTGGTGATACTTTTGTGAGTTTATTAGCTGCAGGGTCTTTGTTAAGACCTTCAGAGCTGCTTTCACCAGAACCCACCTATCTCTCAGGAATACCTGTACAGTATGGAGTGCTGAGGGCTGGGATCTCAGCGCTAACATGGGTCCTCCCTTTAAACTTCAAGGGAACAAAGACTTATAGAACCTATCTTGGCCTTCCCCACCCCCTACCAATTTTTTTTTTTTTTTTTCCTAAAGAAAAATGAAGGAATCTGATAATTACTTCTATCTACCACCCAACTGTACTAATTACCAACCTATTTCTTCACAGTGTGACAGACACCAGCTCTGGAAAACACATAGAGATAAATTAGCACTAATTGGTTTTCCTCTGGCTGTTTGAATTAGTATTTAAAGCTCCAATTACAAAGCAGAATAATTGCTATTAATGTCCTATCGCAGTACAAAAGGCAGTTCTCTCAAGGACCAGCCCAGGTGTATTATTACTCTGATTACAGCATATTTAACCTGGCTCATTAAGAGAGAGACATGGGGGACGGTTTCAATATGGCGGACAGACCAGTTCCTGCAGGGTGGAAAGCTTGGAGAGAGAACTGTGGCATGAGAAGAAAGGAGAGATCAGGAGGGATAGGATAGATGTGGGAAAAACTGGGCCTGAAAGTCTGAGATTTCTCAGCAGGACTCTTGGGTCTCCTGCTTTTCTCACTGTCCCTCTGGGGATCTTCTTAGGTCTAGCCTACCTCACTCCCTCCAGAACCAGACTCCTCTTCACACCTCAAGCTAACAGCAGCCTACATCAACTTTAAGGGCCCTGAGTGGATGTTTGGAAAGTGAAATTGCTGACAGAAGAGGTCTGGATGTTCTCAGTTTTGGCCTCAGACTTGTTACCTGTGAGCTGTGTCCCCCAACCATACCTTCCGCTGCAATGTCTGAGTCTCTGCTGAAGGGCTTTAGGACATGGAGTGTGCTTGTTGCTGTTCCTACTACGGAGGTCTTTGCTTTACCTCCTCCATCCCCCTGTATGCTTCCCTGTACCGTTTCATTCTTGTTCCTCTACCAGGCCCTTTCCTGCTTTGCTCTGACCGGAAGACTATGGGAGCAGGTAAGCTGAGTGAGGACATATTAACAGGTTATGTGTAAAGGTGGGTAGAGTGAAGAGTCCTGGCTCTCCTGCCCAGTGGCTATAAGGCAAGTCATCCAATCTCTATGAGCCTCAGTCTTTTTAGCTATAAAGTTGGCACAATAACCTCCATCTTTCTGGTTTCACACAGCTATGAGGATCTGATGAGAAAGTATGTGAAAAGACTTTGTAAGCTATACATAAATAAAGGTGGCTCATTTAATTCACTATGGGTGCTTACACCTCCTTGGTGCTAAGCAAAGCCCAGAGGGGCAGTGATAGCTTGTGAAGGGCAGCAATCAGGACAGAACTAGTTCTGCTTCTTGCTGTTCCTTTCTTTGCTCTCTTCTTCCTTTTCAAAAACTTTCCTTCTTTCTTGTCTGTTTCTCTTCTTCACTTCCTCCCTTCCTTTCAGCCTCCTAGATCACATACGCATACATATATATGTGTGTGTGTATATATATACATATATATATATCCCATTCACATTAGGATGTTAAGAACTCAATGAGTTACCCTTTCCTAGAGCAGCTGCATTTAAAAAGGGAGGGCTATGTTTAACCCAAAGAAATGAGTCACTAATGGTGAACTTTCAGGCAAACTGAGATGATATTTTGTGGAGGAGAGTGAGGATGTCACAGCACTCTTCAGAGCCCTATAGGCAGCTGTCTACTCATTGACACACATGCTTGGTTCGGGCCTGAGCCAGGCTCAATCTGACAGGAAGCAATAGCCAGAGAGAGGAGGTGGTACACAGGAAAAGGCAGCAAGAGGTGGAATCACGATTGGGAACTGAGGTGCCACAAACCCAGCTGAGGCTGCTGACCCTGAATGTCCAGGTCTTGAGAGGAGTCTGACCCAGTACTTCTTGGGCAGAACTTAAGGCTGGGCATCAATGAGGCTTCCTCAAGGACTGTAGCCTCCATTCTGGGCTGTCAATGCCTTTGCCTTTCATTGCTGTAGCTTGTTCTTCAAGAACTTCCTTCCCTGTGGCCATATGTAAAAGAACCGATCTGGTTTTCCTCCACAAAGATTCCTTGGTCTGCTTCATCGTTTCTGTTCCCTTGCATTTCTATGCCCTCCACTCTCTAACCTGCTCTTCCCTGGAGACTCTCTTCCTTGGTCCTGCAGCCTCTGTGTGCCACCACCTTCCTCCGTATGGGGAAATACCACAGGGTGAGGGGGAGAGCTGCATCCTGGGAATCAGGGGTGCCAGACTCAGCCCAGTCTGCCATAAGGTTATTGTGTGACAAGTTTTTCTTCATTTCTGCGGCCTAGGTTTTCCCACCTTACCGTGAAAAGTTAGGTCCAGATGGGCTCTGAGGTCATTTCTTAGGTTGTATTCTAGGATTTTATGGCCTTCCTCTCCTTCCTTCTGCAGATCACCTGGCCTCTCATACCCAGGCAGTCAGTGTCTCTCAGCACCTTCAGGGACTTCGGTGCACCAAGAGCTTTCTGGCAAGGGGATTCCCGAGGTGGGCAATGGGCAGGAAGTCAGGGCATGTCTGCTGGGGAGAAGCCCCTGGGTGGTCTCTGCCAGGTGGGCCCAGCTGTAACAGCCCAGGAAAGGAGTGTCACTGCCAACAAATCCCTCCTTTACAACCATGCTGGGAGGGATGTGCAAGGGCCCGTGGGTGGGTGTTCACGTAAGGGGGGGGGGATTTCTTTTTAAGAGACAAGGTGGGTGGAATGGGGGAAGCCAGCTGGCTGTGGGCTCTATTTCTACTGACAAGGCTTTACCCTGTAGGTGTGAGGAATTCCAATTAAATATGCAGCCTATTTGTCTGTGTGTGGGAGAGGGTTTGCTGGGAAGGAGGGGAACGGAGGCAGCGTCTCTGCGGCATACCAGCAAACCAGAAATTAGCTCCGTTCATCATCACAGGCACACGGGGCTTCCCTCAGCCCTCCTGTGCACTCACAGGAGTCGCAAGAAGGAGACAGACAGAGGAAGTGAGAGAGAGAGAGAGAGGTTGGGGAGGCAGGTTCTCCAGACTCAAAGGGCTTCCGGAATTTGTGAGTGGGCAGGAAGGATTGCCCGACTCCTTGGCTCTTGTAGGTTTTTTTTTCCTTCCCATTTTGGAGGCCTGTCAATGAGCTTCTCTGGCCCATCTGTCTGCCCCAGGGATGGCCAGGGTCACCTGGATTCACTTCTGGAACAACTTGAGTCACTGATGCACACACAGTGGCATCTCCAATTGGAGAGCAGGTGGGCCTGTGCCCCTGGGCTGCTAAAGGGCAGACACTATTACTTCTGCTGGCCTGGGACTCACTTGGGCTCTCTCGCTCTTCACTACCATGCCAAAATAAGGCAGAGAAAGCCCTAGTTAGGGGCAGAGTTTTCCTGAAGAGAAGAACCCTGAAATGCTGATGTTGGGGCTCACACGTTGGGATGTAAGGATTGTACCAAGGACTTTGGGGTACATAGGCCTCCAGAAGCCTTTGCAAAAACCCTTGTTCTCCCTTCATACCTCTTTTTAGTCATAGAAGGATTTGGTAGAAAACACGAACGTTCTCCAAACTGGAAGCCAGGAGAAATAATATTTCAACAGCAAAACTATGTGGTTTTCAGGAGCTTTCCATGGGTGCCAGTCATGTGCAACCCTTTGAACAGCAGTGAGGTTGGCTGCAGGGTCTGTTGGTCCTCCTGGTTATGCCATCTGCCTTGCTCTTAGCCTTCAAACCATTGGCCTTTCATCTAGGCAGCCACTCCATTTCTTCCATCCTCTAGCCCCTGGTTTCTCTATCAGTTGAATCCTCTCTGCATTTTTACTTATCATCTCTTGATTTATTTCTCTCCTTATCTGCCAACACTGATTCCTCCATCTCTAATTTCACAGTCTATTTTCCAACTAATTAAACACAATCACTTGTTGACTTATGGAGCTTAGTAGCTGGGTATGAAATACGAGAAGGAGAATGGCTGGCTGGGCATTTTTCTGATCAAGACATCCAAGGTGTTGGTCAAGAAATCCCATGCTAGCTAACTCAGCTCACCCTCTTCAGAATGGCCCTGAAGTGAGGACCACTGGCCTGGGAGAAGATTGGCATATCACTTCACATCATTAGCCAGAGTTCATTCAACCATGCCTGAAGGATGTCATGGGGGCAAGGCCAGGACATGGCTTAGGTTGTGAGGAAAAACTGGGACAGCTTGCAATAGGCACCACAGAGGTCAAGTTTGAATGGAGAAATAGGATGAACACTGGACAGAATAGAGGGGGAAGCACCACCTGAGGTTTGAAGGAGAGGGAGCCACAAAGGAAGCAATTGTGTAGACAAGTAGCATGGGCCACGGAACCCAAGAGAAAATCTGGGAGAGAAGTTCAGCACTGATCTGGCTGAGAAGTGGGGCAGGTGCTGTCTCTTTCCTCATCTTCTTGAATTTTTTTCATTCCTTCTCCTTCATCTCTGATTCACTCCTCCTTTATTTCTCCATTCTACCTGCTTTTTACATCTGTGTCATCTCTCACTTTTACATAATGGAAAAACAAGGCATGGCTTCTCCAAAAGAACTTCCAAAAGACCACGGTGGAGAGACTGTTGCCCTAACCCTGAAGAAGTTCATTCAGAGTTCCATCACAAGACTAAAAAGATGAAGACTCTAATTTGTACAGGAGGATAGGTGAGGCTCTTGCACTGGCCATTCCATCCTCTTCATCTCTTTCTGCCTCTGTGCACCTCTCTCAATGGAGAAATGGAAAAGAGACAGAGGGCCTTAGAGGAAAAGCTAGAGGTGAAGGGAAGGAGGCAGTAAGATATAAGGGATCAGAGAAGGAGAAAAAGAGGAAAAACACAATGGGGAGGGAGAGGTATGTCTTCTTTAGGAAAATTAAAATGGTAAAATCAGGCCATATATAAGATATTTTTAATAGGAATATTTCTTTAGGGCAGGTCTGGAGTAGGGCAAGGTGGGTTGTGGAAAAGGGATATCAAAGACAAATCTGGCCCCTTTGTCCAAAGCATATTATTGCATGGCTGTAGGGTAAATCATAAATCTTTTGGTGTTGGCTGGACCCTTGGTGAGCATCTGAGGCTCAGACCAGTGAGGTGCCTTGCCAAGGTCACACAGCCAGTTGGTGGCAGAGTTTGGACAGGTGAGAGTGGTGTGGGGTATGGCTTGGGTAGCCGGCACCTCTACCTGACGTCTTTCTGAGAGCTTGTACTACAGGTGACATGGCAACCACTTCTTAGATCAGATAATGTTTTTTCAGAAAATATTTGGATTTTCTCCTCAGTTGGCCATCACTGGGGTTGGTGGAGGGACAACAACACTGTTATATTCAGGGACATTTATTCTCTTGAGAATAGGTAAGGTGGCCAGAGAGACTTGGTTAGGGTAGATTGCCCTCAGTGACACGAAGTGGACCATGAGGTAGAAGGACTATGCCACCTCCACCTTCTTTTCACCAACCATGTTCCTTTGTTGAATACTTGTGATATATGACATCAGGTATTGTATGGATCCCACAGATGACACCAACCCTGCACTCCAGGAACTGATGATTTAGTGAAAAACATCTCTCGATAAGAAGTGCCTTTTTGTTTCTTCTGCTCCCTAAGACATGGATTAAATAGACCTTTTGGACAGAAATCTGGACCTTGGGTATAGAACAGTATGAGCAATCAATCACTAAAAATATTTCCATAAGCCCAACCTCATGAGAAATACAAGAGAGGTGTGGGACGTAGCTCTGCCCTTAGGAGTGACTCTAGTTAGGGGAGGCAACATGAAGTAATTAGAGAATTAGTGCTAAGTTGCTGCAGGAAACACAGTAAGGACAGCTGTGATCATGGATTTGTATGAGATTGGGGAGGGGTAAGGTGGGTGGGATCATTCTAGGCTCTGAAAGTTACCTAAACCAGTGTTCAGGGTGGGTTTGGCCTAGGGTGCATGTGGATCAGGGAGGAGAGTGGTGACACAATTCCTTTAGGGGAGTGCTAATCTCCTGAAGGAAATGGGCAGGTTTTAGCTGGGGACGACATTTGACAAGACTCCTGGCAAGAAGCTTCCAGAAGGTTGGGAAGTTAAAATGCTGGCTCCCACCCTGGCCTAGCCCAGGCTCCTCTCCCTCATTCACACTTCATGGCATTCCTGTCACCACCAGAGCTGGGGTGGTGACTGGGGCTTGAGGGAACTGCCAAGCTTCAGTCAGGGAAATATTGTGAATGGCAGAGCTCCTCTGAGAATCCCCAGCCTTTCTCTGGAGAGGGAGGAGAGAATCCGACCATGAGGTATTTCCCTGGAGCTAAGGATAACCTTGTAGGAGGCAGAGGGAATCCAATTAGATATGCAACACTGGGGAGGCTGAGGGCGTGTGGGAGAAGTTTTCTTTTTGCTTTTTGGTTTCCCTGGGTCCTATAGGAGAAATTATAGCCCGGCCCCCTCTTCCATTCCCCAACTTCTTACTTCCCTTTCCCAGGGGAAACATCATACTCTGAATCTTATGACCCATGTCCTTCCATCATCTATTCCATTCTAATTCAGGGTTGGGCAATCTCCTCAGAAGATAAAAACAGATTCCCATGGGGGCAAGACTCAGAAGACAGCACTTCCAGGGCTGTAGCCACCACTGTTTCTTTCTTTTCTCTAGCTGCTTCTGGAATGGGGATGAGAGAGTGTTGGGGGGAGACTGACTCCTTTGTCTTGCCATGGCATCAGGTGTCCATCTAAGCCTGAATTCTCCTGCTGGTCCTGAGCTCATCTGAGCCCTATAGTGCATGAGTGGCTGTTTCACATAGCAGTGCTCCAGCTGAGCACAGATCAAATGATGAGTGACCTCACTCCCCTGGACCCAACATCCCCAGCTGCCAAGTCAGTGAACTTCCAAGTGAGACTGGATCATCACATGCCTCTGAGACCCCATTTGCTCTTCTATAGGTCTAGTTGTGGAGGGTCAAAGAGTAGGTGTGTAGGAGTATGGACACAGTGTGAACTTGGATAGGTTCCCTAACCTCTTCGAGCCCTCACCAAATAGTAGTAGCTGCTCAACATAGTTACGTCTCCCTGCCTTCCTGTTCTCTCCGTTTTTTTTCTTCTGCAGTCTTTGGATGGAAAAGAGGCTTCTCCTGGTAGAACTAGATCTGAGGCCACCTTTTCTATTGAGATGAACAGGCCTGAGTGAAAATCTTCCCAGTAAGCTTCTTAGAATGTTCTGGAAGTCGTATCTTATTAGGGTGCTGGACATTGGGGCAGTTTCCTAGATTTTCTTCCTTGTCTTACACTGCCCTTTTCTTCCTATTCTTCTGAGGCTATCTGGAAGGTGATTTTTGTTGTTGTTGTTGTTGCAGGGGGACTCCTGGCCAGAGAGGAATCCTTGAGCATCCCTCCACAATCAGGCCCCAACTCTAGAGCTTTGATTCCTTTGCCATTTTGTTGGAGGCTGTCCTTAGAGGTGTGAGGAACTCCAATTAAGCATTCAGCCAGTATGCCTGTGTGGGGGACATGGGCTGTGGGGGAGGAAGCCTAGCACTAGCTCATGACTAATCCTCACAACACCAATTATGAGCCTCTGTGGAGTAGGTGGTGGGAAGGTGGGTGGGGGAGGTGGGGGGTGGGGGGACGTGGGGAGATGGGGTTTCCTCACCAAGTCAGCTGCCTCTCAGCTCTCTGTGCCATGTGGCCAGAGGAGAATTTGAGATCCCAAGAAAAGAAACCTATAGAGATCCAGGGCTCCCTACAGTATAATCCTATACCCCTGTGGGGTCTGAGATGCCCTATATTTACATTCATCCTATGCTTTTGGAGTACTTCTGATGTGACAGGCTCTCATCCTTCCAACAACCTTGGGGCAGTTGATATTTGCCTCAATTTACTTGGAGACTCAGAGAAATAAGAGACTTTTCAAAGATTGCTTAGCTAGTAGGTTATAAGGCTAGATGAAGACATGATTTTGACTCCAAGATCAATGTGTTTTTTTGTGGCATCACAGCTGTTGCTTGGAAGAGAGCTATAGGGTCATTTGCAGATCATCTAGGTCATAATTCCTCCCATACATTATATAGAGAGACAATAAAGACTGGAGGAGCTGAGCTGAGGGGCACCTTGTCTCCCCACTCTGCCTCACCACTGCAGAGGAGGGGCTGTCCTAGAGGCTGGGCAGTGTCTGGACTAGGGACGTTCACCTACTCAACAAATACCTATTGTTGGCTTACTATATCCTCTCACTGTGCTCAGCCCTAGAAAGGATGAGGAAAGCCAGTTCTTGAAGAAGAGAGATTCACCTGAAGCTTGACACTCAACAGCAGATGGAAGAGTCACTGGGAATCCTAGAAGAAAACCTACCATTCTGCCTTCCTGGTCCTGGAGAAGGTACATCTGTCTAGGGTGTGAGCACATCATGGATAGAGTGGAATGAGATCTTTCAGAGAGGTGAGAACAGAGGCGTAGGAAGAGCAGAAGGGCATCTGTGGCAGCTAAGACCTCCATGGTAGGCTGTCCCCACTCCTTTGTCGTGACCTCTGCTGCTGAATTGGGCCCAGCTGCTCCAGTAGCCTGACAAGTCTGTCCTGTCCACCTTGTGGTTGTTAGGTGCCATCGAGTCATCTCTGACTCATAGCAACCCTATGCACAGCAGAATGAAACACCACCTGCCCAGTCCTATGCCAGCTCCATGATCCCCTGCTATAATTGAGCCCATAGCTGCACCAACTGTGTCAATCCTAGGAAGCCCTTTTAACAGTAAATCCAAGGAAAATTCTGGGAACAGCATTTACAAAGGATCCAAGGGTTTCTCTAGTTCCTCAGACTTCTGGGAAAATGTTAGGTTTCAGACCTTGATCCCTAAATGATGCTTATCATGGTATTTTGGGTGCATTAAATATAACCATGCAGAAAGTAATTAGCTATTTTTATTTTCCAAAGAGGACAAATGAGAGGAAACGGAATCTAAACTTTAACATAGAGAGTGTTGACAAAGGAAAAGAGGGATAGAATACAAATAACATGAATAAGAAATGAAATGGGTGACATCACAACAGAATCAATTGAAACAAAAAGGATAATATCAGGATACTATGAAGAACTATACTCCAACAAATTTGAAAATCTGGAAGAAATGGACAGATTTCTAGAAATACATCACTTACCTAAATTAACACAGACTGATGTGGAAAAGTTGAACAGATCCATAACATAAGAAATTGAACAGGTCATCAAAAAACTACCAACAAAAAAAAGTCCTGGCCCAGACGGTTTCACTGGAGAATTCTACCAAACATTCAGAGAAGAACTGACACCATTCCTGCTCAAACTATTCCAAAATATAGAAAAGGATGGAATCCTGCCTAACTCATTTTATGAAGCAAGCATA
>NW_006921876.1:2491939-2497718 GCF_000298275.1 Orycteropus afer afer
TTGACTGCTAACCAGAAGGCTGGCAGTTCAAACCCACCAGCCACTCCTCAGAAGGAAGGTTGGGCAATCCTACTTCTGTAGTGATACCACCTCGGAAACCCAAGGAGGGGTTGCTATGAGTCGGACCGACTCGACGGCACATAATAACAACAACAACAAAGGGCAGGTGCACCTTAGTCATCAAAGTGACATCTTTTCTTTCGTTCCTTAAAAAAAAAAACAAAAAAAAACTTAACATTTTAAGAGGTCTTTTGCAGCAGATTTGCCCAATGCAATACATGTTTAATTTGAGTACTATTTGCATAGACATTGATGATGAGGGCCATGGGCTGTATAATATCTCACCAGTTCTTTGTGATGCCAGTTCTCCTGGACTATTGTAGAGAGTATGCTGTTCAGGCAACCTGCGACATGGTCCTGGGAAGGTAGACGAATACCAGGGGTGGGAATTATGAGTTCTGATGACACAAGCTCACCAAGCCACATACGGGTAGATATCCTGGTGTAAGTAACCAGATAGGTAAGGTTTCTTGATCAGGGAACTGTGATCAGCAGGTAGAATGTGGACACAGGGCATTCAAATAATGGCTAGACACTTTGGATCTTGAGTGAGTCTATTAGTCACAGATTACCCCTTCTGTACAAGGATAAGAAGATCTCAGAAGGAAACTCATACAATCCTCTGATGTGTCAGCCAGTGCTTGAAACTGTAAGTGGTCTCAGTTAATTACCCCAACAACTTTGTGGGATAGACATAATCTGCCATCTATAGCTAAGAAAAAGGACTCAAAGAGATTAGGCAATTTGCCCAGGGCTATACTGTTAGCAAATGGTATTGGGGGGATTCATGTCTGGAACTCTTTGTCTTTGGTTTGGGATAGATCCTGATGCTGGCATGGCAAATGACCCTTTGCCCCCATTGGGCTTGCCATGGGTTCCTTGTTTGGAGCCAAAGTCCCTGTGGGACAGGGAGTGGCATCTGTGTCCATGCCGTGCCCTCCACATTTAGTTACCCAGGGTTGTCAGAACTCCATGGGGGAGGGGGAGCTAGCCCCTCCTTACCAGTCCTGCGGAGGAGTAGGGAGTTCCAGGGAGAACAGGAGGAGGAAGGGGATGGTGGAAACTCTCCCAGGCAGCAGAAACCGGGGCTGGGAGTGGGGAGGAGGGACACGGGGGTGGGTTCCAGGCTTTTCCCCACACTTCCTCAGGGATTGCTTTACATAACCAGGGCTGCTTAGTCACCGCTTTTTACTTTTTTTTTGGAAACAATTTTCTCAGCATCACAGCTCCTGTCTCCATTCCTTACTAGTCACCGGTGCTAGGGAAGTCCCTTTTCTTCCGTTCCCTAGGAAACCCAGCACATTTGCCTTTCAAATGATCCAAGGCCTGGGCGGGGGTAGGAGTTCCCTCCCCCTGTACCCCAGCCTCCTACACAGCCACTCCTGCCTCAGTTGGCAATGTCATGTGGCCCAGCCACCTGGAGAAATCTGGGAAGACCAAACTCCCTACCTGGCCTCAGTCCCCATTCTAGACATTTTCAGGCCTTGAATTTGGCTTAGGCTCAGAACCCTTAGCTCAAGTCTTGAGGTGCCCAAGTTGGACTTTAGACATGGCAGATTCTCCTCATTCTTCCATGGGGAAGGGGAGGTGGCAGCGGTGGGCCCGTCTAAGTGAGGCCCAGAGTCCTGGGGCTGGAACTACCTACACTGCCACCACACCCAAGAACAGGCTCTCCCCCTGCCCCCTCCCTTACTCTCAATGTCTTATGATGGGGGAGAGGATTTGGGATGAAGTCCTCTTCCTTCAGTCCCTCTCTGGGTCCCTTACCATTGCTCTGTGTCAGCCTTTGGCAGAATGGAGGCAACCACTTCCTTGGAAAATTGAGCTTTGGGGTAGGGGTAGAGGTGAGTGGGGGGAGGTCTCTTAGAATAGATGCTAGAAACACTAAGCAGAGAACTCAGAATCTAGACCTGGTGTGCCTCATACACTTGCCTTTAAAGGCTATAGTAGTCCATCTTATGAGGAACTCCTCCTCCTGATGTCACAATCCAGGGTCCTTTTTCATGCTTCTCTTGTATCTAAACTTGCTCTTTGGAAAGCCCCCACCTCTGACCCTATTCTCAGTTTTGGATTGTGGGTTTAAACTCTTTGAGTGCTAGGGTGCCAGTCTATAAAATAGAGATACTGATTGAAAAAATAATAAATCATAAAGGTCATAATGTAGATCCTAAAATTACAAGGTGCTTGACCAGTAGGCTTGATGCTATGAATTTAGGGCAATCATGTGAGCTATAATCATAAAACCAAAAGCCCACTGCCATCAAGATGACTCTGACTCACAGCAATGCTATAGGATAGAGTAGAACTGTCCAAAGTGCATCTAAGGTGGTAAATCTTTACTGAAAGCAGACTGCTTCATCTGTCTTCTATAAAGTGGCTGGTGGGTTTGAACTGCCAATCTTTTGGTTAAAGCTGAATGCTTTAATCACTGTGCCACCAGAGCTCCAAAAGTACAAAATCATGACATAGCATGTTGGAACCATTTATTCACTCATTCATGCAAAACATATTTGTGGAGTGCCCACTATGTGCTAAGCATTGTACAAGTCTTTGAAAATCCATCAGATCTAGATTGCTACATCTTCCTGTGGTTGTTGTCAGGTGTCGTCGAGTTGGCTACGACTCACAGTACAACAAAATGAAACGCTGCCGGGTCCTGTGCCAGCCTCACAACCCTTGCTATCTCTACCTGAGAACATCATTGCAGCCACTGTGTCAGTCCATCTCATTTAGGGCCTTCCTCTCCTTCGTTGACCCTCCACTTTACCAAGCATGATATTGTTCTCCAGGGAATGGTCCCTTCTGACAACATGACCAAAGTAGGTGAGATGAAGTCTGGCATTCTTGCTTCCAAGGAGCATTCTCGCGGCACTTCTTCCAGGACAGATTTGCTCGTTCTTTTGGCAGTCCATGGTACTTTAAGTATTCTTTGCCAGCACCACAATTCAAAAGCATCAACTCTTCTTTGGTCTTCCTTGTTCATTGTTCATCTCTCATATGCATATGAGGCTATTGAAAATACCATGGGTTGGGTTAGGCACACCTTAGTCTTCAAGGAGACATCTTTGCTCTTCAGCAATTTAAAGAGGTCTTTTGCAGCAGATTTGTCCAGTGTAATATGTCTTCTGATGTCTTGACTGCTGCTTCCATTGGTGTCTAACCAAACCAAACCAAACTCACTGCCGTTGAGTTGGTTCCAACTCATAGCAACCCCTCTTTGGGTTTCTGAGGTGGTATCTGTATGGAAGTAGATTGCCCAGTCTTCCTTCCAAGGAGTGGCTGGTGGATTTGAACCACCAGCCTTCTGGTTAGCAGTCAAATGCCTTAGGCACTACACCACCAAACCTCCTATTGGTGTCTGTTGTTGTTGTTGTTGTTGTTTGCCGTCGAGTCAAACCCGACTCATAGCGACCCCTCCTTGGGTTTCCGAGGCAGTATCACTAAGGAAGTAGGATTGCCCAACCTTCCTTCCGAGGAGT
This sequence comes from Orycteropus afer afer, assembly GCF_000298275.1. Taxonomy (NCBI): domain Eukaryota; kingdom Metazoa; phylum Chordata; class Mammalia; order Tubulidentata; family Orycteropodidae; genus Orycteropus; species Orycteropus afer. Next base: position 2,495,479 of record NW_006921876.1, read on the forward strand.
GGCTGGTGGGTTTGAACCTCCAGCCGTCTGGTTAGCAGGCAAGTGTCTTAGCCACTATGCTACCAGAGCTCCTAGGGGTATGAAAATACCCAAACCAACCATCAGACAGTTTTAGAGAACACTGAGTTTTTGTCAGGGTCCATGGACCACATACAGAAAATCCCATCTGGGCATAGAAGGGTTTTAATTAGGAGAAAAGTCTCTCAGAATGTTTTCTTTAAGGAAGAGTTCTTAATTTAGGATTCATGGACAGGCTTCAGGGGGGTCTTAATTTAGGATTCATGGACAGGCTTCAGAAATTGCAAATAGTATACATGCTACTGCTTCAACCATTTATCCTAATATTACAAGGTGCTTGTAAGAGTCTAATATTATAACGGTTGTAGCAGTACATCTACAGTGAACTGTCAGAAGTTTAAGCTCAGAAGAAGTTCAAGTTCAGAAAAGAACATGGAACGAAGGCTATCATTGCTAATCTCAGATGGATCTTGGCTGGAAACAGAGAATACCAGAAAGATTTTTTACCTAGTTTTATTGACTATGCAAAGGCATTTGACTGTGTGGATCATAACAAATTATGGATAACAAGGTGAAAAATGGGAATTCCAGAACACTTACTTGTGCTTATGAAGAACCTGTACATAGACCAAGAGGTAGTCATTTGAATAGAACAAGGGAATGTTGTTGTTGTTGTTATGTGCTGTTGAGTTGGACCCGACTCATAGCGACCCCTCCTTGGGTTGCTGAAGCAGTATCACTATGGAAGTAGATTGCCCAACCTTCCTTCTGAGGAGTGGCTGGTGGATTTGAAACGCCAGCCTTCTAGTTAGCAGTCAAGTGCCTTAGGCACTAAGGGAATATTGCATGGTTTTAAATCAGGAAAGGTGTGTGTCAAGGCTGTATCCTTTCACCATACTTATTCAAACTGTATGCTGAGCAAATAATCAGAGAAGCTGGATTATATGAAGAAGAATGGAGCATCAGGATTGAAGGAAGACTCATTAACATCCTGCAATATGTACACAACAAAACCTTGCTTGCTGGAAGTGAAGGGGACTTGAAGCACTTACTGAAGAAGATCAAAGACTACAGCCTTCAGCATGGATTACATCCCAATGTAAAGAAAACAAAAATCTTCACAACTGGACCAATAAGCAGCATCGTAAATGGAGAAAAGATTGAAGTTGTAAAATATTTCATTTTACTTGGATGCACAATCAATGCCCATGGAAGCCACAGTCAAGAAATCAAATGACATATCGCATTGAGCAAATCTGCTGCAAAAGAACTCTTTAAAGTATTAAAGAGCAAAGATGTCACTTTGAAGACTAAGGTATACCTATCCAAGCCATGGTATTTTCAATAACTTCATATGCATGTGAAAGCTGGACAATGAATAAAGAAGACTGTGGAAGAATCCATGCATCTGAATTATGGTGTTGGTGAAGAATACTGAATGTACCATAGACTGCTAGAAGAATGAACGAATCTAACAGGGCAGAAGCAAAGTTGGAATGCTCCTTAGAAGCGAGAATGGTGAGACTTTGACTCTAGTGTTTTGGACATGTTATCATGAGGGACCAGTTCCTGGAGAAGAACATCTGCTTTGTAAAGTAGAGGGTCACTGGAAAAGAAGACCCTCAACGAGATAGATTGACACAGTGGTTGCAACAATGGGCTCACACATAGCAATGACTGAGGATGGCACAGGACCAGGCAGTGTTTTGTTTTGTTGTACATGAGGTCGCTATGAGTTGAAACCAACTCAGTGAACCCTAAAAACAACAACACACATGTTACAAAGAGTTTACACTTGGCCACTAACTGAAGGGTTGGCTGTTCGCATTTACGCAGCAGTATCATGGAAGAAAGCACTGGCGATTTACTGTTATAAGATGACAGCCTATCAAAGCCCTAGAGGGTGCAGTTCTACTCAGATACACATGGGGTTGCCATGGGTCTGAACTGATTTGATGCCAACAGGTTTTGGTAATGTTTGTATGTCTTCTTCTCGGGAGAGAGTCTACACCTTTCATGAGATTTGGGGTCTATGAGCCTCCTGAAGGTCAAAGACCATTTTCTTTTTTAAATTTTTTTTATTGTGATTTGGGTGATGATTTACAGAGCAAAATCACTTTCCATACAGCAGTTCACATATACTTTGTCTCATGTCATTGACCACAGTTTACCACAATGCAACAGCTCCCCTCCCACTTCCTCCCCCTAGTCACCACCTCCCA
>NW_006921876.1:2498818-2511619 GCF_000298275.1 Orycteropus afer afer
AATCCTACTTCCGTAGTGATACTGCCTCGGAAACCCAAGGAGGGGTCGCTATGAGTCGGGGCCGACTCGATGGCACATAACAACAACAACAACAACATTGTTACTGACCCAGCTCCAGAAGCAGCTGTTTTGGAAGCAGAGTATTTTAAGTACTCCTGAAAGTGAGAGCTGGCACACAGGCACCACACCTTGTGGTTCATGTCCACAAGGCGTGTAACCTACCAACCAACTTCCCAGGATGCCTGTCACTCATTTCTGTCAGGGTCACAGGAAAGACCCCTTGCCCAGCCTTCCCACCCAGACCCATAAGAGGCAGTGGCAAGCCCAGGGGGTTCCAGCTACCAGCAGCCTCAGGTCCAATATCTGCCAAAGGGTACTTATTTCATGCATATTCACACCTAGCTTCTCCTCCGAGCAGGGCTCCATGAGGTTAGGGTAGAGGGTAAGTTATGAGTCTCCTGCCTATCTGGACAAGGGCTGGGGGCAACCTCAGACTTTTCAGGTCTCTGTTTTCTACCATTCCAACCTCACTTTTATTTCCCTTCTGTATTTGGATCTTTTCTCATTCCTTTCTTCAGAATAAGCTAATGCATATGCCTAGCTAGCAATTTTCTATGGGTTTTCATTCCTCTGTTCCTCAGTCCTGAGGAAAGATGAGTATTGCTATCAAATTGGGATCGGCAGCTGTCCGTAGAGTCACACCTCCTGCGATTTAGGCTATGGCCATCTCCCTCTTGCCTTTAGCTCAAGGCTTGGTTTCCTCACCAGACAATGGTGACTGCAATGCCCTGGAGGGATTAATGAAGGGCAAGGCCCTCCAAGAGCTGTCTGCTTGGCTGCTCCTAGGGGCTTCAGTGGCTGTCTTGGGGCTGATGGTCAGATGCTTAGGTGGAAACTAGTTCCCAGCTTCACTGGGCTCCTCCTAGAAGTCAACCACGGTCACTGTTCTTAGAGAGAGCCCAAAGCAGATATCAATATAATTACAACAATGAATAATGATCACTTAACAAAGGTTTGTGCTTCAAGTGCCTCCTATATACCCAGGAGTGGAAAAAGCACAGGGTTTGGAGTCAGACAGAGCTGGGGGTCAAAGCCCAGAGTTACTCTCACTGGTTGAGTGACCTTGGGGAAGTTATGTAACTTCTCTGAATCTTGGTTTCTATATTTGTGAAAGGAGGCACTGACACCTCAGCTCTAGGGTGTTGTATTACACAAGACAGCATATTAAGGCCCCTATAAGGAATCCAGGGAGTCCCTGGGTGATACCGATAGCTAACAGGCTTGGCTGCTAGCTGAAAGTTTGGAGGTTCAGGTCCACACGGTGGTGCCTTGGAAGAAAGTCCTGGCAATCTACTTTCAAAACTCAGCCATTGAAAACCCTGTCGAGCACAGTTCTACTCTGACATACATTGGGTTGCCATGAGTTAGAATCAACTTGGTAGTAGCTGGTATGGAATCTGGGATGCAGTAGACATGTGATCTCTGTTGGTTTTCTTCTTTCCTCATCACCTGCACCCCACTACCAAGCTGAGTGCATATATAAGTGGAGAAGGGTGTCAGTGAGGGCTGAAGGAATATATGAAGTTTTAATAAAAGTGGGGAGTAAGTTAGGCTTAGAACTCATAGAGACCCTCATTGAGTTTCCGAAGCAGTAGATCTTTAGGGAAGTTAATTTCCCCATCTATCTTCCATGGAGCAGCTAGTGGGTTTGAACTGCCAACCTTCTGGTTAGCAGTCAAAAAATGCCTCAGGCACTGTGCCACCAGAGATCCTCAGGAGATGCATAAAAACACAAATGCAACCATTGCCATGGAGTCAGAGCCGACTCATAGTGACCCCTCCTTGGGTTTCCGAGGCAGTATCACTATGAATGTAGATTGCCCAACCTTCCTTCCGAGGTGCGGCTGGTGGGCTTGAATTGCCAGCCTTCTGGTTAGCAGTCAAATGCCTTAGGCACTATGCCACCAGAGCTCTTAGAAGATGGGTAGAACAGCAATAATACACACAAGCATCAAACTTGGTGGGGAAAAGGTGTTCAGGAATAAAAGGCAGGGAGGCAACAGGACTGGAATAGGCAAGAAGAGTTAGAATATGGTTGTTTTCTAGAATTTGTCCTTGATGCCTTGTCTTTAGGGAAACTGAGGCAGTGCAGTGGCCTTGAATTCTGGCTCTACTGCCTGCGATGGGTGTGACCTCATAGCCCCCCCACCCCACCCCCCGACCTCATGTCCTGGGAGAAGTGCCAGGCTTGGGTGCTGCCAGCCCGGAGCCTGATTTAGCGCACGCCTTGTTAAGAGAAGCTAATTAACAAACCTGCATTTAAATAAGCAGCCGCCTGGGTGTTTGTAACCACCGCCTTATTGAATTGTGACAAGTTATTAGCCCTTGCATGTTAAATGAAACAGAAGCATCCAGGAAAAACCCCTAAATCCAATCTGCATAAAGCAGATTCCTACTGTGAAAATGACGGCAGCAAAAACTGATTCACTTGCCGCTTTGGAGAGAACTCCAGGCCTCCCTTCTTTAGAGGTTACATAACCCTCTGTCAACAGCGATGACACCAGGAGAGAGGCAGGAGCAGGAGGGGAGGACCATGCGAGAAGTTCCAAGCTTCCTCTGGGGGCTCCATCTCCCTTTGGGAGTGTTGGAACAGAGCCAGGGCAAGGGGTCAAGGCCTGCCATGCCAGGCACCAGGTACAGTCCAACTACCAATGTATCCCAGAGCTTGCCATGTGTGAGCTGGGGCTGGGCCTGCTTCCTGGAGATATCAGTGTCTCCAGAACTCTTTGTCACCCATTTGGCCCAGCTCTTTTCAGGTCTAAATGCTGCTCCCACAGCAGTGGGATAGCGGAACAGCTTAGCATATATAGAGAGGGGTCTGGCCTCATGGCAACATCGGTTTCATTTAGGAGGCATGTGTCTGAATTTTCTTCAAACTATGGGAAAGTGTGAGCATGGGCCAAGGTCAGTGGTATCTTGATCATTTTTTTTTTTTTTTTTTTTTAAGTATAAGTGCTCAATAGCCCTCAACTGTCCACTACCAAGGATATTAGACCCTAGGAAATGCAACTTAGGAGCTCTGGTAGCATAGTGCCTAAGGCACTTGACTGCTAACCAGAAGGCTGGCGGTTCAAACCCACCAGCCACTCCTCAGAAGGAAGGTTGGGCAATCTACTTCCGTAGTGATACTGCCTTGGAAAACCAAGGAGGGGTCGCTATGAGTCAAGTCTGACTCCACGGCAGTGAGAGTTTGAGAAGAAATGGAGCTTGGAGCTTTCATGTCCTCATGTTATGTTCACCATCCTTGTGGGGCACCTATGCCTCTCCTTAGCACCTCTTGTCTGGTGCCCAGGAAAGAACCATGGACAGATCAAGATCTTGAGCATTCTCTAACATGGCATTTCAGAGACTATACAAAACAAGGATGCTGTTCAAGGAATATCAAAGTGCACTTTGGTTTGGACCAAGTCCATGGTGTGATGTCTAGCCACAAATGCTCCTCCTATTTATTAGAGGATGCCTGGGTGGTGCAAACAGTTAACTCATTTAGGTACTAACTGAAAAGTTGGAGGTTTGGGTCCATCCAGAGGTAGCTTGGAAGAAAGGCCTGGCAATCTACTTCTGAAAAATCAGCCACTGAAAACCCTATGGAGCACAGTTCTATTCTGACATACATGGTGTGGTAGTTAAGTTATGTCTCAAATTGGCTGGGCCTGGTTTTGAGCAGGTGGGCAGCTGGATGTAGTATAGTCATTCCCTGTGATGAGATTGGTAAACAACTCCATGGTGGAATCTACTGGAGCAGCTGAGTAGCTGCCTTAGGGATGTAGTCTGCTTCCAGTACATAAAAAGACAGTTTTGGGAAAGATCTCTGAGCTTTTTGGCAAGCTTGGGCCCTGCATGTAGCCAAGTCTTCATTCAGCAGCCTGCCTTGTTTCCTGCTGATCTTGGGACTGTTTCTGGACTTGAACTAGTGGTCTGCCATGTTGCTTGATAGTCTTGAGACTATGCCATTTTATTTGTTGACCTGGGTTTGTCAGCCTCAGCAGTCAGCAGCTGCCTGAGCTAAGAGATGCCTCTTGCCAGTACCAAGAGGCAGAGCTGACGCCCAAGGTCGAGGGGCTTTCACCCAGGCCTAGAGCTGGCACTTTGAACTCAGACTTCTAGCCTTCTAAACTATAGGAGAATAAATTCCTGTTTGTTAACAACCCCATTTGTGGTATTTTCTGTTAGAGCAGCACTAGAGTTAACCAAAACATGGGGTCACCATGAGCTGAAGTAGACTTCAGGGCAAATTTCTTTCTTTTTGAATCAGGGGAAGGGGAATTGAGACTAAAGTCCAGATGGGGAGTCAGAGGTGACCAGAGGTGTTAAAGATCCAAATAGACCTAGCGCTGCCACTTGTTAATGTGGCAGAGTGTGTCCTTGGGAAAGGTATTTATCCTTTCTGAGCCTGCTACCTCGTTAACCGTGGGAACAATACTGACCATACAGTGTCCTGTGAACAGTAAATGAGGTAGCGTCTATTAGCTGTGTCTAGCACAGAGTATGTAGTCAACAGATGGTAACAGAGGGCGGCTTCTGTTACTACTGAGGCAGTGGCAGGCTGACAAGCAAACACGGAGGTGAGTTTCCTGGGCTTCATTGCTGGTCAGAGTTGATCCTGGAGATAACAGGTGGTATGTGAAAGAACATGAGCACAGGAGACAAGCAGAACTGATTTTAAATCTTGGCTTCACTCCTTCCTGGCTATATCACCATGGATAAGTTAATGAACTCTGAACCTCAGTTTCCTCATGTGTAAAATAGTGTTACTACTTATCTCTCAGGGTTGTAGTGAGAATGATATAAGTTAATATATGTATAGAGAGTGCCCAGCACAGAGTAGAAATGAAAGAAATCCTGATTCTCTTTCTCTGTCCACCGCTTACCCACTTTATCCATCTTTTTGTTTCCCAGCAATAGAACTGCTAAACCATCCATTCTAGAAGGTTCTGGATTAGTGATACCAAAGAATGATTACTCCAGTATATTGTAGTATGCTTTGCCATAAGTTTTTCTTAGAATTGGGCTGAGACCTAAGCTAAGAGGCCAGACATATTTCTGGACTTTGAAAACCCATCTATTATCAACTGTTTCAAATTGCCAGAGCAGCTGTATAGCACAGGGAGAAAATAATCTCTCTCTCTTCAGTCCTTCTAACAGCCAATTCCTTGAATCGACCAATCAGAAGTTATTCATCTTTACATCACACTCTGTTCAAAGCTTCATGGTAGGCACTGTGGGAAAAAGAATTAATTGAGAAAGCCCACGATCAATGCCAAGTGAGTCATTCAAAGGCAAGAGGGCTGGTCTCTTCTAACTGGGATTCTCACATTCCAACCAGATTGAGATCTTCAGGGGTAATCCTCCAGGAACGCTTCCCAGAGCCCGTCTTGGAAGGTGGGTAGACTTAGCACAGGTGGGAAGAGGAGTGGTGTTCTAGAGGAAAGGAGTAAGTGAGTGGAGTTGAAAGGCTGGGTTCTGTTTTTAGATACAGCAAGTCTGTCAGTCAGGCTAAAGTGAAGGATTTCTACTGGAGATGTGGTCAGAAGGGGAAGAATTAGGCAAGGTCATAAAATCTCAAACTGATATTGCCTGAGGGAGATTGCTCCAGTCTTGAGACAAGCCCTTGGCAGACACAGAAGCAGAGGAGATACCAGCATTTTGTCAGGTAATTTTTGTTTCCATGGTACCCATCCCCTCTCTCTTTCAATCAAAAGCTACTCTTTGTGCTGATTCCCAGTTGGTTAGTGATGGCATGAGAAAAAAGAGTTAATCAGTAACAATAATGTTCACTCTGCCCCAAAGCTGCTATTCAGTCAACAAACACGTACCAGGGATAAGGTGGATTAAACATGGCCGCTACTCTCAGAGTCTAGTTGGGGAATTTGAGAAATAAAATAATAATAATAACAATAATGGCACTACTGTGCCAAATGCTAAATTCCATAGTAAAGGAATGTATAAGCTATGGTGGTTTCCCAGAGGAGAAGCGGCTCAATGCTGTCTGTGTAAAAGAAGGTAGTTTCTGGCAAGGTGTTGTAAAGAACAAAATGGTTAAACTAAGCTTAAATCATAAAATCAATAAAAGATGATTTAGGCAGACAAGGGGGTTGAGGGGATGGCTGGGACAGGAAGGGCTTAACTAACATAAGAACTCTGTTATTGTTGCAGTAGATTTATCTAGGGGTCATGGAGAGAGGTGCTGGTGAGCAATGAGGCTGAGGAGGAGCCTAGGGAGGTCAGGAAGGGCCTCACATGCCTTACTAAGGTGTCTAGATTTTTCTCTGTAAGTGTAGGAAGTAATTAAAGGATTAAGTCAGAGAATGGTCAGATGAAAGCAGTATTTTTCTCTAGTGAGGTGCTGGAAGACAGGTTAGAGAGCACAGAGACTGGAAGCAAGATGACCAATTAGGAAAAAACCGAACAAACTAGTTGCTGTCAAGTCGGCTCCAATTCACGGTGATCTCGTGTCAGAATAGAACTATGCTCCATACGGTTTCCAATGGCTGATTTTTCAGAAGTAGCTCATCAGGCCTTTCTTCCAAGACACTTGAACCTCCCACCTTTCAGTTAGCAGCCGAATGTGTTCATGGTTTGCACTATCCAGGGACTCCTGACCGGTTGGAAGAAGTGACCTTACTCCAGGCTGGATGAGAGCCTGGAAAGGAAATGGTAGGCTCCAGACACTTAGGAGGCACAAAGCAGGAGAGAAGGGAGACTCTAGAATGATTCCCAGGTTTCTGTCTTGGGTGGATGGAGATGTTATAGAGCAAGACGGTTCATGGGCAGGGAGTGCGGGGTGTGTGGGGAAGACAATGTTTCATTATTAACACATTGAGAGTGGGCTTGCAGAGCACCCAGGCAGAGATATGTAGTAGGGACACAGGTCTGGAGCTGAAGAAGAGGTAAATAGGGCTGGGTGAAGTCTTATGAATGGATGGACTTATTCTGGAAAAGTATAATGGAAAAGGGATACCGATAGAACCAGGAGGAACAGAGTAGATAGTCAGCCAGAGGAAAGCAAGCCTGTGAAGGAGACTGAGAGGCCCAGCCTCAGAGGTGAGAGGAAAACCATGGTAGCCAAAGGAAGAGAGAGTTTCAAAATGGGAGATGTCAATCATCTAAATACCACTGAGATGTCACTGAGATGAGAGCTGAAAAGTTCCATCCGATGTGGCAGCAAAGAGGTCAGCTGTGAAGAAGAGCAGTTTCAGCGGGGGTGGGGGTGGGGTGGGGAATGAATGGAAAGTGGAGGAGGAGACATTGCAAGTGCAGGCTGCTTTCAGAAGCAGCTTGACTGTGAAAGCAAGGTGGGAGTTGGGGTGCCTTAGAAGGAGGGGAGGCTCCAAAAGCCCTTCTGTAGTAGGTTGTGGCAGTGGGGACTGAGGTTAGCAGAACCAGAAGGGGCCACAAACAGGGTCTAGCGCTTCATGGCTGTGTTCAAAGTCTCACACAATGCTTGTAAGGGGTGCTCAAGATAAATATCTAGTCTTAGAACCTCCCTAGGCATCAGTTTCCTCACTTGTAAAATGAAGGAGCTGAGTCATAGCATTGCTAGGGCTCTTGATAATCCTAAAATTTGATTGCTGTGACGGCTACTACTCCTATGCTGCTGGTAGGGTTCTAGATTGATAGGAATAGTAAATTCTGGATAGCATTTTTATTTCCTTGTAGGGGTGTGTGTATGTGTGTATGTATATGTGTATGTGTATGAAGGAGCTCTGGTGGGTGGTATAGTGCCTAAGGCATTTGACTGCAAGCTAGAAGGTTGGCAGTTCAGATCCACCAGCCACTCTGTGGAAGGAAGACTGGGCAATTTACTTACGTAAAGATTTACTGCCTCAGAAACCCAATGGGTCAACTCAAAGGCAGTGTGTTTGGAGTTTTGATACACACACACACACACACACACACATATGTACACAGCATATATATACATATACACAGCTTATATATACACACACACCATATATATATATACACATACCATATATATATATATATATATACATGTACCATATATATATATACTCACACACCATACATATATATACACCATATATATAACAAAATGTGTGTGTGTGTGTATATATATATATATATATATATATACATATAACAAAACATTTGCTGTTTCAACTTTTTTACATGTATAATTCAGCGACATTAACTATCTTCATCATGTTGTCATCCATCACTACTATCTGTTTCTAAATTTTTCCATCATCTTTCATGGGTGCTCAGTACTCACTAAGGAATGACTTCCCCTCCCCCCTCCCTCCTAATAACCACCAATATTTTGGTCTCTATACATTTGTCTATTCTGGATGGTATTTTTAGTAGTAAAGACCACAAAGCCTTTGAGTGCGTGAAACTTTTGACCAGCAATTCTATCTCTATGAATTTATTCTAAGAAAGTATGGAGGTGAATGAAGACTTGTGTATTCACAACTTTGTTCATTGCAGCATTTGTTAATAATATATATAGGAAAAATTAGATACAACCTAATGTCCAATAGTAAGGGATTGGCTGAGTAAATTATAGTACATCCATATGGTAAACCACTTTTGCACTAAAAATCATGATTTAGAAGAATATGTGTTGACATGGGGAAATGTTAATGATATATTGCTAAGTTAAAAAGCAGGCTACATTACAGAGCGTACAGTATGATACATTCATTTTTAAAGTATTTGATTAGGACACAGACCAAATCTTTAATTAATGTCATTTTTTTCCTCTCTTGGCAAGCAAGTAGAATATTATCTGGAATAAAGCAACTAAAAAACTAAACAGGAATACAGAGTTGTACTAAGTGTGTTCATGTGAATTTTTAAGTCATTAGGTATGAATTGACTCCATGGCAAACAACAACATCAACAGAATGGAAAGTAAACTGCCAGTGAGTCAAAGTAGTGGACAAATTCTAAAATGAGAGGATTTTCAAAGTAGAATTCAACCTAGAGATCACTTGGTCCAACATCTTCAGTTTAAAATGAAGAAATATAAGGACAGTTACTAGTTGAGGATGGGGATGGAGATGGGCAAAAACCAGAACTACTACCATCAAGTAGATTCAGACGCATAGCAACCCTACAAGACAAAGTAGAACAGCCCCATAGGGTTTCCAAGGCTGTAAATCTTTATGGAAGCAGACTGTCTCATCTTTCTCTCATGGAGTGGCTCATGGGTTTGAACTGCCAAACTTTTGGTTAGCAGCCAAATGCCTTAACCTCTGCACCACGAAGTCTCCTAGTTTCTTAGTTTATGATAACATTTTGTCACGTCTCAGAGAAATCCTGCTGGTATTTAAAGGTGAGTAGTAGCATAGTGCCTAAGGCACTTGACTGTTAACCAGAAGGCTGGTGGTTCAAACCCACCAGCCACTCCTCAGAAGGAAAGTTGGGCAATCTACTTCCATAGTGGTAACGCCTTGGAAACCCAAGGAGAGATTGCTATGAGTTGGGTCCGCTTGACGACAAATAACAACAGATTCCTAGCAGGTCCCTGGGTCCCTGATGCAAACAATTTGTGCTTGACTCCTAACTGAAAGGTTGGCAGTTTGTATCCCCCCTGAGGGTCTTGGAAGAAAGTCCTGGCCATCTTTTTTCAAAAGGTCACAGCCATTTAAACCATTATGGAGTGCAGTTCTACTTTGACTGTGACACACATGGGTTTGTCATGAGTCGGAATCAACGCAAGGGGAACTGTTTTTTGTTTATTTATTTGTTTCTCTTTTGGGTATGCCTAGCATTCTGAGATGAGACTACAGAGTCTTTCCATGCCCTTCAACCCCTGGAGGCTTGGGCAGCCCAAGCTGCTCTAGACCCCAGGACTGTACCTGGGCCTCCTGCAGTGTTCTGGAGCAGCTCAGCTTGTAGACTCTCCAGTGGGGCCTTTCTGGAGCTGATCCAGTATCCCAAAGGGAAATCAGTCTCTGGGTGACTTAGAACTGGGCTTCACTTTCTTCCTAAAGAATCTTTCCTCACTTCGTGAGGCACTTTGTGATATGATTCTCCTTCCTCAAAATAAGGTTCCTCTCTTCCTCCCAAAGTCCCTGGGTGCTGTAAAATGTTAACATGCTTGGCTGCTAACTGAAAAGTTGTAGGTTCAAGTCCATTAAGTGGTGCCTCAGAAGAAAGGCCTGGTGATCTACTTCTGAAAAATCAGCCACTGATATCCCTCTGGAGCAAAGTTCCACTCTGATACACATGGGGTCACCGTGAGTTGGGATTGACTTGATGACAAAGTTGTTATGTGTATGTGCCATAAAGTTGTCTCCGACTCATAGTGACCTTATGCACAACAGAATGAGACATTGCCTGGTCCTGTGCCAGCCTCATGATTCCTACTATACCTGAGCCCATCACTGCAGCCACTGTGTCAATCCATCTTGTTGAGGCCCTTCCCCTTTTTCATTGACTGATGGCAATGGGTTTGGTAATATATCATATTGCTTATTTATTGTGTTTATTGTCTTGTCTTCCCCCTTTAGAAAGTAAACCACATGAAGAAAGGGTTCTTTTTGTTTCGTTTATTGATGTATCCAAAGTGCCTAGAATACAATGGTACAGTGTAGCCACCCCAAAAATATTTGTTGAATGAACAAAAAAAAGTTGAGAACTTAGAAGCATCCTCCTCCTCCCCACTACCAGAAAAACTTACACAGGAAATTTAAGATAGCTCTTAATAGAAGGGATTGCAATGTTTAGGATGAGCATTGTAATTATGTTCAAAGAGTGGCTCCCAAGCCCCCCCTGACACCCCAACACTAACTCCTCAGTCTCAGAACCACTGTCTTCATATACTTGGAAGCCTTCCTTTTGTTAGCCTTCAGCCATTGTACAGACTGATGATCCATTCACTCGTTCATTCATTCATCAAATATGCAAACACAGAGCCAGATGCAGTTTCGCCCACAAGGAGATCCTATAGAACTGAATGTCCCACAGGCAGCATGGAATCACCTCATGAGAGTTGCAGATACAGGAAGTCAGGGCATGGTGAGATTCCTTATAGCTAAGACACACGAGGAAGCCTTCATGAATCAGACGGGATTTGAAATACGGGTGGAATATGAGGAGGAAGGGAAGAGGAAGACATCCCAGGCATGGCAGTGAGCATGGCCAAGGCTCAGCAGTGGGAAGAAACACTGGGGTCATTTTGGGGTTGCTGGGGTTGGTTGGAATGATGAGATCATATGGGATTGAGGGGGAATAAAAGCTGGGGTAAGGCCTGACCTGAAGGGTCTTGTGACTACCTTTGGAGAGCTTCGTTTTCTAGTTCTGAATTTGCACATTTAACAGGCTCTGGAGAAATGGAGAGTTGGCTTCTTTCTCAGCAAACAGACGGGGTTTAATTGCTGTTACTGTCAGTGTAGTTGCAAATATCATATAAAAAGAGCTTTTTGGCTAATTGTTTTTAGAATAAAAATTCAAGAACTATGTATAGATATTATGCATCCAGGGTACTTTAAAGATCAAACTGTTTATATTACCCTTAAATACAGTCTTTAACAGGAGGCGCTGGATCTGTGAGTGACAGGGACACACAATGATCCCTCAGGGCTTAAGATGCTGGAACATTATGACAGCCTTAACTTTCTTGGTGGGGGTGGGGAGGGCAGCTAGCGCCCTTTGATTGGTCAGAGGCTCAGAAGAATAGATAGCGAAACTGGGTAATTTCACAGGCACCATTAACCTAAAGTGCTGCCTTCATGCATGCCCCCCCCCCATACACACAGAGAGGAAGATGAATTCCTTAGGTCTTTCGGGAGAAAGAGGTTGCATTGTCCAATGGACATGGTACAGAGAAGGAGGCAGCAGGGAGCCAGGTAGAGGTGAGACTCAACATTCCCATCTTGTCTTCTTTCCTTCACCTGCAGCTTTCTTTCCCCACCAGAGCCCATTGCTCCCAAATGATATAAGAGGGTTTTTTTTTTTTTTGGTCTCTGTGTGTGGCTGCACAAATAAAGCAAATTCATATCTATTCATTGCCATCCTGTACTCATGCTCAAACCTATCTCAAATTTTAATTTGGGAGCTTTTAGAAAGGCAAATTTATTTGTGACACCATCCAAATTCTATTTTATTGGAATCCTATTCTTAAAGGATGCAATTGACTCTTGAGAAAGCTGTGAGCTTCTCCTTTTTATATTTTCCCAAAATGTGTGTGTGAGTGCACATTAGTTTTAGGGTTCTCTGCATATCTTATGTACAACCACAAAATGCATATTCACAAGGCAGCTACAAGTGTATATTTATTCATCACATATATGTGTAACACAGTGCAGACTCCTGTAAGCCAATGTTGATGTTATCATATTTAATTCACTTAACAAACATTTAATAAGCACTTACTATTCATTGAACACATATCTAGGCCCTGAGAGTAGCACAATGAACAAGTCAGACAAAACCCTTACCTTAGGGAACTGACATTTAAAGCCACTAGATACTTAATACAAGGTTTCCAACAAATGTGAGGAAATCTAAATTGATAGTCACCAAGCATGCTAGTTGAATATGTAAGTAGATCAATGTTCCCTTAATCCAAGAAAGACAACACATTTCCAGCCAACAAACATATGAAGAAATGCTCATGATCATTAGCTATTAGAGGGATGCAAATCAAAACAACACTGAGATACCATCTTGCTCCAGCACTAGTAGCAAAGTTCAACAAGACAGACAATAACAAATGCTGGCGAGGTTGTGGAGAGATTGGGACTCTCATACACTGCTGGTGGGACTGTA
>NW_006921876.1:2513155-2513818 GCF_000298275.1 Orycteropus afer afer
AACTGTGGTCAATGTCATGAGACAAAGTATATGTGAACCTCTGTATGGAAAGTAAATTTGCTCTGTAAACCTTCACCCAAATCACAATTAAAAAAGAAAGAAAGAAAGAAAGAAAGACAACACATTTGGGTCAAACAGTTGCAAGTAAGGGTGGTTGGCATTAAGATTCTATGCCATAGGCAATCTTCAAGGGCTGTAAGGCCATGCCCTCACAGAATACTTCTGGGTGGTTTTAAGGTGGAGATGAATGAGCAGGGAGGGTGTGGGGAGTTGGTGAGGCTATGGAGGATTGGGAGGCGTTTCCTTTGTGATCTCTTTTTATACCACCCTGAATGCACCCAATCTCATCTGATCTTGGAAGCCAAGCAGGGTTGGGCCTGGTTAGTACTCGGATGGGAAACTACCTAGGAATACTGGGTGCTATAGCCCCTGGTGGTGCAGAGGTTAAGTGCTTGGCTGCCAACCAAAAGGTTGGCAGTTAAAATCTACCAGCCACTCCACAGGAGAAAGATGTGGCAATCTGCTTCTGTAAAGATTGTTGTTGTTGTTATGTGCCGTCAAGTCGGACCTGACCCATAGTGACCCCTCCTTGGGTTTCTGAGGCAGTATCACTACAGAAGTAGATTGCCCCATCTTCCTTCTGAGGAGTGGCTCGTGGGTTTG
>NW_006921876.1:2514083-2518831 GCF_000298275.1 Orycteropus afer afer
GCTAACCAGAAGGCTGGTGGTTCAAAGCCACCAGCCACTCCTCGGAAGGGAGGTGGGGCAATCTACTTCCTTAGTGATACCACCTTGGAAACCTCAGGAGGGGTTGCTATGAGTCAGCTCTGACTCGATGGCAGTGCATTGCATTATATAGCATCAGTATGAGTTGGAATTGACTTGATGGCACTGGCTTTGATTTGGTTTTTATAGGTTTTACCAAGGAACTCAGTGGTTAAGAACTCAGCTGCTAACCAAAAGGTCAGTGGTTCAAACCCACCAGCTGCTCCATGGGAGAAAGATGTGGCAGTGTGTTTCCATAAAGATTATAGCCCTAGAAACCCTATGGGGCAGTTATACTCTATTCCTTAGGGTTGCTAGGATTTGGAATTGATCTGATGGCAATGAATTTTTTTAAAAAGTAAATTTTACCACCACTTGTCTGTCAGTTTGTCATAGTGTAGTGGCTTGCACGTTGCTGTGATGCTGGAAACTATGCTACCAGTATTTCAAATACCAGCAGTTTAGTGAACAGATTTCAGTGGCACTTTCAGACTAAGACAGACTAGGAGGGAGGACCTGATGATATAACTGGAAAAAATTGGCCAGTGAAAACCTTATGGACAGCAGTGGAACATTGTCTGATATAGTGCTGAAACTACCTCAGGTGGGAAGATACTCAAAACATGACTAGGGGAGAGCTGCCTCCTCAAAGTAGAGTGACCTTAATAACAGAGGTGGAATGAAGTTTTCAGGACCTTCAGTTGCTCATGTGGCATGATTCAAAACAAGAACAAACATGCATGACTAATTAGAATGTAGAATGTACAAAGTATGAATCAAGGAAAATTGGAAGTTGTCAAAAATGAAATGGAACAGTTGAAGATCAATATCCTAGGCATTAGAGAACTGAAATGGACTAGCATTGGTGCTAAAGGAGTGGGGAGGAGGCATCTTCTGACCTCCTCTAACTCCACAAGAGGAGGGCAGAATCACTATCAGCAGGCCAAGGCCTGTTCTTATGAGGCCAGACATGCCAGCACTCTCTAGACCTCTTGCCATCCTTGACACCAACTGTCCCTCCTGTGGTACCTACCACCTCTCTGCTGGGTTCAATAATTCACTGCAGTGGCCACACAGAACTCACAGATTATGGGGTTTATTAGGGAAGCAACAGGTTATAATTCAAATTCAGGAACATGCTTAGGATACAGTTCTTTGGTCTGGACAGTCTCCCCGCTGCTGTACCCTTAGACACTCCTCTCTGGCCCTTGGCCTCTCAGCCTGGCCTTTGCCTCTGTGGGCCCAGGTAAGCCTGCCGCTCTGTCTCATGCCACTTAGTTCCACTGCTGCCATCTCTCAGCCAGGCTTTTCTCTCAGCCCGGCATCTCTCTCTCAGCAGTGTGTCTCACTCTCAGCAGTGCATCTCTCTCAGCAGCATTCCTCTCTCAGCCAGCAGTCAGAGATTCCGTCTGCCTCTAGGAGAGCTCATTTTGAGCCTGGCAAAGTGGCAAAACCAACCAATCCCAACATCAGAGTTCTACACACCTGAGAGAGAGTGAACTTTTCCAGAAGATTACTTTGTGCTGCCCCAGGTGGATGACTTTAGCAAGCACCTACTCAATTGCTCACAGAAATGTGGGAGTTACAAAAACCATGTCTAGAAAACCCACACCATGTAATTCACTACACCACAGTTGGCAAATTTGAATTGGACAATCATATAGTCTACTATGCCAGAAAGGACAAATTGAATGGTGTTGCATTTATTGCCAAAAAGAACATTTCAAGACCTATCTTGAAGTACTATGTTGTTAGTGATTGGATAGTATCCACACACTTACAAAGAAGACCAGTTAATGTAACTATTATTCAAATTTACACACCAAACACTAATGCCAAAGATGAAAAAATGGAAGTCTTCTATCAATTTCTGCAGCCTGAAATTGATCAAATATGCAGTCAAGATGCATTGATAATTACTGGTGGTTAGAAAATGAAAGTTGGAAACAAAGAAGAAGCATCAATAGCAGTTGGAAAATATGGCCTTGGTGATAGAAATGAAGCCCAAATTTGCCTGTTGGATTGCAAGACCAACTACTTATTCATGGGAAATACATCATTTTCCAACACCATGAATGGTGACTATACATGTGGACCTCACTTGATGGAATAAACAAAAATAAAATCAACTACATCTGTGGAAAGAGATGATGGAGAAGCTAAATATCATCAGTCACAATAAGGCCAAGGGCTGACTTCAGAAGACCATCAATTGTTTACATGAATGTTCAAGCTGAAGCTAAAGAAATTTAAAACAGTCCATGAGAGCCAAAGTATCACCTTGAGTATATCCACTTGAATTTGAAGACCATCTCAAGAATAGATTTGATGCATTGAACACTAATGATCGAAGACCTGATGAGTTGTGGGATGACATCAAGAACATTACACATGAAGAAAGCAAAAGGTAATTGAAGAGACAGGAAAGAAAGAAAGATCAAAATGGATGTCAGAAGAGACTCTGAAACTTGCTCTTACACATAAAGAAGCAAAAGTGAGTGAAAGAAATGATGAAGTAAATGATGTGAACAGAAGATTTCAAAGGGTAACTCAAGCACCCGGAATGCTCCTTGGAAGCAAGAATGGCCAGACTTCATCTCACCTACTTTGGTCATGTTATCAGAAGGGACCATTACGTGGAGAAGGACGTCATGCTTGGTAAGGTGGAGGGTCAAAGACAAAGGGGAAGGCCCTCACTAAGATGGATTGACACAGTGGCTGTGGCAATGGGCTCAAGTAGAGCAAGGATTATGGAGCTGGCTCAGGACCGGGCAGTGTTTCATTCTGCTGTGCATAGGGTTGTTATGAGTTGGAGATGACTCGACAGCACCTAACAACAACAACCACAACTCAAGAAGACAAAGTAAAGTATTATAATGAAATGTTCAAAGATGTGGAGTTAGAAAACTGAAGGGAAGAACACACTTGACATTTCTCAAGCTGAAAGAACTGAAGAAAAAAATTCAAACCTCGAGTTGCAATACTGAAGAATTCTATGGTCAAAATACTGAATGATGCAGGAATCAAAAGAAGATGGAAGGAATACACAGAGTCACTGTATCAAAAAGAATTGGTTGATGTCTCACCATTTCAGGAAGTAGCATGTGATCAATAAATGATGGTACAGAAAAGTTAAATCCAAGCTGCACTGAAGGCATTGGTGAAAAACAAGACTCCAGGAATTGACAGAATACCAGTTGAGATGTTTTAAAAAATGGATGCAGCACTGGAAACAATCATTTGTCTATGCCAAGAAATTTGGAAGACAGCTACCTGGCTATCTGACTGGAAGAGAGCCATTCCAAAGAAGGTTATCTAACAGAATATGGAAATTGTTGGACAATATCATTAATATTACACACAAGTACAATTTTACTGAAGATAAGTAAAAAATGGTTGAAGCAGTACATCAACAAGGAATTGCCAGAAATTTAAGATAGATTCAGAGGAGGATATAGATTGAGGGATATCATTGCTGATGTCAGAAGGACATTGACTGAAAGCAGAGAATACCAGAAAGATGTTTACCTGTGTTTTATTGACTTCACAAAGGCATTTAACTATGTGGAGCATAACAAATTATGAATAACATTGTGAAGAATGAGATTTCCAGAACACTTAATTGTGTTCATGCAGAACCTGTATGTAGATTAAGAGGCAGTTGTTTGAACAGAAAAGGAAATACTACCTGGTTTAAAACAAAACAAAACAAGACAAAAAGTGTGCCACAGGGTTGTATTCTTTCACCATATTTATTCAGTCTGTATCTTGAGCAAATAATCTGAGAAACTAGACTATATGCAGAAAAATGTGCCATCAGGATTGGAAGAAGACTCATTAACAACTTGCCATATACAGATGATAGAACCTTAACTTGCTGAAAGTGAAGAGGACTTGAAGTGCTTACTGATGAAGATCAGTTTGGATTACACCTTAATATAAAGAAAACAAAAATCCTCATAAGTGTACCAATAATCATGGTAAATGGAGAAAATATTGAAATGACAAGGATTTAATTTTACTTGGATCTACGATCAATGCCCATAGAAGCAGTGGTCAAGAAACCAAAGGCATACTGCATTAGGCAAATCTGCTGCAAAAGACCTCTTTAAAGTGTTAAAAAGTGAAGATGTCATTTTGAGGACTAAGGGCACCTGACCCAAGCTATGATATTTTCAATATGCCTCATAAACATGCACAAGTTGGACAATGAATAAGGAAGACCAAAGAGAAATTGATGCCTTTGGATTATAGTCTTGGCAAAGAATATTGAATATACGATGGACTGCCAGAAAAATAAACAAATCTGTCTTGAAAGAAGTACAGCTAGAATGCTCCTTAGATGTGAGGAAGGCGAGACTTCATCTCACCTACTTTGGCCATGTTATCAGGAGGGACTGGTCCCTGGAGAAGGACATCATGCTGGAAAAGTAGACGGTCAACAAAAAAGAGGAAGACCCTCAATGAGATGGATCAACAGAGGAACGGCAACAATGAGCTCAAACATAGCAACATTTGTGAGGATGGTGCAGGACTAGGTGGCGTTTCATGCTATCTTTGTGATGAATCAGATGACACTTGACATGCACTATCTTTGTTGTTAGGGAGCTCTGGTAGCATAGTGCCTAAGGCACTTGACTGCTAACCAGAAGGCTGGCAGTTCAAACCCACCAGCCACTCCTCGGAAGGAA
>NW_006921876.1:2522251-2560165 GCF_000298275.1 Orycteropus afer afer
CAGTTTATAGACTGAGACAGACTAGGAAGAAGGAAGAGGCCGTCCACTTCTGAAAGAATTGGCCAGGGAAAACCTTATGAATAGCAAAGAATTCTTTTTATAGCTGCATAATATTCCATATGCCACAATCTTGTTTTCAGACAAATAAACTGTTTCAAACTTTTCACTATTATAAGCAAAATTATGATAAACAACATTGTGGATAAATTGTTGCTCACATCCTTCATGATTTCCTTAATAAATATTTCTAAGGAGGAGATGGTGGATCAAAGACTGTATTACATTTTAAAGACTTTTATATGTACTACCAAATAACCCTACAAAAAGTTTTGACAGTTTACACTCTACTTATGTGGGAAGACCCTGGAATATTATCTTTGTTTAATAAGAAAACAAATAAAACATTGCCCATTTAATGATGGCCAATGATGGTGTGGGACAGAGGGAGAGAGGATTTCTTGTTTCATTTGTATTTCTGACTACTTGTGTACTTAGATTTTCATTTTCATATTGTATTTCTTAAAAAAAAATTCTGTTCATGTCATCTGCCCATTTTTTCTGTTTATTAAAAAATAAATCAACAGCAGCTAACATTTACATAAACTACATTTACTTACTATATACTAAGGAGCACTGGTGGTGCAACAATTAAGTGCTCAGCTGCTAACTGAAAGGTTGGAAGTCCGAATCCACCTAAAGGCTCAGAGGGAGAATGACCTTGTAATCTACTCCATGATGATTACGCACTGCCCCAGAGTGAGTCAGATCCGACTCATAGCGACCCCGCCTTGGGTTTCTGACGTAGTATCACTACAGAAGTAGATTGCCCAACCTTTCTTCTGAGGAGTGACTGGTGGGTTTGAACTGCCAGCCTTCTAGTTAGCAGTCAAGTGCCTTAAGCACTAATCTACCAGAGCTCCCCCATGATGATTACAGCCTAGAAAACCTTGTGGGGGCAGTACTGCTCTGTCACTTGAGGTCACTATGAGTCCAAATTGACTTGAAGGAACAACAATGGGAGCTCTGGTTGTGTAGTGCCTAAGGCACTAGACTGGCTAACCAAAAGGCTAGCGGTTCAAACCCACCCACCAGCCACTCCTCAGAAGGAAGGTTGGGCAATCTACTTCTGTAGTGATACCAACTCAGAAACCCAAGGAGGGGTCGGTCGCTATGAGTTGGGTCCAACTCCACGGCAGTGAGTTTGGTTTTGTTTTTTAACAACAACAGCAACAACAATAACTATACGTCAGACACTGTCCTAAGAATTTTTCGTACTGCTTGATTTTATTTCTCCCTCCAAAAACTCCAAAAACTCTCCCTCCAATTATTATATTAAGGACAGTAATCCTTCATCACATATATCACAGTTTTGTGTGTGTGTGTGTGTGTGTGTGTGTGTTTTATCATAGTTTCATGAAAGTTTATAGAGCAAATTAGTTTTACATTAAATAATTTAAACACATTTTGTTTCATGACATTAGTTGCAATCCCCTCAATGTAACAGCACTCTTTCCACTTCCTCCTTGAGTTTCTCATGTCCTTGTCTTTCTTTCCTGCCCGTTACTGCCTTCTAAGCTTTGTTTGTGGGTAAATGCTGCCATTTGGTTTCATGCAGTTGATTGTATTGAGGTTATTGTTCCCTTTATAGGCCTGTTTATTGTTTGGCTGAAAATTGATTCATGGGGGTAGGTTCAGTTCCAGGCTTGAAGGTTCTAAGGGTCACAGTCTCAGAGGTTTCACCAGTCTATATTAGACCAGTAAACTTGGTCTTCTTTATGATTTTGAATTTAATTCTACATTTTTCTTTTCTTCCTCTGTGTTCAGGACCTCCTATTGTGATCCTGATCAGAGCACTTGGTAGTGGTAGCAGACATCATCTAGTTCTCCTAGACTCAGGGTAGTGGAAGCTGTGGTTTGTGTGGTCCGTTAGTTCTTTGGACTTAGTGTTTCCTTGAGTCTTTGATTTTCTTCACTCTTCTTTGCTCACTAGTTGCACCTTAGATGGCTACTCACAAGTTTTAAGACCCTGGTTGCTACTCATCAAAGTAGGATGTACAATATTGTGCATGATGTTATGCCAATTTACCTAGATGTCTCCTTAGACTGTGGCCCTAAATCCCCAATCCCAGTGACTCATTCCCTCAAGGTGTTTGGTTATGGCTAAGAAAAAAAAAAGTTTTCATAATTTTGCCCCCTTTATGTTCTACCATATCCTTGTCCGTATGTGCAGCACATACAAATAGATATATAGAATTATCCTCTGCCAAATCTATATACCCTCATGGGTGTACTGCTATTTGCCTTTCCACAACTGTTGAGCTTTCATGTCTACCTATTTATCTACTCTTAGATATCATTTGTTGTTACTATTTGTGATGGTTAAAGTTGTGTGTCAACTTTGCTGGGGTATGATTCTCAGTGGTTTAGCAGTTATGATGTAGTTTGGCAGTTATGTAATGATGTAGTCATCTTCTATGATGACATCTGATATAACATAATCACTTTCATGATGAGATCTGTCATGAGAAGCCAATCAGTTGAAAGGGATTTTCTTGGAGGTATATCTTGCTTTCTATATCTATGGATGTTCTGACAAAGCTCTCTGGTGTTTTGCTCAGTCTGGATCCTGCATCTGGCTTGTCATCATATGACCTCTGGTTCTTTAGACTTGAGCCAGCATCCTGCCCTATTGCCTGCCAATCTTGGGGTTTGTCAGCCTCTGCAGCCCACGAGTCTGCTGTTTAATCTGCCCGTCTTGGATTCCTTAGCCTCCCCAGCCAACAGCTTGCTGTGTGACCTGCCGATCTTGGGTTTGTCAGCCCCTGCAGCTATGTGAGTCAGGAGAAGCCTCCAGCCTGATGTCTGACCCATGGACTTGGGACTTGTCAGCCTCTCTAACCATGTGAGCCATTTCCTTGAGATAAATATTTTCTATCTATCACATATAAGCTTCACTCGTTTTGCTTCTCTAGAGAACCTGGCCTAATACACGATTATTGCAGGACTGTGTTTGTAACAATAGTTGCCTTTTAGTCTTTCTGGTGCACTCCTATTGTCTTCTCTTGCTTTGGTCATGTTGCACTGCCCTGCCCCATATTGTATATTGTCTTTCCCGCCCCCCAAGTTAACATGTGTCTACTCTGTAGTTAGTGATTTGCCATCTCCTCCCCTCTCATTCTACAACAACAGATGGCGTTTCTTTCCATGTGTAAACTTTTTTGACTTTTGATAATAGTGGTCTCACAATATTTGTCATTTAGTGATTGACTTATTTCACTGAGCACAATGTCCTCCAGGTTCATCCACATTATGAGGTGCTTCATGGATCATATGGTGGTTCTAGTCCCAACTTTTTAAGAAAGTGCCATACTGTTTTCCACAGTGGTTGTACCATTTTACAGTGCCACTAGCAGAGTAAGAGTCCTAATCTCTCCATGCCCTCCCCAGCACTTTTCTTTTTTTCCCAAACTTTAATGTCATTGGTGATGTGAAATGATATGTCATTTGTTTTGATTTGCATCTTTCCAATGACTAATGATCATGAACATTTCTTCATGTACTTGTTGGCTACCTGTATGTCTTCTTTGGTGAAGTGTCTGTTCCTGTCCATTGCGAATTTTAAAATTGGATTATTTGTCTTTTTGTCATTGAAGTTTTCTACAAATTTTAGAGATTAGTCTCCTGTCGGATATGTCATTGGCAAAAATTTTTTCCCAGTCCACATTTTTTCTTTTGGAGAAGTCTTTTGATGGTGTAAGTGTTTTATGGGACTGCAGTCATCTAGTTTACCTTCTGCTTTTAATTATGTTTAATAGTCTATTTATGCTATAATTAGGGCCTCTAAGTCTGCCCCTACTTTTCCTTTGATGATCTTTATAGTTTTGGGTTTTAATTTAGGTCTTTGACCCATCCTGGTTAGTTTTTGTATATGGTGTGAGATATGGATCCTATTTAATTTTTCTGCACATGGATATACAATTTTGCCAACATCATTTGTTAAAGAGACTATCTCTTTCCTATTAAATGGATTTTGGCCCTTTGTCAAAGATCTGCTATCCATTGTTGTTGTTGTTGTTGTTGTTTGCCTTTGAGTCAGACCCAACTCATAGTGACCCCTCCTTGGGTTTTTGAGGCAGTATCACTATGGAAGTACTGCCCAATCTTCCTTCTGAGGAGTGGCAGGTGGGTTTGAACTGCCAGCCTTTTGGTTAGTAGTCAAGTCCCTTAGGCACAGTGCTACCATCTGCTATCCATAGATGGATGGATTTACTTTTGGGTTCTGAATTCTGTTCCATTGGTCTATTTGTCAGTCATTGTATGAGGCTGTTTTGACTACTATGGCTGTAGAGCAGATTTTGAGATTGGGAAGTGTGAAACCTTCTACTTTGTTCTTCTTCTTTAATAGTACTTTGCTCATCTGGATCTTTTTCCTTTCCATATAAAGTTGATAATTAGTTTTTCCATCTCTTTAAAGAATGATAATGGAATCTGGATCAGAATTGCATTATATCTATAGATTGCTTTAGATGGAATTGACATTTTCACAATGCTGTCTTCCTACCCATGAACATGGTACGTTCTTCCATTTATGTAGTTCTCTTTTGGTTTCTTGTAGGAGTGTTTGTAGTTTTCTTTGTATAAGTCATTTGTATCTACGGCTAGGTTTATTCCTAGGAATTTCATCTTTTGGGTAGCTATTGTAAATGTCATTTTCCTGATTTCCTTTTTGGAGTTCTCTTTGTTAGTGTAGAGGAGATCTACTTATATGTTGATCTTCTACCCTGCCATTTTTCTGAACTATTAGTTTCATTAGCTTTCTTGTTGAGACTCTGGGATTTTCTATTTATAAGATCATAACATCTGCAAATAGAGATAGTTTTACTTCTTCTTTGCCAATTAGGATGCCTTTTATTTCCCTTTTTTGCCTTATTGCTCTGGCTAGGACTTTCAATACAATATCGAATAGGAGTGGTGACAGAGGGCATCCTTATCTGGTTCCCATTCACAAGGGGAATGCTTTTAGGCTCTCTCCATTGAGAATAATGTTGGCCATTGGTTTGGTGTATATGCCCTTAATTATGTTGTGGAATTTCCCTTCTATTCCTGTTTTGCTGAGAGTTCTTATTGGAATGATTGTTGGATTTTATCAAATGTTTTTTCTGCATCAAGTGATATGATCATATGGTTCTTTTCCTTCGTTATATGGCTTTCTAACATTGAATTATCCTTGCATATCTGGTATCAATCCCACTTGTCATGATGTATTATTTTGATATGGTGTTAGATACTACTGGTTAGGATTTTGTTGAGAATCTATGTATCTATGTTCATGAGGGATATTGGCCTATAGGTTTCTCTTTTAGTTGTGTCTTTGCCTAGCTTTGGTGTCAGGGTTATACGTGCTTCCTAGAATGAATCTGGGAGTATCTCATCCTTTTCTATGTTCTGGAATAGTTTGAGTAGACTTGGTACCAGCTATTCTCTGAATGTTTGGTAGGATTCTCTAGTGAAGCAGTCTGGGTCAAGACTTATATTTTGGGGGAGGTTTTTTTTTTTTTTTAAATGACCTATTCAATTTCTTCTTTTGTTATGTGTCTGTTCAGATTTTCTACCTCATTCTGCGTTAGGTTATGCAGGTAATGTGTTTCTAGAAATTTGTCCATTTCTTCTAGATTTTCAAATTTGTTGGAGTGCAATTTTTTATAGTATTCTATTATTATCCTTCTGTTGTTATGTCACCCATTTCCCCTTTTATTCATGTTATTTGCATCTTCTTCTATTCCTTTGTTTGACTTGGCAGAGGTTTGTTGGTTTTATTAATCCTTTCAAAGAAACCATTTCTAATTTTATTGATTCTTTCTCTTTTTTTTTCTGTTTTAATTATTTCTGCTCTCATCTTTATTATTTCCTTTCTTCTGGGGACTGTAGGTGTTTTTACTGTTCTTTTTCTAATTGTTGGAGTTGTTGGGGTAAGGTGTCGACTTTTGATTCCTTTTTCTTTTTTGATGTGTGTGTTTATTGCTATAAATTGACTTCTGAATACTGGTTTTGCTATGTCCCAAAAGCTTTGGTATGTTGTGTTGTCATTCTTGTTTGATTTTGGGAACTTTTAAATTTCATTTTAAAAAAAAGTTCTTCTCTTCTCCAGTAGTTTTCAAGCAAAGTGTTACTTAGTTTCCATGTATTTGGGTATTTTTCTTTCTTTTTCCATTGTTGATTGTTGATTTTTAGCATTGTGATCTAAGAAGTGACTTGTAGTACTTAGATGTTTTTAAATTTATTGAGGCTTGCTTTGTGGCCTAACATATGGTCTCTTCTAGAGAACATTCCATGTGCACTAGAAAAGAATGTATATTGTGCTGTTGTTGGGTGTTCTGTGTACATCTATGAGGTCAAGGTGGTTGATTGTATTGTTTATAGATTCATCTGTATCTTTGCTCAGTTTCTCTCTAGTTGTTCTGTTCTTTGAAAGTGGCATGTTAATGTCTCCTACTAGTATTGTGGAGTTGTCTATTTCTCTTTTCAATTCTGCTGAAGTTTGTTTGATATATTTTGGGGCTTTTCATTGAGTGTGTAGATATTTATTATGGTTCTGTCCTTTCATTGGATTGAGCCTTTAATCATGATATAATGTCCTTCCTTGTCCTTCCTTAGTCTATTTTATCAGAAATTACCATTGCCACTTCTGTTCTTTTTGGGTTGGCATTTTTTGATATATGTTTTTCAATCCTTTGATTTTTAGCTTATTTTTATGTTTATGTCTAAAGTGTGTCTCTTATAGCCTGCATATTGATGGGACTTCATGTTTTCTTATCTATTCTGCTATTGTTTCTATCTTGACTTAGTCCATTTACATTTGGTGTAATTATCAATAGGTATGAATTTATTGCTCTCATTTTGTTGTGTGTGTCTTACTTAAATCACCATTTTTTCAATGTATTGTCTTTTATCTTTAGAAGTTTTGCTTTACAGAAGTTTGAAAGTTTTATGAGGTCAAATTAATCATTTTACTTCTGACTTTGCATGCATATATTAAAAGAGTTTTCCTGTCTCAAGACCAGAGAAGTATTAACATAGATTTTCTTTTATGGTTTAATTTTTAACATTTAAATATCTAATCCAATTAGAATTTATATTGATTTTGGTATGAAAAAAAACTCCAATTATATATATATGTATTTTTCCCAAATGGATAGTCAATCAGCCTCAAATCATTTGCAGAATAATCAATCTTTTTCCCTTCTCTTCTGAAATGACTCCTTTATCATATTCAAATAATTTTATCCACTTCAGATCATTTTATTCTATTCAATGTGTATTCTCTCACTAGTACCACATTTTAATTATTACAGTTTATATCATGTAGAAGTGCCCCATCTTACCCACTCTTCCTTATTAGCCCTCTATTATAAATTTTTTTTTTTTTTAATATTCTGTGTAGTTTTTTTCTTCTTCTTCTTCCAGGTCCACTTTAGAAACCTTGATTTTCAATAAAAATCATTTTGTCAAGTTCCTATAAAAAATAATTTCTTTATTATCAACAAAGAGCACATGTGAAAATTAATTTGGAGAATTATCGACTTAATAATTTATGACCTATCTCTCCATATATTCAAGTCTTTCATATTTTCTACTATTTTTTAATTGAAATTCTTCATATGTATTGGGTAGTTCATTTCTTCATGTTTTATATAGTTTATTAATATAAAATAGAAATGGATCTACCACATTCTGAACCAAAACCCAGCACATACATTGACAAGATTTTCTGTGTTTTCTTCTAAGTGTCAAAGACATTTTGGGAAGCATAGTTTCAGTGCTGAAATATGGGAATTTCTCAGCATTTCTATGGCTGGAGTAGTACTTCAACTTCAAAGTTGGAGTAGTACTGGAAAAATTCTAAATATGTGATCTCCAAGTCCAAAATATCTAGTAGAGAGCCCTCTGACATTGTGGATACTCAATATTTATGGATGGCTTCTTCATTGTTATATTGTCAGATATTTAGAGTCCAGTATTGGCAAATCCACAACTGGAATTAAAAGCAGTGACTCAAATTGGTGTGAATATCAGGCTTTTTAGCCTATAGATTCATCCAGTTTCCTTGGTAATTCTCGGATTGTATGTGTGTGTGTGTGTGTAAAATTCATCTTCCCAATGAATTCTGAATTCTTTGATGGCAGGAATTTAATCCTATCCTTCTTCTACAGCTCCCACAACGCCCAGCAGAGAGTTGAGCTCAGAGGAGGTCCTCAGTAAATTATAATAAAATTGAATGAAATATCTCTTGCTATTATATCAAGAGGTTAGTCAATAATAAGCATCTCTAGAAGCTTCCTCTGGGCAGTACTCTGTATAGGCTCAATGGAGAGGATAAACAAAAAAAACCAAACTCACTGCCATTGAGTCGATTCTGACTGATAGTGACCCCTGTGGGGTTTCTGAGGCTGTAAATGTTTATGAAGTAGATTGCCCCATCTTCCTTCCACAGAGTAGCTGGTGGGTTTGAACTACTGACCTTCTGGTTAGCAGCCAAGTGTCTTATCCACTATGCCACCAGAGCTCTACCACAAATGGAAGTCTTTATCAAACAGGAGTATATTCTCTTACAGTTTAGGAGGCTAGAAGTCCGAGTTCAAAGTGCCTGTTCTAGGCGCTGGATGAAAGCCCCTCAACTTTGGGCTTCAGCTCTGCCTCTTGCTCCTGGGCCCCTGGAGCTAGAGCTGTCTCTTCACTTAGGCAGCTGCTAGCTATTGAGGCTGACAAACCCAAGGTTGATAAGTAAAATGGCACAGTCCCAAAATTGTCAAGGAACATGGCAGGCCACTGAGATGAAGACTCGACCAAATGCAGGATCCAGATGTGCAAAAAAAGCTCAGAGACTTTTCTCAAAACTTCTTCTTATATACTGAAAGCAGACACATCTCTAATGCAGCTACTCAGCTGCTCACAGTAGTTTCCACCATGGAGTTTATTACCAATCTCATCATGGGGAATAACTACATCCAGCTGCCCAGCCACTCAAAACTAAGACCAGCAAAGTTGACACATAATCTTAACTACAACACTGCGTAAGAAGAAATACTTGCTGCATACCATGGACCAGCTACCTAGAGAATGCCAGCATTCCAGATGGTTAGAGATGAAACAACCTCTTCATTTTACCTGGGAGGACACTAGGCCTCGGGGGATGGATGTCTTGATTCAGAGGCAGTGAGCTAGTTGGTGGAAGAGTTTAATGTAATTCTTAAGGTGAAGTGGTGGGCTTTAAGCAGTTTGGAGACTGGGAGGACTTTATTTTGGGAGAGAAGAAAAAGGGTATTTTGGATAGGGAGTGGCAAGAGACTAGTTTGGAGGTTGGACTGGGTTGTCAGTGGTGAGCAGTAAAGGCTGTCTGTGGTGGGTGGTGGTCAGTGGAGGGTGTGTGTTTGTTGAAGGAGGCAGACAGCAGGCATATGTCCACACAATCCCAGAGAGATGGGGAAGGAGTCTTTTACTGCTGCCTGTGGGAGGGACAATGCTTTACATTTTGACGACTTGGACATGAGATAACAGCATGAAAGATGAGGTGGTCAGAGAGCATCCCCTGGCAGAGATGGCCGTTGGGGAGAGCTGGTGGCAAGAAAGACAGCTGTATTCTGGGTGTAGGGCTGGATGGGCACCAGGGCAGCACGAAGGTGTGCAGAGCTTTCCCAAGGGCCTTAAGAACTAGGGCAAGTGCCCTGGGATGACTCGAAAAGAAGACAGCGTGTAATCAAATGCTAAATTGTGCATGCAGACTAAGTCTAAGTGCGAGGCCTGAGAAGGGGAGGGGTCTTGAGAGTCATGAGGAAGGTTTCCAAAGGAGGTGGATTTTGAGCAGAGATTTTAGAAAGAAAGATGTTCTATGAAGGGGAACAGCAATCATATTTTGGGGCAGCTGATATAAAGGAGCGTGGGCTTTGGAATGGGTTCAGATCCTCTCACCTTTCCTTTGAACTTTCCCCTCATGCAATGTTTCATTTTCTTTCATTGCCCAGTGGCCTCCTGCTTTCTTTCTCTGAGTGGTCCAGACAAAACTTTAATATTGTTTACTGCTGCTTCGAATTTCGTGATTTCACTCTGTGAGTAGCCCTTTCAGGATTACCTTAAACTGTGGTATAACATTTTGCCCTAATATTCAGGAATGTAAAAATGCAAAAACAAACCAGTTTGTTTGGCGTTGAACCCAACTCATGGTGACCCCATATGGAGGTAGATTGCCAGACTCTGCTTCTGAAACCCTTTGGGTGGACTTGAACATTAACCTTTCCATTAGCAGACAAGCACTTTAACCGTTTGCACCACCCAGTGATTCCTCCTCTCACAGCAACTGCCACTATATCCTACTCATCCTTTCAGAGCTTGAAATGCCACCTCCTCCATGAAATTTTCAAGATTCCCTAGTCAGAATTAATCTCTCCTCCTCTAACCTCATAGCACTTTATCTGTGCTTTCCTTTTGACTCTGGTAAGTCCCCATCTTGTCTTAGTTATTTATCTTATGTGTTACCTCCCCAACTGGCCTGTAAACTTTGAGGAAGAAAGGATTATACCTTTGACTGAAAGGGATAATGAAGGGGAGACACAGCAAACAAATGCCCAGAATGCTACCAAGTTGCTTCTGACTCATGACAACAGTCCTAGGAAACTACAGAAAGTTGCCATGGAGTCAATTCCAACACATGGTGACACCATATGCGTCAGAGTAGGTTTTTCCATGGCTGCTTTTTTCAGATATAGATCTCCAGATCTTTCTTCTGAAGTACCTCTGGATGGACTCGAACCGACAACTTCTCATCAAAAGAGTGTATTAATCGTTTGTACCACCCAGGGACTCCTAAGGAATTGTAGGCACTTCTGGAGCCAATGAGAAAGATCATTTGGGAACTGGGGATGGATGGATTAGGAGAACTTTTCTGGAACCTCTAAAATTGTGGTCCTTGGAAGGGCACAGGTAAGGCTCACAAAAAACCAAATTTTGATTTTGAAAGGGAGACAAAGTGAGAGTCTGACTTTAAGGACACAGTCTGTGCCTCACTGTATCTGGAGACTTGTCATTCATCAGTGACTGCACCAGGCCCTCTAAGCACTGGCCAGACAAGGTTTCTCTCATTTAGCAAGGTCTGGGCAGCAAAAAGAAAGAACAGTAGGGCTAAAAGTTGGGGCACACATAAATTCTGGTCCATATCACACTGATAACCTTGTGTGGCCTTGGAAGAGTTGATCTCTCAGTTTCTTCATCTGTAAAATGGAGGGGTAGATCCAAGTGAATCTGAAGCTCCTTCCAGCTCTGAAGGCCTAGAAATCTACGAAGCAGGAAACATCAGTCCCTCAACCATGTTGTCAGTCTGGCTCTGACTTCAAGCATATGTTGTGATCCTTTACTCCATAAAATTAAAAACTAAACTCACTGCCGTGGAGTTGGATCCAACTCATAGTCACCCATCCTTGGGTTTCTGAGGCAGTATCATGACAGAAGTAGATTGCCCAATCTTCCTTCAAAGGAGTGGCTGGTAGAGTTTGAACAACCAGCCTTCTGGTTAGCAGTCAGTTGCCTTAGGCACTACACCACCAGAGCTCCGTAGCAAAGGAAAATAAAGGCTGGCTCCTTGCTGTGTCCTTCCCAGGACCCAGTCAGCGAGCAAGCAGGCTTTTTGTTGTCCCCTAGGGCAATCCACTTTTTAGGCTGCAGGGTACACACAGCAGGGCCTCATGGGACTGTTCCTCAGAGTCCCTAGGACTGTAGTTCCGGTTGATTCCCTGGACGGGTGAATAGTGTGGTTAAGCAGAGTTAAGTGTCCTGCCCAAGGCGGAGCTGCAGAGGGCAGCAGACATACTTCTCAAAGCCAAGAAGCTCAATCAACCCCAGATCCTGTATAATGCCAGTTTCTTTCCCTTTTTTACCTTTCATAATCTAGGAGGAGGGAGCTCTGGTAGCATAGTGGCTAAGACACTTGCCTGCTAACCAGACGGCTGGCGGTTCAAACCCACCAGCCACTCCTCGGAAGGAAGGTTGGGCAATCCTACTTCCGTAGTGATACTGCCTCGGAAACCCAAGGAGGGGTCGCTATGAGTCGGGGTCGACTCGACGGCAAACAACAACAACAAAAAAATCTAGGAGGAATCCACAATTTGGCTAGGTTTGCCTCAAGAGATGAATGTTGTTGATGTTAGTTGCCAACTAGTTAACTCCAACTAATGGTGACTCTATGAGTGCACAGGAGAACTATGCTCCATAGGATTTTCAAGGCTGTGACCTTTCAGAAACAGATTTCCAGGCCTGTCTCCCAAGGTGCCTCTAAGTGGGTTTGAACTACCAACTTTTCAGCTAGCAATCGAGTGCTTAACCATTTGTGGCACCCAGGGACTCCAAGAGAACTCCAAGAGATGAATATATGCCCATTGTCGACTCTTCTCTGCCTACCCAAATCCTACTATCACCTTCAAAACCCTGCTCAAACATCCTCCCCGACCCCCACCCCCTGCCCTGCACACACACACTCTGAGCTTCTATGGCTCTTAATCTACCCAATTCTATTACTTCCTGGTTGATCCCCAGTTTACAGTCTTTTCCCCCAAAATGATAGCAACCTCCCTGAGGGCAAGATCTTTGTCTTAACCTTCATCTCATCTTCCCCAGGTCCTATCACAGGACAGAATCCACAGTAGAAACCTGTTGATTGGTGAGATGATGCTGGTGAACGATTAACCCCGTGGCCTTGGAACAACTTCTGTGAGGTCACACATAAACTTGAGAGGAGAGCCCCCCCTCCTTTAAAAACCGAAAACTAAACTCACTGCCATTGAGTCAGATTGAGTCTGATTGAGTTGGATCCGACTCATAGTGACCCCTCCTTGGGTTTCTGAGGCAGTATCACTACGGAAGTAGATTGCCCAACCTTCCTTTCGAGGAGTGGCGGGTGAGTTTCAACTACCAGCCTTCTGGTTAGCACTCAAATGCCTTAGTGCTATGCCACCAGAGCTCCCCCGACCCTTTACTTCCCCTGAAAAGGAGGTTGGTCACAGGGGAAGGTTATCCATGGTCACAGGGGAGACTATCCATGTACACAGCAGTGAGCTGGACCCGTTGCCTTATATCACCTCATTTGAGTCTCACAGCAGCCTGTGAGGTGTGTGGTACTTTTGCTTTTTATGGATTGGTGCTTAGAGAGGGTTTAGGGTCACAGAGCAGCCATTTGCATTTAGGTTCATCTGACATTAGTACCCAAGCTTCTACTATTGTACTATACTGCCTCGTGGAGCAAGAGAGGCCCAGACCCCTCTGAGAGGCAGCCATGCTTACTGGCTGCCCAGATCCTAAGAGAAGTAAGTACCTGTTCCTGATGTGCAAGAGACAAGGAGGGCATAGGGGCTGAAACAATAGGGGGAAAGAGAGATAGAGGTAGCATCCTTGGCCTCTTCTAACTTGAGGTCAATTCCAAAAGAAATTGAAAATTCTTTTGAGGGACATATGTATTTCTTAGGGCAAAGGCAGAATGTGATCTCTCCCCCTGGGAGACAGTTTTGCGGAAGCACATGTAGACATGCATTCACATAATACACACATACACACATGCACGCACACGTGCGCACACACATTCACAGGCATCCATACTCAGAGTCACAGCAACGTGGCTCCCCAGCCATGGCGGCCCTACCCCCCACCAAACCCCGCTCTCCCTCCTACCCTATATGTGCAATCTTGTGAAAACTCCACCACTCTTAAGGTTAATAAGGCTCATTTGCTTAAGATAGCACCTGTTTCTATGGTGACTCCTGCCACCCAGAATCTGTTTATCAACTGAGACAAGAAAACAGTGATTTCCATCCTCTTTGAAAGGAAAAAAAACTAATCCTTAGCTAAGTGCCTGACAGGCCAGCAGCCCAAGGAGCTCTAGGTATCTGTCCTTTCACCCTGTTTAAGTCTTTCACCACTACCCCTCCCCACACTCAAGCAGAATCACCAGATTTCCCCTGAGATCTCTGGACTGTGGTTTCCTCATCACTCATTGCTCTGGGAAGCCGCAGAGCCCGTGGAGGGGTGGGAAGGGGCTTCCTTCTGACTCCAGGGTCATTGGCTATTGGCATCTCAGCCTGTGATCTCTCCACACCTGGTCCTTTTGGGTGGAGGCTGCGGCAGGCCCCTGGGAAGCATTCAGGCCTTCCTCCCCCACTCTAGCCCTGTCTTCACCCAGGCACTACCATGCCTGGATTCTTGCAGCCACCCCCTAATACTCTTCCTGCCATGGGCTTGTCCTCCTCCAGCCTATTCAGCGGGCTGCCAACTGACTTTCTCATGAAACTCAGGGCTGCTCAGGCCTTGCCCCTGGTCATTAACCCACTCTGGTCCTCTACTGTTTGTAGCAGAGGTTCTTAACACCAACCTGACACTAGTCACAACTGCCAGTTGCAAATCACTAGTGAAGTAGGTTCCAAGGTGGGTGTTACTAATCATAAGGCTCTGATGAATGATTTACCTTTTAAAATAAAAGAGAGTGGCTTCAATCCTGTCTCTCTAATAATGCTGCTCTCACTTGCATTCAAAAACGCTTTGTTGGCTGCGAGAGCAAGCGCACAGGGAATTGCACGGAACTTGGAGCCTGTTTTATGTGTAGTCTGAGGCCCAGGGGAGTGTGTTGTGCATATGAGCAATATTTGGGAAGAAGAAAAAGGCTGAGGACTGCTGATTAGAAGATCAATTATAGAATCACAGACCATCAGAGTTGGTCCTTATGTGTGAAATCTACCTGCCTTATTTTGCAGACAAGAGATTAGAGACCCAGAGAATGACAGATACTCAATGTCACTCAGCTACCAAGAGGCAGAGCTGAGCCTAGCATGCAGGTTTTCTGAATCCTACTTGAAAGCTCTTGCCTAAGAGCTGACTTCTCATGGGTTTCCACCTGGCATCCAAGTCTCTCCACAGCTTGTGTCTACCTGTCTCTTTTCACTTTTCTCCCAGCATGAGTGCTCTGCTCTAGGCAGTCTGGTGTAAGGCTCATTTATCAAATCCTAGCAGCTAGGAGTTGGGGGCAGCGGTACTACAGTGGTAGAATTCTCACCTTCCATGCAGAAGACCGAGGTTTGATTCCAATGCATCTCATGTGCAGTCACCATGAGAGAGGCCTGAGAGAGTATAGAAGGTTTGAGAAACCACAGACAGTTCAGTGGCAGTGCATGTTCAGTGAGGGCATGTAGGCAGACAGGAGCCAGGGCCTCATAGGCCTTGAGTAAAGAGACAGGACTCTATCCTGAGATGCTGGTCACAGTAGGGCTTCAAATAGGGAAGTAAAACGATCATGTTTAGATTGGGAAAAATCATTCATTCCTATGAAAGAAGGCTGGATACTTTTATGGGGAGTGAAATTATAGGAAGGGAACCAGGTAAGAGACTTACAATAACAATCTAGAGAAGTGATAAGGGCTTCATTTAACCCAGCTATCTTGTTTCAATCCCATGTTTATGATTATCTTTTTTCCCACTTTGTTCAAAAGTCTGAACTGGAGGTTTGTGCCTTGCTACAAGGCAGAATAGGTTTAAGTGGAGCTTCCAGATTAAGATGGACTAGGAAGAAAGGCCTGATAATCTACTTCTGAAAAATCAGACAGTGAAAACACCATGGACCACAATGGTCTGATTCCCGGGACTGAGCTTTATTTGGTTCTGCTGTGCATGGGGTTGTCACAAGCCTAGGCCAACTTGACAGCAGCTAACAACAAAACAACAGAATCTGAGAGCTGGAGGAAGCAGCTCAGTCTCTGATGAATGCTTCTTTTTTAAACATCTCCAGAGATAAACCATTCCCCATCAAGAGACAGCTTTAAATGGCCACTCCTACAACCACTGTTCAGCCACGATGGCTGTAAATACCATGTAATTTACCATATAAATACCTAAAGTCAGGTCCCCAGTTTCAACCTCTGTCCTGAGTTCCAGACTCATTTCAACAACCTACTTGAAATTCCTAGTTGGAGATCTAAAAAGTATCTCAGAATGAACATGTCTGAAACAGAACACTTCCATTCCCCACCCCACCCTGCCTATCCTCCAGCATTCCCCCATTTCAGCAAATAGCACTATTGTTCCCTTGGGCCAAAAATCTAGGTGTGATGCTTGATTCTTCACTTCCCACAACTAATCCATCAGCAAGTCCTTCTATCTCATACCTCAAAATACACCCAAAATGCATCCAAAAGCTGTCCTCTCCATCTCCTCTGCTCTTGCCTTGGTGCAAGCTACTACTATCTCTCCCAATGGGTCAAAATGACTTCTGGTGGCCATCCTGCTGCCACCTACATTGCAGTCACAGTGATCTTTTAAAAATGTAAAGCAGTTTTCACTCCCTGCTTAAAATCCTCCAATAACCCATGTACCAAAGTCTTTGCCCAGGTCCTATTCAGTGGTTCTCAACCCCAGAGGCATATCTACACCACTCAGGAAGCCTTAAAAATAATGACACCTGGGGTCCAGCCACAGAGATTCTGATTTATTGGACTCCTTGGAAGGAAGATGGGGCAATCTACTTCCGTAGTGATAATGCCTCGGAAACCCAAGGAGAGGTTGCTATGAGTCGGGTCCAACTTGATGGCACATAAAAACAACAATAACGTATCCCAGGTGATTCTGCTGAGCAGCCAGGGGTCAGAACCTTTGTCCTTCATGGCCTCCTTTGATGCCCTCATTGACCTCAGCTCCTACACCCTTTCTCTTGATCACTCTGCTCTACTTACACTGGCCTTCCTTCTGTTCTCTCAACATGCCAAACTCACTCTTCCCTGAAGACCTTTGCTGTTGCCCCTTTTTCCTGGAATGCCTTTTCACACTTGTTTACATGGTGAATTTCTACTCTGCTCAAGGCTCTCCTCCTCTATGAAGTCTTACCTCTTCCCCACCTTCTCATCCCCTAACAGAGTTAAGCCCCGCTACTCTCTCTGTCATGATTCTCCATCCTAACACTCCCCATCCCATATAGTAGCCATTGATGTATTTCTCTGCCTCCCTTACCTGTTAGGAAGCTCCTTAATGGAAGGGATTTGATTTTATAAACCTTTGATGTACAGTGTTTGAATGAAACCTATTGCTTAAGATGTGCTGAGCACATACTGAATGAATGAATGAATGAAGTGGTCTGACCAATATAGCATAAGGGAAAATATATAACGTAATCATCAATGACCTACAGTCTCTACTTCTACTGATGCAGCCTAAGATTTTATTAACTGTCTTAGCCCCTGCATTATGTCTGATATCCTATTGAGCTTAAAAATTAGCTAAACACCTGTGATCTTTTCCTTCATGAACACCTGCTATGCCAAATCTCCTCCATTCTGTAAATGTACAATTGATTTGGTTAGCAGCCAACTTCTTAACCACTGTACCACCAGGCCTCAATGTACAATTTGATTTGGAATCCAAATGTAAAAATTTAGATTAATCATTCCTAAGTTTAAGTTTTTCAGTGAGGTCCATCCTTGCAATTTGCCACAATTAACTATTTTATGTCACCATCATAGGTGCAGTGCCTAAAGCATTTGACTGCTAACCAGAAGGCTGGTGGTTCAAACCCACCAGCCACTCCTCAGAAGGAAGACTGGGAAATCTACTTCCGTAGAGATACAGCCTCAGAAACTAAGGAGGAGTCGCTATAAACCAAACTTGACTTGAGGGAAGTGAGTTTGTTTATTATTATTATTATTTTCCATATTAGCTATTCTTTAAAAGTTTGTATGACCTACAAAGTTGGTGAGTATGCTCCTTATAAAAGTATTGAACAATGTAAGGCTTATGCCAGAATCCTGTGGCATGTCACCAGGGATCAGCTTCAAGGCTGACACTGATTCATCAGTCAGGTATCATCAGGTGAGGTTTCTTTAACAAGCCAAAAATCCACCTAACACCACAGTAACTGAAACCATATGCCTCTCTCTTGCCCATAAGGTTACCATGATTGGCTTGGTCAGTCAAGTTGTACTGTGCTTCCAGCTTTCTCCTGGCTCATCAGACCTGTGTATTTATCAACAAACAAATGTGAGTGGTCAGGTGTGACTTATTTTTAGTGAACCTATGCTGACTTCTGCTGTTCACTGTTTTCTTTTCTCTGTTGTCACAGACCATCTGCTTATTAAACTGTTGAATTTTGATGGGGATTGATAGTACATGAATGAGCCTAAATTCTAGAATCCACATTTCCTTTTCTGTTTCTGGAAATGATTTCAATTTCCAAAAAATACAAGCTCATTCTGGACCCTGAAGTATAATTCGTCTAGCAATCTTAACCCACTTAAGGCAACTAAGTGTTCGCAGATTGGAGACAAGCTTTCTAGGAAGAGGGAACAGAGTAAGTAATGGTCCAGAGAGGCCTGAGAGAGTATAGAAGGTTTGAGAAACCACAGACAGTTCAGTGGCAGTGCATGTTCAGTGAGGGCATGTAGGCAGACAGGAGCCAGGGCCTCATAGGCCTTGAGTAAAGAGACAGGACTCTATCCTGAGATGCTGGTCACAGTAGGGCTTCAAATAGGGAAGTAAAACGATCATGTTTAGATTGGGAAAAATTATTCATTCCTATGAAAGAAGGCTGGATACTTTTATGGGGAGTGAAATTATAGGAAGGGAACCAGGTAAGAGACTTACAATAACAATCTAGAGAGGTGATAAGGGCTTCATTTAACCCAGCTATCTTGTTTCAATCCCATGTTTATGATTATCTTTTTTCCCACTTTGTTCAAAAGTCTGAGCTTTTAGTTGTACTCCTCTCTTCCTGAAACACAGTCTTTTGAGCCTCTGTCTTTTCCAGGCCTGCTCCTAATTCAAGGCCCAGCTCCATCCCTTCTTGTGGAGTCACTGGAGTGCTCCAGTCCAGACACCTCCATCTATCCATCCATCCATCCACCTACTCAACCACTACCCATCCATCCATCTACCCATCTGTCTATTCCTTCCTTCCTTCCTTTACTTGTTCAGCCAACATTTACCCAGCCTTTCATGTGCTGGGTGCTGTGGTAAGTGCTGGGGACTATAATAAGAACAATCCACATTTCTGCTCTCCAGGAATTCATGATCTGATAGGGAAAAGATACTCATAAATAATAACAAACCCGTGTGATGAGGGCTATAATTGAGGTTCAACTTAGTGTGGTAGAAGCACAGGGCGGGGCTGAGTCGCTTAGTCTGGGGGCGGCAGAGCAGGCCTTTCAGTGGTGGTGACATTTGAGCTGAGCCTTGAAGGAGGAGTAGTTTGCCACAGAGAAGGGGAGTGTGCTCTGAACTCTCATAGCTATTTGAGTCTAAATAGCCCAGTTAGACTTGACTCTATACCTCTGAGTACTGCTCTCTAATTATTTCCTATCTGTTGGCCTTGTCTTTCCAATTGACCAAAAGAAACATCATTTTAAATTCATCTAACATTTGTTGTTGTTGTTGTTTGCCGTCAAGTCGGCCCCGACTCATAGCGACCCCTCCTTGGGTTTCTGAGGCAGTATCACTACGGAAGTAGTATTGCCCAAGCTATCAAATATTTATTGGTGTTCTTTTTTTTTTTAATAGCCACAGTACTGAGCACAGTACAAATTCCATAGTTGGCTCCAACTCTTGCCTGTTGTATCTGATGCCCGTTAGTGTTTTTTCTTCCTCAAGTTCTCTTAAATGATAACAACATGGGCATCTCACTCTCCTGGTCAGCCCTATCTGACCTCTTGGAAGTAACATATGTTCCTTACAATCAAAGGCTCAGCTTTCCATACTTCTATAGAGGTGTTAAGGAGCTCTGATGGTGTAGTGCCTAAGGCATTTATTTAACTGCTAACCAGAAAGTTCGTGGTTCAAACCCACCAGCTACTCTGCAGCAGGAAGATTGGGCAAGCTACTTCTGTAAAGATTTACTGCGTAGGAAACCCAATGGGGGTCACTGTGAGTCAGAATTTACTTGATGGCAGTGAGTTTGGTTTGGTTTTTATAGAGGACTTAAGGTGAGAGGGGATGGAAGGAGTAGGGAAACAGCATATATGCAGCACCTACTAAGTTCCAGGTGCTGTGTGCTTTACAGATTTTATCTCATTGAATCCTCACAACATCCCCATGAGGTTAATGTTATTATCATCTTTTGCAGGTGAGGAAACAGGCAGGTAAATAATTTGTCCACAGGAAGTAGGAGAATCTATCTCATCGGTCCATCCTACAATTGAAGGCCCAGATTTAGGGCTGTGCCAAAGCTGAGGTGGGTGGGCAAAGAATGGAGGCTCAAGGCAGAGGGGGCACCAATCCCCAACCACATCACTCCCATTAGTACCACTGCCTCTTAGCATCCACACTGGCCCTGATGTATGTTGTCACATGGATTGGGCCAAGGGAGTAGAATTGACCCAAACTCTGGAGAAGTGGTGCAGTGTCATGATTATGCGTGGAGGCTCTGGATTCAAATCTCAGTTCACCCACTTTCTAGCTGTGAAACCTTGGGCAAGTTGCTTAACTCCTCTAAAACCAAAAACAAACTCACTGCCATTGAGTTGGATCCGACTCATAGAGAACCCTCCTTGGCTTTCTCCCTTCCTCAGTGCACAAATGTTTTTCTTTCTTTTTCTTTCACTTGTTCTTCTCCTTTTTATTGTTGCTTCCAATGTATTACATGGATGTAAGACTTAACAAGACAGTTTCTGGATATGAGAGGATATGCGGCAGGCGCAAATCCTGGAGATGCCAAGGGGTACAGATCACAGTTACCTGTTCTAGCCTTCTAATCAGTGGACAAATTCCCTGCATCATCCAGGAATAGTTACTTTCAGTGATGAGAAGCTCACTCCTCTATATATGTTCAATTTTTAGGCAGTTCAAAGGATTAGAAATTCCTATATGGAGGCAAAATTCACTTCCATGTAAATTTGACCCTTTGGTCCTAATTCTGCCCAGTGGAACAAAACCTTGTTTGCCAATGAAATTTATGAAGGTAGTTGTCATGCCTTCC
Organism: Orycteropus afer afer; assembly: GCF_000298275.1. Taxonomy (NCBI): domain Eukaryota; kingdom Metazoa; phylum Chordata; class Mammalia; order Tubulidentata; family Orycteropodidae; genus Orycteropus; species Orycteropus afer. Next base: position 2,543,229 of record NW_006921876.1, read on the forward strand.
CTTAGTTGTTCCAGGCTAAACACCCTTACTTCTGTCAGTTGCTGCTCACCTGATATGATTTCTAGAGACCCTCTCCATTCTGGTTGCTTTCCTCATGTTAGTCACTATCTCTCCTAACATAGTGTGGCCAGAAGAGAAGACATTATTCCAGGTGTGGCATAAACACAAACTAGCGTAACTTTCCAGGAATCAAGGAAGAATCATTGTGTTTCAAATATGTTGTTACAGGCCCCTGCCCCCTTCACCCACTGTCGTTTCCTAAAGGCATCTGCTCAGGGATAGAGGGAATGCTGAGGCCAGTGGAAAGGTGAGCCCAGGTTCCTCACATTAGGGCAGGGGTGGATTTGGATTGTTGTCCTTGGTCTTATCCATTTTACAGCTTTGCCCATGAAAAGGAGCCACGTGTTACCCTCTGTCCCCATAAGAACTGAGTTCAGAGTTTGGTAAGCAATACTATGCCTGTTCTCTTTTGGGTGTCTATGTATGTGTGTGTGTGTGTATGAAGTGAGTGTGTGAATGAGTGTGTATGTATATATGTGTGTGCTTGTGCATGTATATATATGTGTATCTGTAGGTATATATGTGTGTGACAGAGAGAGAGAGAAAGAGTGTTTTCTGCCTGATCCAGGAATTCTCCTGGATGGCAGAATTGGTTTCCATAACGACTTTCTGATATAAACATATTTGATAAAAATAAGTTAACAGCGGAGCCGTGGTGAAGCAGATTCTCAGAGTGCTGAGAGAGAGAGAGAGAGAAAGACCTGCTTGAAGAACAGCACTTTTTTTTACTCACCCCTCCCAGTCAGCCTCTCTGTACATACTTCCCATAAACCAAGTAAAAAGCTTTGTTTATCATAGTCCTCGTATACACTGGCTCCCTTCCTGCCTGTATACTTTATATTCATATTCTCTCTCTCTCTCTTTCCCTTTCTCCTTAGTTACCTGAAGCACTACAGTATGTATGGAATAATATGATAAATTCATTTCCAATTCACTGCATTATCCCTTGAATATTTTAATGACTCATTGAATGGAGTATAAAAAGCTATTTCAAATGAACAATTATGCTGCATTAGTCTAAGGGCTGATTATATTTAAACACTGCTCACATGGATAACAGGACACAGCGACCTCAGCATACGAAAGCTAATTTGGCTCTTATCTCTAAATAATTTTACACCGCAAATTACCATGAAAACCTAAAGGGCTTTAAAAACATTCATCAAAAGATAATATTCCACTTTGTAACAACATTTTATTTAAATTATTTTGAATGGGAGCGAAGGCATCTCTGGGGTGGGACAAAGACAGCAAAGTGGGGACTGTTAGTGATAAGGAAATGGTGAGGGGTGCTGGGTTGTCTTGAAAATAAAAGCAGAAATAGCTGGGGAGGAAGTGCCTGCTGAGCTGCTGCTGGGAGGTCAGTGTAGCAAACAGGAAAAGCAACTCCTAAAGGCCATTGCTTACAGCCCAGCTGCAGGCTGTGGCCATTGACAGGGATGACTCCAAGGGGCCTTATCTGGTCTATAAAAACATATTTGGGGTCACTGGGCAATTGCCAGAGGCTGAATGATGGGACCTCCCACCCCACCACACACACTACCACCTCCACCAAAGCAATCCTGGGTGGCACCAGGTCTTCAGGCTGAGCCTGAGTTCACCTCGAGTCCACAGGCAAAAGCACAAGCTGTTTTTTACCAGAGGGCTTCTATGTTAGGGCATTGCCTAGAATTTTTGCTTTGCAAAATATGAGTCCAACAGCCTAGAGGAAGTGGCTAAATCAGAAGTAGGTGCTGATCTCAAAGTTGGGGGCGGTAGAGAGAAAATCACATGTACGGAGTCCTAGAAAAAGACATCATGTTTGGTATAGTAGAGGGTGAACAGAAATGAGGGAAACCCTCAATGAGTTGGATTGACAGTGGCCACAATGAAGGTCAAGCATAGCAATGTGATGGAAGATGGCACAGGTCTGGGCAGTGTTGCTTTCTGTCACATATCAGGTGGCAGTGAGTGGTAGATGACTCATAAACAACTAACAACAATTATTGTCAAGAGCCTTAATGTCATTGAACATTAGGGAATAGACATTATTATCGTCTCCATTTTAATGATTAAAACAACAACAACAAACAAACTGAGACTCGGAGATTCCCATCCATAAACGGTAGAGCTAGGCTCCTCCATGGGTACATCTGACCCCAAAATCCAGGCTCTTTCCTCTGCCCTTCTGGGTGGCCATGTACAACAAGTCTGGTTTGTCACTCAGGTCACCTCTTGTGTCAGCCCATAAACACCCTTTAAGATCGATCCATAGACCTGAATCTTAGGGAGCTTAAGCTAGGTCTTGCAGTTGTTTATTACTTAAAACAAGCAATGAGAATATGGGACAAAGCACACATAGACAATTGCACAAATGCCAGCCACAAAACCCAAAACACCCGTCTAAATAAATAAATAAATATTAAGCCCAGCTCCTCGTTTGACCTCTTCATCTGAATCTGTGGTCTTGAGAAAGATCATTTATTGTTCTTCTGTTTACTTATCATTAGCTTGGTGATGGGCATATAGAAAAATCGTATTATAGATATATGTATATGTACATATATAGTGCACACATACATCTATTACATACATACATATTTTATATCTATTGTCATTGCTATTGTTGTTAGGTGCCGTTGAGCCAGCTCTGATTCATAGCAAGCTTACACACAACAGAACGAAACCCTGCCTAGTCCTGCACCATCCTCATAATACTTGCTATGCTTGAGCCCATTGTCACAGCTACTGTGTCAATCCATCTCGTTAAGGGTCTTCTCCTTTTTCGTTGGCCCTCTACTTTACCAAGAATCATGATATCCTTCTCCAGGGACTAATTTTGTCCCTTCTGACAAAATTACCATATAATTATAACTATATAACTATGTAACTATATAACTCTCTCTCTCTCTCTCTCTCTCTCTCTCTCTCTCTCTCTCTATATATATATATATATATACTAAACAAAACTCACTGCCATCGAGTCAGATCTGACTCATAGCAACCCCTCCTTGGGTTTCTGAGGCGGTATCACTACGGAAGTAGATTGCCCAACCTTCCTTCCGAGGAGTGGCTGGTGGGTTTGAACTGACAGTTTTCTGGTTAGCAGTCAAATGCCTTAGGCACTATGCCACCAGAGCTCCCATATATATATATATATATATAATATTTTAAATTTCTGCAGGATTTGCTGCTCAATTTATTAGGAACAAGGATAAATGTGCCACTGTCTATAGTGCTTCTCTCTGGGGAGGCTTCTCTTCTTTGCATATCTAATTTCCTTTTCTCCTTGTCTCAATACTGAAGAATAAGGATTTGTGTCAGTTTTACAGACAAGGAGCCAGTTTCAAAGAGGCCAAGTCACTTGCCTGAGATCATTCAGTAGGATTAGGATTCAAACACAAGGATCTCAATTCATGCCAACCCCATAATGAAAGCAGAGGGCTATAATCCTTGCCCTATTCACTGTGTTTGCCATTTATCTTATTCACCCAACACACTCAGAGGTCCTTTTAAGAAAACATGATAATTATGGAAAAATTCAAACATATCCAAAAATAGATGAGGGTATTGAAACCTTGGAGGTCCAGTTAATTCCACCTAGAATTGGTTGCATTTACAGCAGCCAAAGGTTGAGGGCACTGAATGAAAGTGAACCATGAACTTGTCATTTCTTTTTCTTTCTTGAAACAAAAAAGATATTCAGGGCAAATTTTAGAATCATTGACGGTTTCTAGGAAGATTTTCTTTTTTGGAAGTAAAAAGGTACTCTTGTCTCCTTAATTGTTCTTAGTGTTCTTTGTCACCCATCATGATATTCTTCGTGGAAAGTATTAATATACCATCTTCCTGTGTTCAATATTCTCATTAACAATAAAGAGTCGAATGAAAATATCTGCATGAAAAGCCCTGAGCACTAATTTCAGAGACAAATAGAAGATGAACCAATAAGCATTTCTTATGAAATGAATGATATAAATTAATTGATATCTTAATTAGGCCTTAGCAAGATGATTATTAGTTAGATTGAACTAGAACTGAAAAACATGTTTAAGGAAAAGCTGAGGATGTAGCACTGGAGAGAGAAAGGTGTTATCTGTCAGTGCTCAATTAGAAATCTCTTTTGTCAATGAGAAATTTTCCAACAGGGGATGGAAAATGACTGTGCTCTAGATATTAGTTCCTGCCTTCCTAGTGTGGCCAGGTTTGATCTTGTCCCTGAGCTAATGAGAACCTACAGGATATAGGAAGTGGTATCTGAGAGATCCTTTGATGTCCTTGTCATACCATCATGCTGCCACCTCCTTCCTCTGCCTCATAGAACAGAAACCCTGTGAGGGCACAGACTTCATCTATTTTGTTCATGTTTGTAGCTCCAATGCCTGACTTAGAGAAGTAATAACATAACATAACAACATAACATAACATAACATAACATAACATAACATAACATAACATAACACAATACAACAGCAAACACTTATATAGAACTCACTATGTGTTTCTCGGGAGCTCTGGTGGCATAGTGCCTAAGGCATTTGACTGCCAGCCGGAAGGCTGGCGGTTCAAACCCACTAGCCATGCCTTGGAAGGAAAGTTGGGCAATCTACTTCTGTAGTGATACTGCCTCAGAAACCCAAGGAGGGGTCACTATGAGTCAAATCTGACTCCATGGCAGTGAGTATGTGTTTCTGACACTGTTCTAAGCACTTAAAATAACTGTTATAAGTGAGTATATGGAGTATACTTTATAAGTGAGTACAGTGAGGAGGCCTTGGTGGTTCACTGGTAGTAGCATTCTCACTTTCCATGCAAGAGACTCAGGTTCAATTCCAACCACAACACCTATGTACAGCCACCACCTTTCTGTCAGTGAAGGCTTGCATGTTGCTGCTATAATGTTGAATATCAGAGCTTCCAGACTGAAGTGCACCACAAAGAATGGCTTGGCAATCTATGACTTAGAAAAATCAGCCAACAAAAACTATGAATCACAACAATCCAGTCCCATTGTGCATGGGGTCACCATGAGTCAGGGGGAATTTACACAGCAGATAACAACATACTGAGGGCCAGAGAGACTGCTACTTGCCCGAGATCACAGACTGGGATTCAAACTACAGCAGTACTTGCTCCTAACTTGTATATTGGTGTTCGATAAATTTTTGTTGAATTAAATGAATAAGGGATATCATGGATGCCTGGTCCTTACTGACAGACTCCTCCCTAATTTCTAGTTTTCACTTAAGTTGTCCTCAGGTCTAGAGATTCACCCTACCATATACTAGACCCTCCCAGGCTCTCCCTAGAGAGCTGAAGCTATTTCCTGTATTCCTAGACACTGATTAGTGTTTCAACCTTATCAGATCATCCCCAAATTGTCTTTACTGAGGGGCTTCCACGGCCATTTAGATTGGTCCCTTGAATATCAATGCCAGCCTAGACACCACCAAGTTGGCCTTTGTGGCCCATCTTCACTCTGTGTCTGCAGTGATTTGTATGAGGTGCCTTACTGCCAATGCTGCTTGGATGATGACAATATGTGGGGCTTCCTTTGTATGAGTTGCAAAATGCTTACTAGGACTCTTTTACTTGCCAAGATAGCGTTCCTTGGGGAGGATACCCTGGACATATCTACCCATAAAGGGTAACTAAAAGAAAGGTCGAGGAGTGAATTGTTGTCTTTCTATCATACGGAGGGCTGGGGATAGGGGTGGGGAGAACACAGAGATGATGTTTCCCATACTACCTTCGGACATGGTGGCCTGGCTTCGGCCACAGTGGAACTGATGGTGGAGATGGGATGTAAACTCAGACCACATGGTATACAAGAAAGGGCATGTGGTTGGGAATCAGGAGGCCTGTCTTGAAGACCCACATCTACAAATGACTAGCTGACAGTCTGTTTCATTCCACCTCTCCAAGCTTCATTTCTTCCAGTTATAAAATGGGGTTAACGCTTAGTTCACAAAATTACTCTGAGTATCAAAAGAAAGTTTCAAAAGCACTTTTCACTTGTAAATTGCTCTACAAAATGGATGATATTAACAACAACCAAGGCATCCTGACATTGGACTCTGCGGTCTTCCTTCAAGTTACTAAACTTCTTCTGGATGCTTCTTAAATGTAGATGCCCTTCTTGACAACAACAACAACAAATAAATAAATAAATAAAAACTAAAAGAAATACCAGCAGGGATATGCAGACTTTTTCACACATGTGATAGCTTTAGATTATTATATTTTATATTATATGAACGAGTAGTATAGAAATATAATAGACAAAGGCACTAGACTCGTACAAATAAAATTATACACTCTTGTCAAAGCCCCAGCAGCATTGGCTGGGCAAGCTAACATCTCTTCTAATTCTCTCATCCGTAAAATGGGAACAATATCTGTCTTGTCAGTTTACACACTTGCTGTAGTGATCAAATGCAATCAATGTGCACAAAAATGTAATCAATCCACAAAAAGCAATTTGAGAACCATAAATTGACCAACTCAACAAACACTGAACCTACCATGGACAAAACATTATAGTTGGAAAGTAGCACATAATCTGAAAGTGGTTCTCAACTCCATCAGACTCTAATCTCATTTTTGTAACAAATAATTTATATCATCCCCTTCACTATCCGGAAATAAAGTTGTAACCTAAAGACACATTTTTAAAAACTTAATGGAGTTCTGGTGCCTTAGTGTTTTAAACATTTGTTAACCAAAAAATTGGTGGTTTGAACCAATCAGCTGTTTCCTGAGAGAAAGAGGAGGCAGTCTGCTTCTGCAAAGATGTACAGCCTTAGAAACCTGATGGGCTGTTCTACTGTGTCCTAAAGGGTTGCTATGAGTTGGAATTGACTTGATGGCAGTGGGTTTGTTTTGGTTAGTCTTTCTAGATTAAAAGTTAAAAGTTCTGCAAACCAGTTGTGGTGGTGGTGGTGGTGGTACCTAGGAATTTGCATTTCAATAAACTCATTGGTGGATGCTAATGCACACTAATGGTTGTGACTCACTTAGCAGCAGCTCTGGTAGTCTAGTGCCTAAGGCACTTGACAGCTAACCAGCACATAACAACAACACAAAGGAAGAACTTTTGGGTGTGATTAGAACCCTCTCTTCCTTTGGCTGAGGTCAAGAAGCTGAGACTTACAAGAGTTTGATTTATACCATATTTGTGTTTTTGAGCTGGTGGACTCTGGGAGCTGGTGGGCAGGACCAAGTGGATATAGCTCAAGAGAGCCGCCACTTCCTGCTAGCCACTCAGATTAGAGAAAGTGGGTGAAAATGTGACTGAAACCCAAGCCTTCTCTGGCCTGAAGGGGGAAGGCTAAAAGCTGCACCCCGGCAGGTGTCCCTGGTAAGCTCTGTGGTTTAGCAGCCTTGCTGGACAGCTGCCACCTGCCACCTGCTCCACTTCTAAGCGGGGCTGCTGAGCCTGTGTGAGAGAACTGCTCTGAGTGGTGCTGGGGTGAGGAAAGAGGGGAGGGGGGGCTTCAGGCTTAAAAGAGAAGCAGCTCATTAGTCCCAAGACCCCCTTGACTCTGGAATTAGTCAATCATAACTGCTTTTGAACTCTAGCATCTAAATTGCCTGGTAGAACCATCTTACAGAAATCCCGTGTGCTTGGGGTTGACTATGAATGTGATGTTCAGAGTAATCTTCTTTCCTGAGAGTGTCAGTGCCCATGACATTTCCTGTTACAGATTAAATTGGGTCCCCCACCCCCATTTCTCCAACAAATACTTGTTGGAATCCTAACCCACAACACCTTTTGGGAATAGGGTTTTCTTTGTTATATTAATGAGGTCATATCAGTGTAGGGTGTGTCTTAAACCCATTAACTTTTGAGATTTAAAAAGAGCAGATTAGGCACAGAGAAGCAAGCATAAATGGTGGAAAGATAGATGCCATGTGGAAATCACTAAGGAATGAAGAAGGCACTTGACTGCTAACCAGAAGGCTGGCGGTTCAAACCCACCAGCCACTCCTCGGAAGGAAGGCTGGGCATTCCTACTTCCGTAGTGATACTGCCTCGGAAACCCAAGGAGGGGTCGCTATGAGTCAGGGCTGACTCGATGGCAAACAACAACAACAACAACAAGAGAGGCTAAGAAGAGGATTTTCCCCCAGAGTTGACAGAGAATTGTCCTAGAGCCAGTGCCTTGGATTCAAACTTCTACCCTCCTAAACTGTGAGAAAATAAATTTGTTTGTTAAAGCCACCCACTTGTGGTATTTCTGTTATAGCAGCACTAAGAAACTAAGACAGTTGAGGAATTCCAAATCCAGATAATGGCAATCTCTCGATTGGAGTCAGGTCCAATCTCTTTTCCTTTTTGGCCTTCAATTCCCCTCCTTTCCTTGATGGCATGAATCTCTCTCAACTCTGCCTTTTATGGTGTTTCCAAGGCTCTTTGCCAGCCTGGGGTGCACTCAGCCACGAAGTGTGTTGGAACATGCTCCATGCTTTCTCTCAGGAGCCTGGCTTGGAGTTGAAGAAGCTAGAGGGGGAGCTGCTTCCAGGGCCTATGCCAGGAGTTCTCTAAGGAGAGAGTCCTGGGAAGGACCTGTGGTCACAGGGGCACGGGTTGGCTGCTGGGGTAACTCCTCCCACTCCTCTCCACATTCCAGTGGTTGTGAGTGCCTGCCTTGGTCAGCAAAATCAATAGCTAGTTCAGACTGATACCCTTTCCTGTAATTCTAGAAAGAAAAATACAAATTCTTTATAATTTGTGGTAGTCTCTGTTTTACAAAATGGTGTCAATACATTATCTCATTGGATCCTCATACCTACCACATAAAGTATGTAAACTCGTTTCCATTTTATGGATAAAGAAACAAAGGCCCAGAGAGATTCCACATGACTTGACAGAGGCCATGGAATTGGTAACCAGATAAGCCTAGGTTCAGGCTCAGTTTTTCTAATTCTGGGTTCCCACTATCTTATGGAGACTATGTCTTTGTGCAGTCTGCAAAAACCACGAGCAAGTTTTCTAGGCACAAATATATGAATGCTTTAAGCTAGTGTAGCTTTTCCCAAATTGCACTGCCAGGCGTTTATGAGGAAAAGATGTAATTGTCAGACAAGATTGAAAAATAAGTTCCCCTGCCACAGTTCATATTAAGAGCCCTGATGGACAGTGGTTAAAGCACTCAGCTGCTAACCAAAAGGTTGGCAGTTCGAACCCACCAGCCACTCTGTGGGAGAAACATGTAGCAGTCTGCTACCATAAAGATGTGCAGCCTTAGAAACTCTATGGGGCAGTTCTACTTTGTCCTATAGGGTCTCTATGACTCAGAATTGATTTAATGGTAGGTTTTTTTTTTTTTTTTGTAATAGTTTATATCCTAATATTAAAAGCTCCAAAAAGTCCTTCACTGAGGAATGGGATTAACCCAGAGTTTAACAGCTTAACTCAGAGTGTCCAAAACTTGATTGGCAATGGGACCCTTTTTTATTTCACATAATGTCCACTGTTATGGACTGTGTCCCCTGATAATATGTGTTGTAAATTCTAATTCCTATACATGTGGAAACAATCCTATCTGGGAATAGGGTTTTCTTTGTTATGTTAACAAGGCCAAATGCGTGTAGAGTGTCTTAAGCCAATCACTTGTGAGGTATAAAGAGGAATTTAGGCACAGAGCAAGCAAGAACAACTGGGGGAGACTGATGCCACGTGGAGATGGACAAGGAATAGAAGAACAAAAGTTGAAAAGAGACAAGGATTTTACCCCAGAGCTGACAGAGAAAAAATTTCTGTTCCTTAAAGGCACCTACTTGCAGTAGCTTTGTTACAGCACACTAAGAAACTAAGATGTTGTTATTAGGTGCTGTAGAGTTAGTTCCAACTCATAGCAGCCCTAAGCCCAACAGAACAAAATGCTGCCCATTTCTGTGCCATCCTCACAATAGTAGGGATGTCTGAGCCCATTGTTGCGACCACTGTGTCAATTCATCTTGTTGAGGGTCTTTTTTTTTTCACTGACTCTCCACTTTACCAAGCATGATGACACTAACAAACCTACTACCAATTCTCCAAATCTGTTTCTCAGATCTACTCTGGAAAAGGTGAGCCACACGCTTCACAACTATAGGGAAGACAGAGGGACAAAGATAAGGGGTGGCCACTTATCTCTGTAAGAAGAAAAGAAAATCACTGCATCTCTTGCCTACCCCTTGGCCATCAAGAGAGGGTACTTCTGCAGGACTACCCTGCCAGTTCTGCTACCTGGACTGCACAGAACCACCCAGTGTCCCAAATTCAGGCCCTGGCTGTGGAAGCCAATTGTCAAAGTTTTAGGAACTTTGTAAGTTACTCATTAAATTGTCAGTTGCTTGAAATTGACCACAGTGGTAGAAGGTATACCATAGAAATCAGCAACACAGTGCAAATCAGGGCCTTCTTTTCCTAAGAGCTGGTTCATCAGCACACCATGGGCCCTGGGGTGGTTTTTGAAACTGCTAGAAAACTTAGGAGGGGCAGTGACAGGTGGGTGCTGGGGACAGTCTGACAGACAGCCTCACTTTTAACAGTGTCCAACTCTCCTGCATGAGAGCTGAGAACTGGACAGTATGATACTTTTCCAGCTATAATCCCAAATGAGTCAGAAAGTGTCTCCTCGCTACTTACACTGATATCTGTTACCAGCCAATGTCTCCAGAAGCGAGCTGTGGGAGAAGACCTGCTGGGGGCATCTGGATCCACCATGATCAGGATGTAGGTTGCATCCTAGAACAGATTCACCAAAAAGAATGTAGCAACATGGCTAGAATTTTGATAGAAAAATAATAAGGCAAAGACTTTCCCCCACTCTTTTTAAAATTGTGGTAAATATGTATGTAACAAAACATTTGCCATTTCAACATTATTCACATGTATAGTTTAGTGACATTAATTGTATCCATCACCATAATCTGTTTCCAACAATTTCCATCACCCTTAACATCACCTCAGGAGCTCTGGTGGCATAGTGCCTAAGGCACTTGACTGCTAACCAGAAGGCTGGCAGTTCAAACTCACCAGCCACTCCTCGGAAGGAAGTTTGGGCAATCTGCTTCTGTAGTGATACCACCTTGGAAACCCAAGGAGGGGTCACTATGAGTCGTCCGACTCCATGGCGCATAACAACAACAACATAACATAACCTCAACTACTCCTAAATAGTGAGTTCCCCTTTCTTCCTCCCTCCTGCCTGCCCCTCGTAATTACTAAAAACCTAGGGTCTGCTCTCAAGAAGTTTATAGTTTAGATGGAGAAACTTATCCATTAATTCAGCAAATATACATATGAGAGTTTACTCTATGCCAGGAACTGTACTAATCTCAGAGAATATTTGAAGATTGAATCATCCCTTCAACAAGCATTTATTGACCACCCAGTATATGCCAGAACTTCTAGTTGCTGGAAATCTAACAGAGAGCAAGAGAGCCATATCTATCTATACTTCAGGGAGCCTTTACTCTATGTGAGACACACAGATAATAAAAAATAAAGGAGGAAATGTCAAGTTGTGGTTACTTATATGATTATTAAAAAAAAAAAACAAAACAAAACCAAAAAACACCAGGATGGTGCAAGAGGGAGGAAGCATCGCAGAAGAGAAAACAGCTACCACACAGTACTTCAGGCTGGAAAAGTTAGAATTTAAGGAATAGAAAGAAAGCAGTTGCTGCTAGGAAGAAGCAAGGGGGAAGGTAGACAGGGCAGGTTGAAGAGCTGGGCAGGGACCAGACCATAGAAGGTTTTGTTGGCCTGAATAAGGAGTTGGGGTTCTGTTGTAAATGCAAAGCAGAACCATTGGAAGTTTTTAAGCAGGAGAATGATTTGCTTTGATTTACATTTTTAAAAATATTATTTTGGCTACTGGGTGAAGAATGAATGGTTAACATGGAGGCAATATAGGAAGTAAAAAGGCCAATTAGGAGCCTATTGTAGTATATAAAGAGTGTATGTTCATTCTTGAAATAGAACAGTACAATGGATATAAAGAAGTAGATGGATTGTGGATGTGTTTTTAAATAGAATCATTAGGATTAGCTGATGGATTGGATGATAGGGCAGTGAGGAGTGGGTGAGGAAAGAAATCAAGGATGACTCTTTGGTTTTGGCTTTGGCAACTGGGCAAATGCCATTTAAGAAAAGAGAGAAGACTGAAAAACAAAACAAAACAAAAAAACCCAAACTCGCTGCCATTGAATCGATACAGACTCACAGTGACCTCCGTTTGGTTTCTGAGGCAGCAAATCTTTATGGAAATAGGTTGTCCCATCTTCCTTCCATGGAGTGGCTGGTGGGTTTGAACTACTAACCTTCTGGCTAGCAGTCAAATGCTTTAGGCACTATACCACCGGAACTCCTTATAGAGAAGAGTAGGAGCGGAGAACGTTTGAAGGGAGAAATGAAGTTCTGTTTTAGACATTGTTATGTTGTGCCCCCCCACCCCCTCCACCAAACTATGTGTTATAAATCCTATTCTCTATGCCTGTGCTTATAATCCTATTTGGGAATGGGTTGTCTTTGTTATGTTAATGAGACAAGGTTAGTGTAAGGTTCGCCTTGAGTCAATCTGTTGTGAAATATAAAAGAGATTAAACATGCATGTGAAAAGCAAAAAGCAGAGATGGAGGAAGATAGTTGCCAAGTTCCACGACAGCAGGAACAGACACTCAAATGAGGCAAGGACCTTCCTACAGAGCCTGTTGTTGTTGTTGTTGTTGTTAAGTGCCGTGGAGTCGGACCCGACTCATAGCGACCCCTCCTTGGGTTTCCGAGGCAGTATCACTACGGAAGTAGATTGCCCCATTTTCCTTCCGAGGAGTGGCAGAGAGAGAAATACTTCCCCTAGAGCCAAACCCTGAATTTGGACTTCTGGCCTCCTAAACTGTGAGGAAATAAATTTCTGTTTGTTAAAGCCATCCATTTGTGGAATTTCTGTTATAGCAGTGCTAGAGAACTAAGACAGTATATTAAGTTTGGAATGCTAGAAGACAATCAAATATACTTATCATTTGAGTCTGGAGTTGAGAGAAGAAAGCAGGATTGGCTATATAAATTTGGTAGTTGTTGGCTGATAGATGGTCCTTAACTCCATAGAATAATGAAATAACCCACGGAGAGTGCAGACATAGAGAAGGAAAGAGGTCTCATTACCGAACTCTACAACATTCTAACGTTGAGAAGAGAAAAAATTCCATCAAAGGAGGTTGCAAAAGCAAGGAATGAGGAGGAAAACATGAAAAATAAGTACCACAAAGTCAGGAACAGAAAATGTTTCAAGAAGGAGATAGTGATGAGCTGTGGTAAATGCTACAGAAAAGTAGGACAAGATGAGGATGCAGATATGACAATTTGATCTGTCAACTTAGAGGTCCTGGTTATCTTGACAGTCAGTTTGAATAGAGGAGAAAGGACTGGATTTTGATTGTGATAAGTCTACACACAGGGAGCTCTGGTAGCACAGTGCACAGGGAGCTCTGGTAGCATAGTGCCTAAGGCACTTGACTGCTAACCAGAAGGCTGATGGTTCTAATCCACCAGCCACTCCTTGGAAGAAAGGTTGGGCAATCTACTTCTGTAGTGATACTGCCTCAGCAACCCAAGGAGGGATACTGCCTCAGCAACCCAAGGAGGGGTCGCTATCAGTCGGGTCCAACTTGACAGCACATAACAACAACAACAAATCTACACACACACACACATACACACACAGGAATCCAGAAGAGAGAACTGTATGTTTGATAATAGCCAAAAATTTGTTCTAGTCAAAGCAGTAGGAGAAAAAAAAGAAACAAAGTATAAATATTATAAAAGAACCAAACTATTATCTCTATTATTATTATTATTATAATTCAGGAGACTTGATTGCCTACTTGGGAAATTCGAAAGAATCAACTGAAAAACTAGGCTAATCCAGTAAGGCAACCTATTACAAAATGTACACACAACCAATACTTTCCTATACATTAATAATAATTAGAAAATAAACTTTTAAAAATCTCATTTACAATTTAACAAAAACATGAAGCATCTAGGAATAAACTTGAGGAAATATGCAAGATTTATACAGAGAAAATAAAAACCTTACTGATGTACATAAAAGAAAACTTTAATATATGAATATTTAACATATGATAAAGTTATCATTTAATATGTGATAAGGTATTTAATATACAGTAGTGGAAGAAAGGCCTGGTGACCTACTTCCATAAAGATTACAGCCAAGAGAACTCTATAAAGCACCTGTACTCTGTGACACACAGGGTTGCTATGAGTTGGAGTCTCCTTGATGGCAATGCGTTTTTTTTTTTTCAGTATTGGGGCAATTGATTCACCATGGAAATAAACTTAGGTCTTTATTTTTCTCATATACAGAATAACTTTTAGCTTTAAGTGTGAAAATGAAAAAAATTTTAAAATTAGTCTAATAAAATTATAGTTAATTCATACAATGGGATACTCTGTTTAACATTAGATGTTTAAATTCTAATGTGGAAAGATACCCACAATACCCTAGTAAGTAAATAAGCAATTGGCAGAACTGTGTGTATGATGATATTAAATGTGCAGGAAAATTTTATATCTCTAACTCTCTCTATGTGTGTGTATATATATATATATATAGATAGATAGATAGATAAATATACATATTTGCATATTCATAGAAAATGCCTGGAAAAATACTCACCAAACTGTTAACAGTAAATGGCATAAAAGAAAAGATTGAAATATTTAATTAGATATACTTTTGAAACTTTGACATGGCAATAAAAGCACAATAAAATAAAATTCAAAAACAATAAACTGGGGGAAATATATGCAATATCTGTAATAAAGAATTAATATATAAAGTACTTTTATGAATCTATAAAAGAACAACATGGATGGATAATTGGCAAAATAATAAACAAAAATGACCAATAACATATAAATAAATGCTCAATTTTACTAGTCAAAGATACACAAATAATAAAATAAAATCCTAACTGCTTATAAACCTGGCAAACATATTTTTTAATGTTTATCTTCAGAGTTTTTAAGATACGTAGAAACAGTGAGTAAGGTACAACAGTCTTTGTAACCTGTGATTCTATTTTCTTTTTGGATCATTTTACATTTTTCGCTACTACTTCTTTCTTTCTTTATTTATTTATATTGTGAAGTGGGTGAAAGCTTACAAAGCAAACTCATTTCAATACAGCATTTCATACACATTTTATTTCATGACATTGATTGCAACCCCCATAATGTAACAGCTCTCTTCCCACTTCCTCTCTGTAGTTATCTTTCCCATGTCCTTCTTTCCTATCCATTCCTACCCTCTGAGCTATCTCCCTGTACAAATATTTCTCTTCTGATCTCCAATGAGTGATTGTTCTAAGGAATGTACCTACCTAGTGTAAGTGTTCACCCTACATGTCTGTCAGCTATTTGGCTGGAAGCCATAGGAGTGAGTTCAATTCTAGGCCCAAAGGATGACTAGGGGCCACAGTCTTGGGGACTTCACCAGTCTCTATCAGACCAGTAAACCTGGTCTTTTTTTTTTTTTTTTTTATGATTTTGAGTTTTGTTCCACATTTTTCTCCCATTCTATCCAGGATCTCCTGAGCTGATCCCTGTATGAGTGGTTGACAATGGTAACTGGGCACCATCTAGTTCTTCTGGTCTCATGGTCATGTAGGCTGAGGTTTGCATGGGGAGGGGAGAGAAAATTGATTCCATTTTCTTGTTAAAAAGTAAAGATGAATATCAGAAACATATCATGCACAGATATACTACTCCATTGAAAGAGAACTAGAAAAATAGTAACTTAAATATTGACTGATTATCTCTGAGTGTTGGGATAATTATGAACTTTATTTTTTTTTGGTGCTTTTTGGCATTTCCCAAGTTTCTGCAATAAAACACATTGATTTACACTTACAAATAAGGATTTGTACTTCTACAAAAGCTACTGTAAGAAGTCCTAAAACTCTCTTTCTACTGCTGTTCAAACAACCCCAGAGAAATTCTCTATGGAGGTTTCTTTCTCTTCCTTCCTCACCCTTCCTTATTTTCTCCAGCTCCCCAGCTGCAACTCTCTCGATCTGATTCTTAGTGAGCTAGAAGGGCAGTCTTTGTCGATGAGTCTGTGCTGTATGCTGCTCTCTGAGGTGATTATATCGTGAGGTTTGCCCTAGATCATCTCCCCGCTAAGCACCCCTCAACAGACCTCCTCAAAAGCAGGACAGAAGGGGTTTCTGTGGTTATGGTGCTAGCATTTTCTTTCTCAGTGCAGTCAAGGATCTGGTTGCCAGCCCTTTCAATGGGGTCAATTGCCAACAGAAGTTCACTAGCAAATATTTGGCAGAGATGGAAGTGGATGGGGATGGGAGTAGTGTTCATTCAATGAATTGGGGGACAGATTATTCCAGACCTTGGCCCTCAGTTAGATGCTATGAAGCCTGACCCAGGCCTCTACCTGTTCTGTGCAGGTCCTTGGAGAAGACAGGGTGAGGTAGGGTGGGGAGGAGATGAGCCAGTGTCCAAGCATGGGAAATTGATTTCTGACCCTCGTGGCCCATCTTCTAAGCATAGTCAAGAGAGAAGGACCTGAAATCAACACATGTCATGGAATTATCTCCAGGGATTTTTGTACTAGCTGCATATCCTCTTTTTTTTTAAACAATTTAGTATATTTTATTCTTAAATCTTTCATCTCTAAAATGTTATAATTAAAAAAAATTTCTTTCTTTTCTTTGCTTTTACAAATTCTTCAATGATTTTGTCACAATTAAGGTGCTGAAAAAATATCTACTTCCATACATAATGAGGATAATTAATTGATTTTCTTTTTTTTTTTAATTAATTAATTTATTTAATTTATTTGTTTTTATTTGGGTGAAGATTTACAGAG
>NW_006921876.1:2564328-2567833 GCF_000298275.1 Orycteropus afer afer
TATCCTTCCCTTCAAGGCTCAGGGGTCCAAGATTATCTTCTGTGTCTGTGTTAATTGGTTTCCCTTTTCTTTGTTGAAGAGCAACTGTGCAGTCCTTGTGCCTAGTCCGCCATCTTGCCGGAACTCCTGCTGCATATCCTCTTGCCTGGGGCAGTGACTGCTTTATCCCTCTTTGGGTTATCACACAGCCCTAGTAAATACCAGGCACGCAATTGGTACCCAGTGAATGCTTGTTGTACTACTGTGGGCTGGAAGATCTTAACCAAGTTCTTCTCTCTGGCTTGTTTCTAGAAAATGGGGAGGGGAGAGCTATGAGCTAGATGATCTACTTTCCTTCAGGTTCTAACATCCATTCAGTGGGTTCTGAGGTGTCTAGATATAGTGCATGTTCCTGTGATGCTGAACAGGCTTCAGCAAAGCTTCCAGACTAAGACACACTGTAATGAAAGGCCTGGTGATCTACTTCCAAAAATCAGCCGATGGAAAACACTATGGGTCACAATAGTCCAATCTGCAACTAATCACAGGGATAGAGTGGGACCAGGCAACGTTTTGATCTGTTGTACATGGGATCGCCATGAGTCAGAGGCTGACTCAGCAGCAGCTAACAACAATCCTGCTTGAAGAAAGCAGAAAGGGATTAATATCTTTTCCAGACATCCTTCAAATCCTGAAGTTTGAAAGCATGCTTATTGACAAGGCTGTGGGGAAACAGAGGCTCTCATACATTGCTGTGGGAATGCAAAATGGGTGCAATTTACTTTTCCCCTTAAAAATATCTACACATTTATGAGATAGCTCGTACATAAACTCACCGCCGTGGAGTGGAATCCGACTTATAGTGACCCCTGTTTGGGTTTCCGAGGCGGTTATCACTACAGAAGTAGATTGCCCAACATTCCTTCCTCATGTTTGATGGGTTTGAACTGCCAGCCTTCTGGTTAGCAGTCAAGTGCCTTAGGCACTATGCCATCAGAGTTCCTAGCTAGTATGTATGGTTATTCATTTCAGCTCTCACTATAACAGCAAGATTGGAAATAATGCGTGCCCATCAGTTGGGGATTGGTTAAATAAACGATGATAGATACCCACAAAGGAACACTTTATAACTGTAAAAATGAAGATGCTCTCTAAGATCTAATATGAATTAAGTGAAATTAAGTGGAAACAATAAAGCAAAGTTCAGGACGGTGTATGTAATACTTTACTTCTGTGTAAGAAAGGGAAGATATTTGCATAAACAAAGTGCAAGGGACAGGAGTGGGATGGAAACTTCTCCTATATTCCCTTTTCTAGCATTTTGATTTTTGAGTCATGTCAGCATATTTAAAAAAAAAAAAAAAAACAACCCAAACTCACTGCCATTGAGTCAGATCCGATTCATATCGACCCCTCCTTGGGTTTCTGAGGTGGTATCTCTATGGAAATAGATTGCCCAACCTTCCTTCCATGGAGTGGCTGGTGGGTTTAATCACCAACCTTCTGGTTAGCAGTCAAATGCCTCAGGCACAATATTACCAGTTAAAAATAAAATGATAAAATAAAGTGAAAAACAGTATTCACATTGTATTATCTCTCACTGATACTAAGAGGTGAAAATGGAATGCCTTGTCCCTCTGCAGCAAAGAAAGGTCATGGAATCCTCATTCATGTTTTGGAGGGCAGTTAGGGGAAGAGCCACTGTTGTATGGGGCTCCGGCTCCATACAGCATGAACAAGGTATGAGAAGCCACAGGAACAAATCACAGTACTTTGGGATGATGATGATAGTCTAGAAGTAGGTTATTGTCCAGATGACTTTTTAAAAAAATAGCTTTATTGAGGTATAATTTACATACTGTAAACTTTGTCCCATTGCAAGTATACATTTCAATGGTTTTTAATGAATCTACAGAGTTGTGCAGCCATCACGTTAATCTAAATTTAGAACATTTTCATTATTCTGAAAAAGAAACCTTGTCCCATTTGCAGTCACTCCTTGTTCCCTTCCCTAGCCCCAGGCAACTACTAATCTACTGTCTGACTCTGTAATGTACTTTTTGCCTTTTCTGGACACTTTGTATAAATGGAATTATATAATATGTGATCCTTTGTACCTTCTTTTATTTAGCATAATGTTTTTGAGGTTCATTCGTGTTATAGTATATATCAATACTCCATTACTTTTTACTACTGAATAAGTGTTCCATTGTTTAGCTATATCACATTTTGTTTATCCATTCACCAGTTGATGGACATTTATGTTGTTTCCTCTGTTTGACTATTATGAATAGTGCTACTATGAGCATTTGCTGCAAGTCTTTGTGTGGACATTCATTTTATAATTCATGAGTAGATACCTAGGAGTGGAATTACTGGATCATACTGTAAATCTGTATTTAACATTTTAAGAAACTGTTTTACACAGTTGCTGCACCATTTTACAAACCCACCAGCAATGTATGAGGGTTCCAATTTCTCCACATTTCTGACCAACACTTGTTAATGTCTTTGTTTTTGTTTGTATTGTCTTTTTCTTTTTTATTGTAGCCTGTGTGTGTGTGTGAGACAGACAGACAGAGAGACAGAGACAGAGAGAGAAGTGGTATCTCATTGTGTTTTTAATCTACACTTCCTTGAGGACTAATGATGTTGAGCATCTATCTTTTCATGTGCTTATTGGCTATTTGTATGTATTTGACCATTTTTAAATTGGATTATTTGCCTTATTAATACTCCAGAAGGAATTTTTAATAGGTGTGCCCTGGCTGGGAGTTAGGAAAAGATGGAGGCAATGGAAAAAAGGAAACCACAACTATTTCTACATGTGGAGAGTAGGGACAATTGATTTGGAACTCTGATCTATAAGTACAACTATACCTTCTCTTTCCTGAATATTGCGTTTCCCTACACTTCTTCTCTCAACTACTATTTGCACATGGGGTTGCTTCCTTACTACCTGTCATTCCAGTAGCAAAATGCCAACCTCAGAGATAGCCTATATCCCAAGCTGCCACTGCATTTCTCTAGTCAATGTCATCTCTCACTCTTGGTAACAACTTTTTCAAACCTTCTTCAATATTCTCAACTCTCCCAATCCTCTCCTGGCAAATAACTTTCTCAGAGGTAACTTCTTAGAAAAAACTCAAGCCATCACCCTACAAACCTTAAGTACATCTGCACCCAACCTCTTATTCCATTGTTGTTGTTTGTTATGTGCCGTTGAGTCAGACCTCAGACCCGACTCATAGTGACCCCTCCTTGGGTTTCCGAGGCTGTATCTCTATGGAAGTAGATTGCCCAATCTTCCTTCCAAGGAGTGACTGGTGGGTTTGAACTGCCAGCCTTCTGGTTAGCAGTCAAGTGCCTTAGGTAGTATAAGCCTCCAAGAAGAATGAAGCCACTTCCTGTACCTGTGCTTTGGATCCTCTCTCCACTACCAACTATACCTTCTCTTTCCTGAATATTGCTTTTCCCTACACTTCATCATCATGAAAACAAGATTGAGTCCTTTTAATTAAAAAAA
>NW_006921876.1:2568728-2595384 GCF_000298275.1 Orycteropus afer afer
AAAAAAAATCCTTTTTGACCCCATATCCTCCCCAGCTATATCGGTACCCTGTCTCCTCCCTTTCATAGGCAAACTCCATGTATATTTACACTGTCTCCATTTCCTTACTTATCACTTACTCTTTAATCCATTCTGGCCCCCTAACTTCTGCTGCAACTCTGGGTAAATTCACCACCTCATGCCATCAAATCAAATGGACATTTTCCAGTCCTCATCTTACTTGATGTCTCAGCTGCACTGGATATAGCTGACCACTCATTCTTAGTTGAAATATCTTTTTTCTTTGACTTCTGTGATTCCATGCTATTCAAATTTTTTTCCTGCCTCATTGAGTACTTATTCTCAGTCTCTTTGGCAGGTGCTTCTTCCTTAAGCCTTGTTTCCCTCAAGGATTAGGTCCTGGGCTCTCTTGTTTTATCACTCTAACCATCTCTTCAGGAATAACAACTCACAAACACATCTATTTCTCTAACCCAGACCGCTCTTCTGAGCACCAGATTCTTTCCTCCCCCCCCCAAGTATTTGTATTTTAATACAATAATAGGGTCACAGGATTCAAATAAGTCAGTCTGATTCCAGAGTTTACATTATATAGTTATTTACTCTGCTACAAAGAACTATGTTGTTGTTGTTATGTGCCATCGAGTGGGACCCGACTCATAGCGACCCCTCCTTGGGTTGCCGAAGCAGTATCACTACGAAAGTAGATTGCCCAACCTTCCTTCCGAGGAGTGGCTGGTGGGTTTGAACCACCAGCCTTCTGGTTAGCAGCCAAGTGCCTTAGGCACTATGCTACCAGAGCTCCTACAAAGAACTATAGAGGAGGTAAACTTTGGCAGCGTATTTCTGGAGAGTCAAATATTAATGAATTCATATACATGGCTTTGCATCTGTAGAGGAAGATACAATTTCTTCAGCACATGTGGCATTTTCTGAGTCATCATCTACTTCAGAATCCTCACCAGTTTCCTCTTCAGACTCAAATTCCTGACTATCAGAGGATTCAAAGTTATCCAGAAGTTCATCTTTCAGCCTCTTTCAAAGAATAAACCTCTATCACTTCAGCCATATACCGTACATGTTCTGCTACTTCTGCCAATTTTTCGTTCTCTTGTTTTCACTGTCCTTTTCTTCAATTTCCTTATGAAGCTTCTCATTTTCCTTAAGTGAGCACCAGACTCTTAAGTCCACTAACTCACTTCACATTTCCCCTTAGCTGTTTCAGAGCACCTCACACTAATTATGTCCAACAACATTGCCTGGTCTTCTAGTGTGTTTTCTATTTTGGCCAATGAAAGTGCTCGCCATCTGGTTGCAAACCAGAGACCCAGGATGCTTGTTACATCTTCCATCTCCAATCTGCCACCAATTCTTGTCAATTCTATCTCCCAAACACCTCAAGTCCATCAATTTTCCTTCATCTCCATTACTACATGAGCCTGAGTTACCATCATCTTTTGTCTTATGTATTGCAATAACCACCTAATTGGTCTCTTCATATTCACTTTTTTTTTTTTTTAAATTGTGATTTGGGTGAAAGTTTACAGAGCAAATTCACTTTCCATACAGCAGTTCACACACAGGTTGCCTCATGACATTGACTACGATTTACCCCAATGCAGCAGCTCCCCTCCCACTTCTTCCTGATAGTTACCTCTTCCCTCTGTCCATCCCTCCATGCACTTCTGCCCCCTGAACTGTCTCCCTGTGCATACAAAGCCCTTCTTTCTCCCATGATTGTTCTCTCCAAGGAATGTATCTATCTCAGGTAAATGTTCAACTAATATGCCTGTCTATTGTTTGGCTGGAAGCACAGGTGTGGGTTCAATTCCAGACCTGAAGGGCAGCTATGGGCCATAGTCTCAGTGGTTCCACCAGGCTCTATCAGACCAGCAAATCTGGTCCCCCCCTTTTTTTTCCCCCAAATGATTTTGAGTTTTGTTCCACATTGTTCTCCCTCTTTATCCAGTATCTCCTACATAGATGCCCCTCCAAGTGCTTGACAGTGGTAGCTGGGCACCATCTATTTCTTCTGGTCTCATAGTTATACAGGCTGAGGATTGCATGGTGTATCAGTTGCAAGGACTAATTATTTCCATGAATCTTTGTTTTTTTTAATTCTTCTTTTCTCTGGACAAGGAGAGACCCATCGTTGCATCTAGATAGCTGCTTGCAAGCTTTTAAGATCCCAGTCACTACTCGCCAAAGTAAGAGGTGGAACAATGTTTTGTGCATTTTTTTTTTTTTTAATTTAACATTTTATTATGATTTGGGTGCAATTTTACAAAGCAGATTCTTTTTACATTCAACATTTAATACATGTTTTGTTTCATGACACTGATTACAATCTCCACATGGTTTGGCTTTACTCCCACCTCCTCCCTGTGGTTACCCCTTTTCTGTGTCCTTCTTACTTATGTGTTCCTGCCTGCCTAGTTTTTTCCCTGTGCAAATGCTGCTCTTCTGATCTTCCATGGTTGACTGCTCTAAGGAGTGCCTCTCTCTGGTATAGTTGTTCAGCTTATAGGCCTTTCTATTGTTTGTCTGAGAATTGAGGTATGGGAGTAAGTCCAATTCAAGTTCTGAAGGGTGACTTGGGCCATAGTTTTAGGGGTTTCATCAGTTTCTATCTGACCACTAATGCTGGTTGTTTTTATGTTTTTAAATTTTGTTCCACATTTTTTTCTCTCTAACCAGGATCTCTAATTGTGATCCCTTTCTTAGCAGTTGGTATTGGTAGCTGGGCACTGTGTGGTTTGTTTGTTCTCAGGGTCATGTAGGCTGAGGTTTCCACAGTCCATTGGTCCTCAGACAAATTATTTCCTACAACTTTGATTTTTTTTTCACTCTTCTTTGCTCCAAATGAGGAGAGACAAATTGTTGCATCTCAGATGGCCACTCACAAGCTTTTAAGACCCCAGTTGCTACTTAGCGAAGTACGATGTAGAAAGCATTTTTGTGTACTGTGTTGTGCCAATTAAGCTTGATGTCCCCTGCGACCAGTCCCAAGCCTGTAGGCCCAGCAACTCACTCTCCCAAGGTGCTTGGTTGTGGCTAAGAAGTTATCCTAACTTTGTCCTCTGTTAGTTCTGTAATGTATATGGACATTTTTATGCTGTTGTGTTGTTAGGTGCTGTCAAGTTGGCTCTGAATCACAGCAACCCTATGTACAACAGAACAAAACATTGCCCAGTCCTGTGCCAGCCTCACAATTCCTGCTATACTTGAGTCCATTGTTGTAGCCATTGTGTCAATCCATCTTGTTGAGGATCTTCCCCTTTTTCATTGACCCTCCACTTTCCCAAGAATGATATCCTTCTCCAGGGAATACTCCTTTCTGACAACATGACCAAAGTAGGTGAGATGAAGTCTGGCCATTCTAGCTTCCAAGGAGCATTCTGGCTGCACTTCTTTCAGGACAGATTTGTTAGTCCTTTTAGCAGCCCATGGTACTTTCTGAACTATTCTCCAACATCATAACTCAAAAGCCTCAAAAGTATCAGTCCTTCTTTGGTCTTTATGGACATTTTTATAACACATACAAATACATATGTGGGAATATTGTTTGCCAAACCTATGTATGATCATGAGTATATTCCCATTCACCTACCCATACATGATCTTCTTGACTGTCAACTTATGTATCCACCTGTAGATTAGTGTTTTTGTTACTGATAGTGGAGTATTTTGTATGTAGTAATATTTACCTGTGTTGTCTGTACCTCTTGTGCACCTCTCTGTGTCTTCCTTTTCCTTAGTGATATTGTGATGCTCACATACTTTTTTTATATTGCCTTTTCCTTCTCCCAAATCAACAGATGTCTCTTAACTAGTCAGCAATTTTTTCTCCCTTCCCATCCCATCCCTGGTAACCAAAAAAGAAAATTTCCTTCCTTGTGTAAACATATCCCTGTTTTTTTTTTTTTTTTTTATAATAATGGACTTATACAATACTGTCTTTCTGTGATCGACTTATTTCACTCAGCATAATGTCCTCCAGTTTATCCATGTTATGAGTTGATTCTTTGATTCTTCATTATTCTTTACTGTTACAGAGGATTCCATGGTGTGTATGTATCATAGCTTGGTTATCCATTCATCTGTTGATAGGTATTTAGGTTGTTTCCATCTCTTTGCTATTGTGAATAGTGCCGTGATGAACATGGGTGTGCATATATCTATTTGTGTCCTGGATCTCACCTCTTTAGATTATATTCCTAGTAGTGGGATTGCTGGATCAATAGTATTTCCATTTCCAACTTTTAAATGAAGTGTCATACCATTTTGTACAGTAGTTCCATTTTACAGTCTCATCAGCAGTGTTTGAGAGTTCCAATCTCTCTACACCCTCACCAGCATTTGTTGTTTTCTATTTTGTTGAACTTTGCTATTATTGTTGGGGTGAGATTATATCTAATTGATGTTTTGATTTGCAACTCTCTAATGGGAGCTCTGGTAGCATAGTGCCTAAGACACTTGACTGCTAACCAGAAGGCTAGCAGTTCAAACCCACCAGCCACTCTTTGGAAGGAAGGTTGGGCAATCTACTTCTGTAGTGATTCCACCTTGGAAACCCAAGGAGGGGTTGCTATGAGTCGGGTCTGACTTGAGGGCACATAACAACAACAATGGCTAATGATCATGAGCATTTCTTCATGTGTTTGTTGGCTGCCTAAATATCTTCTGTGGTGAAGTGTCTGTTTATGTCCCTTGTCCATTTTTTATTTGGATTGTTTGTCTTTTTGATATTGAGGTGTTGAAGTTTCTATAAATTTTAGGGAAAAGCTCCTCATCAGATATGTCATTGCCAAATATTCTTTTCCCAGTTTTTCCATAGGTTCTCTTTTTATTCTTTTGGGGAAGCCTTTTGAAGCATATAAGAATTTAATTTTTAGAAGGTCCCAGTCATCTAGTTTATCTTCTGCTATTTGTGCATTTTGGTTTATACTTGATAGTCTATTTATGCCATAAATTAGGGCCCCTAAGTTTGCCCCTATTTTATCTTTGATGATCTTTGATGGTCTTTATAGTTTTGGGTCTTACTTTTAGGTCTTTGATCCATTTTGAGTTCATTTTTGTGTATGGTGTGAGGTATGGATCTTACTTAATTTTTCTGCAAATAGATATCCAGTTTTGCTAGCACCATTTGTTAAAGAAGTTATCTCTCCCCTGATTAATGGGTTTCAGTCCTTTGTCAAAGATTAGCTCCACAGGTGGATGGATCTATTTCTGGGTTCTCAATTCTGTTCCACTGGTCTATATACCTCTCACTGTACCAATACCAGGCTGTTTTGACTACCATGGATGTACATTAAGTTTTGAGATTGAAGAGTGTGAGACTTCCTACTTTGTTCTTCTTCAGTAGTGCTTTGCTTATCTGAGGTCTCTTTCTTTTCCATATAAAATTACAGAATGGTTTTCCATGTCCTTAAAGAATGTTGATGGAACTGGATTGGGATTCCATTGAATCTACAGTCTGCTTTGGGAAGTATTGACATCTTCACAATATTTAATCTTCTATCCAAGAGTATGCCATGTTCTTCCATTTATACTGGACTCTTATAGTTTCTTGTAGCAGTGTTTTGTAATTTTCTTTGTATAGGTTTTTGTGTCCCTAGTAATATTTATTCCTAAGTATTTCATCTTTTTGGTAGCTATTGTAAATGGTATTGCTTTCCTTATTTCCCTTCCAGAGATCTCTTTGTAGATGTAGAGGAATCCAACTGATTTTTGTATGTTGATCTAGTATCCTGCCACTTTGCTGAATCTTTCAACTAGTTCCAGTAGTTTTCTTACTGAGTCTCTTGGGTTTTCTATGTTTAGGAACATGTCATCTGTAAACAGAGATAGTTTCACCTCTTCTTCATATTCACTTTGACCACCTGATCCAGATTATTTTTCAAAACACAAGTAAAATTATGTTATTCTTCTGCTTAAAATCCTTCTGTTGCTTTCCATGGATCTTGAACGTGTTCTACAATGTATGTACAAACCGGCCCCTCTTTACTTCTCCTTGTTATCTTGTACACATTCCCCTTGCAGTCTGCATTCCAGCCTCCTAGGCCTTTCTGTTTCTAGGTCTCACCACGCTCCTTCACACCTCACAGACTTTGCATTTGTTTTCTTTAGGTCTGGAAAGCTTGCTCACTCCCACTCCACCCCCTTTAATCTGGTTAACTCCTATTTGTTCTTCAGAGTTCAGTTCAGGGTTATTTCTCTAGGGAAGTATTCATTGACTCTCATTCCGGGTTAAGTTCCCTACATTGCTTCCCTCAGACACTTATTTCAGTTTATAATTAATTGTACACTCATCGGCATATTTTTTATTACTTTCTGTGTCCTTCACAAGATAATTCTCTCCTTGAGAGCTGCCATTGTGTCTGTTTCTGTTCCCTATTATATTCCCAGTAGAGCACAGTGGCTGGCATATATCAGACACTCAATAAATATTTCTGAATGAATACATGAAATAAGTCTTGCATCTGGTTCTGGTGGTTCAATTGTTTGTTCACTTATTTATCAGATGTTGACTGAATCTTTATCATATACTAAGTACCATGATAAGGACTGGGTATACGAGAAGAGAAAGACAGAGTCTTTGGGGAAGCTGGATATATCTGCAAATAATGCAAATACCCTTTGTGCTCCAATCAGGCATACATCTAGTGCTGTGGGAGCAAACCTAAGGAGCTGATTAGCTCTGCCTGAGATGATCAAATAAGACCTTGCAGTGGATGTTACTTCTGAGCTGGGTCTTGGTGAATAGAGGTTTGCCCAGGGGAAAGGGGATGCCAGGAAAAAGAAGCAACACATACAAAGGTGTGGCAATATGAGAGGAAACAACAAGTAGTTCTGTGTGTCTGGAGCACAGGGTTCACAAAGCTGAGGGGTGGATAATGGGAGGAGCAGCAGAGGAGGCCAAAAAATTGATGGGGCAGGGGGCGGAGGACCAGGGAAGGTTTGCAAATGGAGGATTAGGGGTGACATGATCAGAACCAGGTTGTAGATAGAGAATTCCTGTAGGTGAAGAGGTAAAGGGTGGATCAGAGTGAGCACAGTGAAGACTGGTGGAGGCTATTAGACTAATTTGCATGAGGGATGGGTCAGTATAGCACAAGAGTGGTTTTTCTCTCCTCTGGTCAGAACTGCCAAAACAGTGGTCAGCAGTTAAGGGTAGAACAACGTGCCTCACTCTCCCTAACAAACACTTTACTTGGCCAAGGACCCAGATGTCAATGCAGAAGAGGCTTTACTTGACATGGAGGTGAACTTTCAGAGTCTGTGAGGTCCTCTTCCTCCACTTGCCACTCAAGAAGTCTGGGTGTGCCTACATTTCCCAGAAAGAAGTAGTGAAATTATTCTTTGGGCAGAATGTGACAGGAGTTGTACTGACATTGAGGCAGTGCTGAGTCCTAGAAGTAGTGCTAAGGTGCATCCTTGGCTTGAATGGAGACCCTGGATGGTGTAAATGGTTAAATGCTCAACTGCTGACCAAGTTTGGTGGTTCAAATCCACTCAGAGGCTCCTTGGAAGAAAGACCTGGCAGTCTGCTTCAGAAAGATAACAGTTCCACTTGACATACATGGGGTCACTATGAGTCAGAATTGGCACACTGCTGTCTCAAATATCCAACAATCCCATCAGGAGACTACAAGACCCTGGGGAATTTCTATTATGGTATTTATTTACTAAAGCTTCCGATAATGGATGTGGGTTTTTTCCTACAACATTTACTTGTCTTTGAATGTGATTGAGCTGACTTGATCAGGTTAATGTTCAGGGTCAAGTGGAGGGCCATTCCTCCAAGACAGCGGTTCTCAACCCTGCCTGGATATTAGAATCACCCAGGGAGTTTTGAAAATCTCCCAAGGCTGGAATCTCACCCTGCAGGGGTTTTGATTTAATGGGTCTGCAGTGGGGCCCAGGCCTTGGTGTTGTTCTAAAAGTTTCCTAGGAGATTCTACTGTAGAGTTAGGAGTGAGAACCACAACTCTAAAGTTTGATTCTCCAAAGTCCCTGACCAAATTCACAGTGATTAAAACCCAGGTGTCTTGTCTCCTGCTTAGTGCTCTCAGGGAAGACCATGTGCCCTTTACATGAAGAGGGCAGACTCCATCTGACCTCAGCTGCTGTTCCTTGTGCCTTGGATCCTGAAGATGAAGGGGCTGGAGTACCCAATTGAGATGCTGAAGTCACAAACACCAATAACCCTCCTCTCCCACTATTCATTGCAATATTGGTTGGAATATAAATTTAGCCTATAGTGGGTTGGTTGTTTTTGAACCTCCCCCACAAAGTTCTCTATGGGAAATCTAGTTAAGAGCCTTCTTCCTGGGGGAGGTTGAGAGTAACAGCTGCTCCTCACCAGGGCTCATGGTTCTGCCAGGATGCTGTCCTGGGTGTTACCCCTTATATCTAAAGCTTTTTATCCCCTCAGAATCAGCTCACGTTTCAGGCTACCATCCTGAAGGGCAGTCTTTCTCTTCATCCAAAAGCCAAAACCAAACTCATTGCCATTGAGTCAGTTCTGATTCATAGCAACACCATATGTTTACAGAGCAGAACTAAGCTCCATAGGGTTTTCTTGCCTGTCATTACCAGGCCTTTCTTCTGTGGTGCTGTTGGGTGGGTCTGAACCGCCAAGCATTTGTGTCACCTAGGGAGCTCTTTCTCTCCATAGCTGCTGTAGATACACATCTTGATATGTAAGGAGAAAGTCTATCCTGAGAGCTATAGATCATCTCATGCTTTGACATTTTGGGGAAGGGGTGTTCTGTAGTCATTGTGAACTGGCCATCCTTCTCCCTTGCTTGTCCTTACTATAGAGGCTAGAAAACTAAAACACTGGGTTTCCCAGACTTTCCTGCATCAAGGAGAAAGTTGTTGGGGGAGGAATAAAAGGCAAAGGCTAACTAAGAGAAATCTCCTGTTACCCTTTGTCCTTTCACACTTACTCCTTATTTTTGCCTGGAGTGTGGATGTAGTACTGGATGTGTAGTAGCTATCCTGTGATCAAGAGGGGACAAACATAAGGTTGAAGGCCTGTGTGCTGACGGTGGTGAAGCGGAAAGATGGAAAGAGCCTGGGTCCTTAAGCTGCTGAATCAGCCAGGGATTGCCAACGCCTGGATTTCTTGTTGCACGAAATAAATAAACCCTTTAAGCTCCTCTTTTTTGTTGTTATGTGCCGTCGAGTCAGCCCCAACTCATAGAGACCCCTCCTTGGGTTTCCGAGGCAGTATCACTACGGAAGTAGATTGCCCAACCTTCCTTCCGAGGACTGGCTGGTGGGTTTGAACCGCCAGCCTTCTGGTTAGCAGTCAAGTACCTTAGCCACTATGCTACCAGATTTTTTGTTCCTTGCATCTGAAAACATAGTCAGTTTTCTGTGCTTGTTTTGGCAGATGTGTGCGAGAGGATGGTTTTCAGAAAGACATATTGATGTGAAAAGATTGTTGAGTAAATGATAGAGGACCTAGATTCTAGCCCCAGTTGTTCTATGTATAAGCTGTGTGTTCAGGGGCAAGTTCCTTAGCCTCACCAAAGTACAGTACACTCATCTGCAAAGTGGTAATATTGCCTGTCTCACCCCCTAGGGTTATTTTGAAAATAAAATGAGATAGAAGTGTGAAAGTATTTTTAAGACTGTGAAGCAAAGTCTGTGGGTCAAGTTTTGTTATTGTGAACAAATGACATTAGCGCTTATTACCAATGGTCCCTGGAGTAGCAGTTACCTTGACAGCTGGAAGACTTTCTCTAAACTGCCTGTCTCTAGTTGCCTGGAGCCAGAGAGACAGATCTCCTTGTCTGGAGTCAGCAAGGAAAAAGATGGCCCAGGAAAGCTAGTGCTGCTGAGATATTCCACACCCCATCCACCTCTTGCTTTTCTCTAACTCTATGTCCCCAGGGGGGCTAAATTTGCTGGGAATAGGACTGATGACAGAATCCTGGGACAATAGAAGGAATAGGAGCTGTGTTTCCTTCACAGCCAAGCTAGCAAGCAACCCCCCAGCATTTTGAGTGCTCCCAGCAATGGGGAGCTCTTACTCCCCTGGGAATGCGATTCATTGAGGTACAGCTCAGAGTGTTACAACGACTATGCCTCATGGAGCCAAAAAGTGCCTCACACTTGTACCTGGTTCTTTCTTTGGAGAACTACACAGAGTGGTCCTGTTCCTTTTGCATGAAGTATTTGAGGGCAGTTATCATATCTGTACAATTTCCTTGTTTGAGCTAGAAGTTCCCACTTTCTTCAACTTGTTTAACTACCTGAGGCTACATCTTAGATCCTTTCTATGCAATGATACCCTTGAGACGTTCACAAACTAACTGGGGAGACTGACATGTAAACACCTAAAGAATAACAGGACAGGCTATGTTGGACATATGCAAGGGATTCTGGGAACCCAGCTGAGGGACTAAATACTTGTGTGCAGAATTGTGTGGGTGTGTATGGGGGGACAGGAGATACAGCTTCATAGGAAAACAAAACAAAACAAAACAAGCCAAACTCACTGCCATCAAGTCGATTCTGACTCATAGCAACTGCCATTGGGTTTCCAAGGTGGTAGATATTTACGGAAGTAGATTTCTTCATCTTCCTTCTGTGCAGTGGCTGGGGGTTTTGAAGCACTAACCTTCTGGTTAGCAGTCAAATACCTTAGGCACCGTGCCATCAGAGCTCCTTTATAGCTTTGTAGAGAAGGTGCTATTTGATGAAGAAGAAAAATGGGTGATTTGTCAGGGGCCAAATATTGGGGTCAGAGATTATAGGTGATACAGGTCCAAATCAGCTAAGGGTATAATTTGGTGTCTCTAGCCCTGGTGTGGCTAAGTGCTTGGCTGTCAATTTAAAGGTTGGTGGTTCAAACCCAGCCACTTACAGCTCCGTGGGAGAAAGACCTGGTGACCTACTACTGTAAGGATTACAAGCAAGAAAACTCTGTGGGGCAGTTCTACTGTCACAAAGGGTCACTATGAGTCAGAATCAGCTCAACTGCACCCAACAACAACAATGAGAGAATCACATTACTGCTATTGTAGGGGAAATCCTCTAAATAGAGATTATTATTCAGAGTCTACAGATGGAAAAATTGAGACTCAGAAGATCAGAGAATCTGCTCCAGGCAATTTACTGTAGTGAAAGTGTGAAGTCTATTCATTTGCTGTGTGGCCTAAACTCTCCAGGTTTCTGGGTCCTTATCTGTAAAACAGAGATAATAAGAGTGCCCTTCTCTTAGATTGTTTTGTGCACTGAGTTGATATGCCTCAAAATAGTGCCCTGCACATGTTAAGTGATTGATAAATGTCAGTTGTTAACAAGTAAATGGCTTCTCTGTGATATAAAACCATGTTCTTAGCTCTAAATTCTACCCTTATCCCCCTGCACAGGAAGGCAGGCATAGATCAGTGGCAGAGGAACAGGTTTGGGCTTGACTTTTATTCCTAACAATATGGTATTTGTTTGCGTGTTGAAAATTCTTCCACACCTAAGTCTCTGGATGCTTGTGTAAGTTAAAACACACATACTACAAAGATGTACTTGTTGGCAACATGTTCCAGTGTCTCTGAATCAAGTGCCTTCTGCCATTGCGCTGCCCAGTCCTCTGGGGACTGCGGTCCCTCCAAAGCATCTGCATGCTCAAGATGGCTGGGAGAAGGAACACTCTTGCCTGGCTCAGATGGCTTTGGCTGTGTGCCAAGGTGATGTGGGTGGGCCTTGGAAGTACTGAGTGGTGAGTTCAAATCCTGCAGGGCTCACTATATTCTATCCCTTCCTCAAAGCCTGGACTCTGTTTCCTCTAGTCCACTGCAACTTTTCTGTCTTAATAAAGCTGAATTATATAAATTTTAAAGTCTCATGCCTCAGTCAAGCATACAGCAGAAATCACTACATGTCAAGTGATGAATGAAGATATTATCCATTCTGTGTGTGGGATATATATAGAGAGAAGAGGGAGCCGATGGAAGGAAAAGGAAGAGAAGGGCTCCTAAGCAACTTAGCACGTGGATCAGTTCTTTAATCTCATTAGTTATCAAACTAATATCTCTGTCTCCAGGCCACATTCATTTCTACCATACTAGCTAGCTCCTCCTCTGACTTACTTATTTCTATGAATGGCACTGCCAGTTTGGCAGCCACCAAATTCAAAATATGAATCATCTTTGACTCTTCCCTCTCTGAGAATGCCCAATTCTTACTGCTTTCCAAGTATAGGGTCTCCTTACAGTCTATTCTCACCTGTCCTCACTCTCTCTGGCACTCTCTGGCTAGCTCTTGCCTAAACTCTTTCAGTTGCATCCTATCTGGCTTTCTTACCTCTGTTCTAACCTCCCTGCTCATTTGGTGTTTGTTTGCTCTCAGGGTAATTTGCTGGTGTCTACTGGTATCTTGGTAAACTGGCTTTCTGAAAAAGGAAAGCTGATTTGTAGCACTCATGCATTTCCATGCATAGATACTCACACAGGATTGATTCAAGCTACTAATATGAGGTCCCTGAAGATAGACTTGGGAAGAGATGTGCTCTATTGGCACAATATACTCTGGCTCCAGCACACTGCTGCCTAGTAATCTTTCTAACGAAGAGCTCTCCACAGAATTATGATTTAAATATAAACTTAACCTGGCATTTAAGGCCTCCCATGGCATGCTCTCAGCCAGTTTACCCAGCTGATCTCTCACTATACTGTATAAGGGCCCATACAGACTGGGAAGGTTTTTGATCTCTAATATTATTTTTGTTTTCCTGCCTTTGTGCCTTTCTTTGTACTGGTCTCTGTTGTTGTTAGGTGCTATTGAGTAGGTTCTAACTCCTCATGACCCAATGTACAATAGAATGAAATACTCCTACACCAGCCTCCCAATCATTATTATGCTTCAGCCCATTGTTGAAGCCGCTGTATCAATCCATCTTGTTCAGAGTTTTTCTCTTTTTCACTGATCCTCTACTTTACCATGCACGATGTCCTTCTCCAGGGACTGGTCCCTCCTGATAACATGTCCAAAGCATGTGAGATGAAGTCTTGCCTTCCTTGCTCCTAAAGAGCATTCTGGCTGTACTTCTTCCAAGACAGATTTGTTTGTCCTTCTGGCAGTCCATGGTATATTCAATATTCTTCACTAACATCACAATTCAAAGTCACCAATTCTTCTTCAGTCTTCCTTATTCATTGTCCAGCTTCACCATGCAAATGTGATGATTGAACATACCATAGCTAGGGTCAGTTGTACTTTAGTTCTCAAAGTGACATCTTTAACATTCTCTACTCATCAAAACCACCACTCATCTGTCAGTTTGTCATACTGTAGTGGCTTGTGTGTTGCTGGGAGGCTGGAAGCTATGCCATCGGTATTTCAAATACCAGCAGGGTCATGAGGGACCTGTATGTAGATCAAGAGGCTGTCGTTTGAACAGAACAAAGTGATAATGCATGGTTTAAAATCAAGAAGGAAGTGCATCAGGGTTGTATCCTTTTATCATACTTATTCAATGTGTGTGCTGGGCACATAATCTGAGAAACTGGACTATATGAAGAACAGTGTGGCATCAGGACTGGAGGAAGCATCATTAACAATGGGCGATATGCAGATGACACAACCTTGCTTGGTGAAAGTGAAGATGACTTGAAACACTGATAAAGATGAAAGACTACAGCCTTCAGTATCCTCACAGAAATCCTCACAAATGGACAAGTAAGCAACATCACATTAATTGTAGAAAAGATTGAAGTTGTCAGGGATTTCGTTTTACTTGGATCTACAATCAACACCCATGGAAGCAGCAGTCAAGAAATCAGATATCATATTGCACTGGACAAATCTGCTACAAAAGACCTCTTTAAAGTGTTAACAAGCAAAGATGTCACTTTGAAGACTAAGGTATGCCTAAGCTAAGCCATGGTATTTTCAATTGCCTTATATGTATGTGAAAGCTGGACACTGTATAAGGAAGACCGAAGAAGAGTTGATGCCTTTGAATTGTGGTGTTGATGAAGAATACTGAAAATACCAAGAATGAACAAATCTGTCAGGGAGGAAGTGCAGCCAGAATGCTCCTCAGAAGTGAGAATGGCCAGACACAGTCTCTTATACTTACGTCATGTTGTGAGAAGGGACCATTTCCTAAAGAAGGAAATCATGCTTAGTAAAGTAGAGGGTCAGCAAGAAAGGGGATGACCCTCCATGAAGTGGACTGACACAGTGGCTGCAATGATGGGCTCAAGTATAGCAAGGATTGTGAAGATGGCAAAGGACTGGACAGTGTTTTGTTCTGTTGTACACAGGGTGACTATGAGTTGGCACTGACTCGATGACACCTAACAACAACAACAACAATGAATCAAAAAGTCCTTTCAACTTCATTCTATTTCTGAGCCCAACCCTTCATCACTCACAATGGAGACTTCCCCTCTCCCTTTCTGGGCTCCAACCTTGGAGAGTAACCTCAAACCTCACTGTCATTGAGTTGGATCCGAATCATAGCAATACCTCCTTGTGTTTCTGAGGAAGTATCACTATGGAAGCAGATTGCTTAACCTTCCTTCCAAGGAGTGGCTGGTAGATTGCCTAATCTTCCTTCCAAGGAGTGGCGGGTGGGTTTGACCCACCAGTCTTCTGGTTAGCAGTCAAGTGTCTTAGGCACTACACCACCAGAGCTCCCGTCTTGGAGAGTGGACACCTTTAATTCTTAAACCAGGCCTCTCACTCACAAGTTGCTTTCCAGGAAGTCAAGATCATCTCGGGCAGATCTAACGCCTCCTCCCAAAAGCATCCATCTTGTAAAGCACTGCTTGTATTGGTTTCTAGCTAGGGCAAGAAAGTTCTGCATTTGCCTAAAATCCAGGCCTAGCCTCAGTCGACCCAGGAAGCCTTGGCAGTTGAGCCAGAGCCAGGTTAATTCTGCTAGGCTTGGTGCTGAGCTGTGGCCTGGCCTCCTCTGCTCTCAGCCTAAGCTGCCAGAGTCGCTAAGGCCCCTAGTGTGAAGGAATTTGAGTTCTAACTTTAGGTGGCTACGTGGCTGATGGCTGTGTTTGTGAAGATCTCATTCCTACTTTGGTTGCCCAGCTGGTGGGAACAGAACGGGTAGTCATGGGACTGTCATCATGTGCTGTCCAGGTTAACATGTAGCATTTCTATTACTATTAACAGACTTTCTGCTCCTCACTCCATCTGTTCTCTGAAATAATTGCAGTTGTACAGACCATGCCTTCGCTACAGGCAAGCTCTGGGGAAGAGGATAGTGCTTTTATGGAAAAAAAAAAAAGTGTTAAAAAATAACAGCAAACACGAGAAGAGAGTGGGAATGGAGCTAACAGCAGATTTCCAATTTCTTTCAGATTCCGGCCTGTAAAGGTGGCGTTTTCACATTTGTTTGGGGTGACAAAGCCCAGTCAGATGGGGGTGAGTGGCTGGGCTGGTGGATAAGCCTTTTGGAGGTGGTGTTGGTCCCCAGGGGATATGGCCCTAACTGAAGTGGTTGGAACCTTGGTTGGGCTACTCAGTGAGAAGGTGCTGCAAGAGGTAGAGCCCTAGCACTAGACAGAAGGATTTTGGATGCTCAAGGGAGCTAGATGGCATCAAGGCCTGGAGGAAATGCTGGGGAACCAAGAAGGAGTGGTATCCTCCATCAGGAATAGGGGGGAGGAGGAGGTTCTGAACTAAGCTCTCTCTGGTCCTCTCCACATACAAAAAGGGAAGCAATAATTGCAATTACTTTCTTTCTTTAGGGGCTATTAGGATAATGAATGAATTATTACAAAATATTAAGAATCCTTCTGATGGAGGGTTAAGAGAACTAAAAAGGACGATTAAGATATGGTGTGTGAAATACAAAAGCTATTAAAAGCACAAAGCAAATATTTGTGGCTCTGAAACACCCGGATTTGTGAGCATAGTGTGTGTGGGTTTCCTTCTTTCCATGGGGTGCTAAAGGAGGCATAGCTGTGAGTACAACAACCTAACGAGCCTTTGTGATTTGTTCTGGCACCTTCCCTCTCACTACCCAGCTTGTCCATGGGAGGGGCCCAACACCGAGTGTCACATCTCATCTGATGAAGTTGAAAACGGTGGTCTTATCCCCTTGTCCAAACTCCAATTGGAATGGCCCAGGCATAAGGCTTTTTAGGAATGAAGTTGAGGGGGATAGAAAGAAATGAATTAAGGGAATATAGTCCATGTAATGTATAAGCCTTCTTCTATTTCAAGGAAGTGAGTTTATTTTAAAGAGACCCACAGAGTATGACTAGTCAGCTGCAAATATTTGTTGTGGAATTTTGTGTGTGTGTTGGGGGGGGGCACAATAGTATAATATTCTCTAAACCTATCAAGAGATTTTTTAAAATAATTGTGGAAAAGGTGAGCTAGAGGGTCAGAAAAGCCAACATCTAATGATCATTATGGAAAAGATTTTTGAGGGACTGGATAGATTTTTTTCCTGTCTTGAAGGAGTGTAGAAAAGATAACATATCACTTAAAATCACCCTCCAAACTGATTAGGATGTTCTAAACCAAAAAAACCCAAACTCGTTGGCTGTTGAGCTGGATCTGACTCATAGCGACCCTTCCTTGGGTTTCCTAGGTGGTATCACTATGGAAGTAGATTGCCCAATCTTCCTTCCAAGGAGTGGCTGGTGGGTTTGAACTGCCAGACTTCTGGTTAGCAGTCAAATGCCTTGGGCACTAGCTCCTTAGGATGTTCTGTTGTTGTTGTTGTTACATGCTGTGGAGTCTGACCCCACTCATAGCGACCCCTCCTTGGGTTTCCAAGGCAGTATCACTATGGAAGTAGATTGCCCAACCTTCCTTTCGAGGAGTGGCTGGTGGGTTTTGACCTCCTCCAGGACAGGGACTGGCTGAGTCCTAGTGTCCTTAACACTTGACATGGTGTCTGACCTACACTAGATGCACAATGAATGTGCCTGCTGAGTGCATATCAGCCAAGAAATTTGCTGCCAAGGAAATGCCTTTTCATTAAAAAAAAAAACAAATTAGCTCTGGATGTATAACTTGATGTAATCTGTATGTAAAAGATTATCAAACAACCGTTGCCATTAATCAAGTCCTATTATACTGTCTGCCAGTCACTTTGTATCCCTATTGTAACCCTAGCCTCATTTAGTTCCACAGTCACTATATATGCTCAGAATTGTCATTCCCACTTTAAAGACAAGAAAACTGAGGCCTGGGGAGATTTAGTAGCTTGTCTAAGGTCACATTATTAGTAAGTGTCAAAATCAAAATTTAAACTCATTTCTGACTCTGAAGCTGGGGCTGTTAACCACAACATTCTGCTGCTTTTGAGAGGAAGGAGTAGGATTTCTTCAAAGTTAAATCATGCCTCCCTAATCTATTCTCTGAGAAGCTGGACTATGCGAAGAAAAACACAGCATCAGGATTGGAGGAAGACTCATTATCAACCTGAGACATGCAGATGACACAACCTTGCTTGCTGAAAATGAAGACGCCTTGAAGAATTTACTGATGAAGACCAAAGACTACAGCCTTTAGTGTGGATTACACTTCAATTAAAAAAAAAAAAAAATCCTCACAACTGGACCAATAAGCAACATTATGATTAATGGAGAAAAGATTGAAGTTGTCAAAGACTTCATTTCACCTGGATCCACAATCAGCACTCATGGAAGCAGCAGTCAAGAAATAAGATGTTGTATTGCACTGGGCAAATCTGCTGCAAAAGACCTCTGTAAAGTGCTGAAGAGCAAAGTTGTACCTTTGAAGACTAAGGTGCACTCAACCCAAGCTGGCATTTTCAATCACCTCATATGCATGTGAAAGCTGGACAATGATTAAGGAAGACCAAAGAAGAATTGATGCCTTTGAATCACAATTCAAAGGTGTTGACAAAGAATACTGAAAATACCATGGACTGCCAGAAAAACATATAAATCTATCCTGGAAGAAGTACAGCTGGAATGCTTTTCAGAAGCAAGGATGTCCAACCTTTGTCTCATCTACTTTGGTCATGTGGTCTGAAGGGACCAGTATTTTGTAAAGGACAAAATTGTTAAATTGGAGGGTCAGAGAAAAAGGGGAAGCCCCTTGACAAGATGGATTGACACAGTGGCTGCAATGATAGTCTCAAGCATAGCAAGGATTGTGAGAATGGTGCAGGACAGTGCAGTGTTTCTTTCTGTTGTACATGGGGTTGCTGTGAGTCGGAATTGACTTGATAGCACCTAACAACAACAACAATCTATTACCATGGAGCTCTGGTGGTGTAGTGCTTAAAGCATTCGACTGCTAACTAAATTTTGGTGGCTTGGACTCACCAGCTCCTCTGCAAGAGAAAGATGAGGTAGTCTGCTTTGGTAAAGATTTACCAAACCCTTGGAAACACTATGAGGCAGCTCTACTCTGTTCTAAAATTTTCCTATGAGTTGGAATTGACTTGGTGGCAGTGGTTTTGGTTTATCTGTTATAGGAACCCTGGTAGTGCAGTGGTTAAAGTGTCTGCCTGGTAACCAAAATGTTGGCAGTTCAAACCCACTAGCTGCTAGATGCAGTGGCAGAAAGATGTGGCAGTCTGCTTCTGTAAATATTAACCAAAAAAGCCAAACTCACTGCTGTTGAGTCTGATCCAACTCATAGCAACCTCTCCTTGGGTTTCTGAGGCGGTATCACTACGGAAGTAGATTGCCCAACTTTTCTTCCGAGGAGTGGCTGGTGGGTTTGAACTATCAGCCTTCTGGTAGGCAGTCAAATGCTTTAGGTGCTATGCCACCAGACCCTATGGCACAGTTCTACTGTGTCCTGTAGGGTTGCTATGAGTCAGAATAGACTGGATGACAATGGGTTTTGGTTTGGAATCTGTTACTGTCCTTTGAGGGGGTAAGGTAATTAGTGAAAAGGAAAACTGTATAGTTTTTGAAAAATTTTTGGCAAAGTTACTTTCAAAATGAAGAACTCTTGGTGCCAAATAATTTGTCATTGATACAGAACAGCTTAGACATGGCAACCAACAAAGCAACAGAAGGGTCTCTTTCTCCATTCAATTTTAGGCCTCTTATTCTACATCTTTATATAAACTGTAAAGGCGCTCTGGTGGTTCAACAGTTAATCATTTGGCTGCTAACTAAAAGGTTGGTGGTTGAAACCCACCCAGTGACTCTGTAGGAAAAAGGCCTGGCAATCTGCTATACTTTAAATATTACAGCCAAGAAATCCCTATGGGGCTGTTATCCTCTGTCACATGGGGTTGCTATGAGTCAGAATTGATTCAATGTCACCCAACAACAGCAACATATCAACTGTATGGAAGAGGATGTGTTCAATGAAACCTCCAGGTAATCATCTAGCAAATGGGAATGCTACCTTCTAGGATAAATCCAGGCTGACCCTGAGAGGTCAGAGGTCATGTGAGAAGAAAGAACCTTGGCAGATAAGCTCCTGAGAGGGGCCATGCGAGGCCAGGCCCTGGAAGAAAGACTCCTGCATGTACTTTTAGAAGGATAGATGCCAAGTTTTCTCTTTCAACTCAGAAAAGGATGTGAGAGTCGCTACAGATGTTTCCTTAGAGAAATCAGCCCAAAGGGCCACTATAGCATGGAAGGATAACATAAATCTGCGCTTAACTGGGATGGACACATAAATAAATTAATGTGCTGCCTTGGGTAGAAACATCATATGCCTGCACAGAGGTACTGTCCTTGGGCTCAAGTGCTGCAGAAAGCGGCCACTAAAAAGGTAAAGTAGAAAGAATGGGAGAGGGAGAAGCCCGATAAAGACAGGAAGAGACAAAGAATGATGAAAGTATTTCAAATTACTAAGAGTAGAAATGTTCAGACATGGTCTTGGTCATCACATCCTGGAAGAATGAATTAGAGGGAACTCTTTGACATTTGAAAAGGAAGCAGTTAGCCCAGATAAAAAGAACTGCTAACTTACACAGTAGGTAGTAAATTTGTCTAATTCATTATCCCAAGAGGTAAGACAGGTTGAAAATACAAATTGCTCTTTAAAAGGTTTGGAGAAACCAGTGGGTGATCAATTCACAGTGGATTCTTGGGTAGATGGTGACTTTTAGGAGGAGATCCCTGACTTCTGATAGCAGACAGGAGAATTGTGGTCTCCCATTAAAAGTTTCTTGGTGCAGTGGCCAGAGGTAGCATGCACAGCTGGTTGACCATGGTTAGTTTTGACTCAGAGTGCCAGTTCTGATGTTATTTTTGGGCTGAGGGAGGAAAGAAATAGCATGAGTATATTCTGCGTAGAGTGAATATGGCTCATTGTTGTTATTGTTGGGGGCCATCTAGTCTATTTTAACTCATAGCAAACCCATGTGACAGAGTAGAACTGCCACATAGGGTTTTCTAAGCTGTAATCTTTATGGAAGCAGATCACCAGATCTTTCTCCTGTAGAGCTGCTAGGTGGGTTTGAACCACCAACTTTTTAGTTGGCAGCTGATTGCTTAACTGTTGCACCACTAGGGCTCCTTGAATATGACTTACAAAAGAAATTCCTGATTCCTGCAGTCATATATGTCCTCCTTTAAGGAAACTAGCAGGAATAACCTTAAAAATCCATGGGCTAAACAACCAAACACCTTGAGGGCATGAGTTGGAGACATCAATCTCAACTGGCATAACAGTACACAAAAACAGTGTTTTACATCCTACTTTGGTCTCAATGGCAGTGAGTTTGGTTTTGTTTTTTTGGTGAGTGGAGACTAGGGTCTTAAAAGTTTGCTAGCAGACTTATAAGAGGCAACTATTGGTCTCTCTTCATTAGGAGCAAAGAAGAGTGAAGGAAATCAAAGATGCGTGGCAACAATTAGTCCAAGAGACTAGTGGACCATGGGAACTCCAGCCTATATGATTCTGAGACCAGATGATGCCCAGCTACTGCTGTCAACCACTCGGAAAGGGATCAAAATTGGAGATAATGGACAGAGTGGGAGAAAAATATGGACAAAATCATAAAAAAGACCAGGCTTACTGGTTTGATAGAGATGGGTGAACCCCCAAAACTATACCCCATAGTCACCCTTCAGGCCTGGAATTGAATTTATCCCCCAAGCTTAACTTTCAACCAAACAATAGACAGGACTACAAGGTAAACAATTACACCAGGGAGGTACACTCCTTAGAACAATCAACTAGTGGAGATTAGAAGGGCAGCATTTGCCCAGGCCAGCGTTTGCACAGGCAGAAACTCACACGGCAGAAATGCATAGGAAAGAAGACACAGGGAAAAGGGTAACCACAGGGCAGAAGAGGGAAGAGAGCTGTTACATTGTGGGGATTGTAAATGTGAGCTGCTGTATGGAAAGTGAATTTGCTCTGTAAATCTTCACCCAAATCACAATAAAAAGAAAAAAAAAAAATTGTGGGGATTGCAAGCAGTGTCACAAAACAAAATGTGTATGAACTGTTGAATGGAAAATGAATTTGCTCTGTAAGCTTTTACCCAAATCACAATAAAAAGTTAAAAACAAAACCAAAACATCTGAGGGCTGACTGTGTGTAGGTTTGGAAAACTATTATGATGAAGTAGAAGGAGCATGACTCTGTCACAAGGCTTGGATCCTGAGTGCACTGAAGAGCCACAGGAAGCATGTGCAGGGCCATTCTTACTGTCTTTCGGAGCAGGGGTAGCTTCACAGGCCTGTGACCCGTGCAATTAACGGCACAAGGCCCTACCCTTAGGAGGGCCCTCTACTTGGATTAATGCTTTGCAGTTGTGGCTTTGAAATGCTTGATACTTTTTCAACCAAGGCCCCTCATTTTCAGTTTGCACTGGGCCCCACAAATTATGTAGCCACACCTGGTTAGGAGCTACTCAGGTGGCATAATAATAGAAGGTCAAAGGAGGGACAAGGAAGAAGGCCAATCAAGGCAGCTGGATCCAAATGGTACCAGGAAGTAGAAAATGTGTAAAACGGACAGTTTCCTAGGTAACCAGTTGCTCTGTGCAAGTGTCACAGTCATGCCTTGCTAAAAGCATTTCCTAATGGCAGGGAATCAAATAAGAGAAGTCAGCCCAGGGGAACCTGAGGCATGCCTGGTACTGCTCACTGGTCTCCTATATGACCACTCTATGATCTGAATCATCTAGAATATTCCAAAATTACAGAAGAAAGATAAAAATAGTCCTTCACGAGCCTCCATTCAATAAGATGTTTTGGGGTTGAATGGCAGCCTTCTCCTGTTTCTGGCCTCACCCTCAGACATAAGTATTTTTCAGAAGTGTTCTTAAGAAATGACCTTGGCTTTTACAATGGCCACTCCTGAGTTCTCTGAGAAGTTTGAAGAGCTTAGATTCTGACTCAAGGGCAAAGATGATACTATGAAGGGGGGGGGGGGACCAAAAACCACTCATAGGCTAACCTATGCCTCTTGGCTCCTCTCACTTCTTCTATCACCACTTTGAAGCAACACCTGTAACCATCACTTCACTCTTGGGGGCGACAGCTTTTCCATCTTCAGAACCAGTTAAGTCTAATCCTTCTTAGGAAGCACAAAGGTGCCAATTCTTGGCAGAGTTCTTACTGATGTGGATTAGGAAAATAAATAAATAAATGCTACTGAAATAATTAAGCTAAGTGTTCATATTGTCCCAGAAATAATTAAAGAAGAAAAACCAAGATGAGGCAGGCCCAGAAATACTCCACAGACACTGATGCAGCTTTTAGCTGCCATATTTCAGCTGAGAGCAAAGGAAGTTAAGTTACTGTAAATTACGAGTAGAACATACCACTAGGACATCCCAGAACTTTGCCCTCATTAGAACATCTCAAGTATCCCAAGAAAACTGCACATTTATTCCCCTCTCCTTTCACTTAACTGTATTCTATATTTTCTTTCTCTTTTTTATTCAGGAAATTAGTGTTTATGGGGATAAATAATACTGCCTGCAGGAGTCTAGAGAGAGAAGATCAGAATAATTGAGGTGTTTCAGAGGTACATTGATAAACCACTCTCAGGGTTGCTGCTTTGGCCTTGTTGTTGCTGTTAGGTGCCAGGGTGTTGGCTCCGACTCATAGTGACCCTATGTACAATAGAACGTATGCTGCCCAGTCCTGTGCCAGCCTCACGATCTTTACCCATTGTTGCAGCCGCTATGTCAGTCCACCTTGTTAAGGGCCTTCCCCCTTTTCATCAACCTTCCACTTTACCAAGCATGATATCCTTCTCCAGGGAATAGTCCCTTCTGACAACATGACCAAAGTAGGTGAGATGAAGTCTGGCCATTCTCGCTTCCATTCTGTAGACTGTAGTCTTTTATCTTCATCAGTAAGTGCTTTAAGTCATCTTCACTTTCAGCAAGCAAAGTTGTATCATCTGCATATCGGAGGTTGTTAATGAGTCTTCCTCCAAGCCTAACACCACACTCTTCTTCATATAGTCCAGCTTCTCACAAGTGTACCTGGCACCTGACCTCAATTCCCCCCTATTCTCCACCCCTCGGTCCTTAGTTGATTGGACCACAATGGGCACTTGGCCTGGCCAGCTAACTCGTAACTCATAACTAGGCAATATATGTCCTGGCACAACAAGCCTGGACTAGGTCAATGCTATTCTGCACTTAATACTTTGAGCGAGTGCCTATTAACGTGTGTGTGTGTGTGTGTGTGTGTGTATGTGTTAGAAGTCAGGGTGGTGGCATGCCAAAGCCTCACACAGACGAAACGCATGAGAGGCCAAAGTGACACAGCATCTAGAAGTGAGAGCAATTGTGCATGAAAGATTCAGCTCCAGGGATCCCCTGGGGCCCTGATAGCCTTTCATTCTCTATCTGTTTTTCATGAATCCCTTATATAAGGGTTCCCTTCCTTGAAGAAAGGAGCTCTGGGGCATTGTGGTTAAAGCATTGGGCTGTTAACTAAAAGGTCAGTGGTTCCAACCCACCAGCTGCTCTGTAGAAGAAACATGAGGTGGTCTGCTTTTGTAAAGATGTACAGCTTTGGAAACCCTATGTTGTTGTTGTTGTTGTTGTTATGTGCCGTCGAGTCGGCCCCAACTCATAGCGACCCCTCCTTGGGTTTCCGAGGCAGTATCACTACGGAAGTAGGATTGCCCAACCTTCCTTCCGAAGAGTGGCTGGTGGGCTATAGGACAGTTCTATTCAGTCCTATAAAATCACTATGAGTTGGTACTGACTTGGTGGCAGTAGGTTTGGTCTTTTTTTCCATGAAGAACAAGGCTCCTAAGTAGAAGACAAAGGGAGATTTCAACTCCATATAAAGGAGGACTTTCTAAGAGTCAAAGCCA
Organism: Orycteropus afer afer; assembly: GCF_000298275.1. Taxonomy (NCBI): domain Eukaryota; kingdom Metazoa; phylum Chordata; class Mammalia; order Tubulidentata; family Orycteropodidae; genus Orycteropus; species Orycteropus afer. The sequence continues at coordinate 2,592,957 of NW_006921876.1, forward strand.
AGCAGACATAGAATAAGCTGCTTGGGAGTGGGGGAAATAGGGGTGGGAAATAAGTTCACCATCACATGGTGGGAATATTGTAGGGGAAACTTGAAGGCCTCCTTCAATCCTGACAGTCAAAGAATTTAAATATTGAGAAAAACTGATCTGCCCTATATCCAGCTCCATGGACTGTTAGTAGGAAATGCCTTGCCACCATTAAGGTTATAAAATACATCATAAATGTCTTCATTATTCCACCCAGGTTTGTTCTGGTGAGGGAAGCATGCCCTATAAGGTAACTTTCATCCCCTTAACCCATTGTCAGAAATTATTTCTTTAGGAATCTGTCTTCCAGTCAGACCACAGGATCCACTGGGCAAGCTGTCCTGTTATGCTCACTACCAGGCACGATGTGTGGCCTCCACTCAAAAGCCAGACATGGAGTGAATGCATGAAGGAACAAATGAATGAGGTGCTTGGCCTTGGGATGTATAGGCTCCTTCTTATTTGGGCTGGGCCTGCCCTGAGGGATAACTTGAATCCTTGGGTAGAAATGCCCAGGAGAAACACAAGTGTCCTTCTCCTTCATAGGTCTCCGTGTTTGGGCTGGCACCGTGGACCTCCTTTTCCTCCCTGTGTCCTCAGAATGTTTCTTCAGACAGACACACACACACACACATGCAATCACAGATCTGAGAGTCTCCCTCCCTCCTACAGTCACTGGCCTCTCAGAGGCATGAGAAGAGGCAGCATACATGGAGGTAGACTGGTTCAATGGGAAAAGTAACAGCTTGGGAAGCACTGAGATTAAGAGATCTGATACTGCATGACCCAGACCAACCCCTTCTCCTCTCTGTGCCTCCTTCTCCAAGCTGGAAAAGCATCCTTAGAAGTTAGGAGCTGCTTAGAAGTTAGAAGCTGCTTTTAAAGACACTGGATCCTGGACTGGGAGAGAGACTGGTGACTTTAGTCAAGGTAACATGGCCATCCTCATAGTCCCATTCTGAGAAATCTTGTCTTGTTTCCCCACTCTCCTCACCTCCCCTTGGGTGTAATTGAAACACTCTCTTTGTGATGCTCAGAGCCTTTCTTTCTCTTGGGGTGGCAGAGAGCCAGCTTGACACCCACCCAAAGCCAGATAAGAGGTGTGACATTGATTTTAAAGCGTCCCAACACTGCTCCCTCATGGTTTGTTGTTGTTGCTATGTGCTGTCGAGTCAGCCCTGACTCATAGTGACCCCTCCTTGGGTTTCTGAGGGAGTATCACTACGGAAGTAGACTGCCCAACCTTCCTTCTGAGTAGTGGCTGGTGGGTTTGAACCACCAGCCTTCTGGTTAGCAGTCAAGTGCCTTAGGCATTATGCTACCAGAGCTCCTCTCCATTATGGGAGGGGACCACAATGGCCCTAGGGCCTCTTGTTCCCAGCCTGTATCTAACATGGGTCAGTTGTCAGAAAACAGTTTGAGGCAGATAACATGTAAATCATAAAGTGTTGCTCAGCCCTTGCCTTGGGCTCATGCCAGGGTAGAGACTGCATGTGTAGGGGGATAGTGAGGAGTAGTGGGGCCCAGCAGAAAAGATGGTATATTGATGAATTGGGCCCTTAAGATATAAGTAACATATCTTCATTTTCTAACCCCTGAGTCATTCTTCTTTACAACGTTCCTTGACTGTTAAGGAAGGCTTGTTCAGCCCAGCCCTCTGAGGCAAAGGGAAATCAGTTCAAAGACCTACCTGGGGCAGGCAGCAAGGGTCAGAGCAGAAATTCAGATCTCATAGTTTCTATCCTGTCATACTCTGGCAGACAACACTCGAAGGTGTCTCTTTTGTTTTGGAGATCTCGAGATTTAAAGTATGTCTTTGGAAAAGATTCCCCCCACCCCATTTGCTCAACCAGTCTCTCTAAACCCTTATTTCCTTGGAGATTTTATGGACTTTGTCTAGTTGGAAGCAAGAAACAACAGAGCACTGCCACACAGTGAGAGTAACATCCTAGAAGTGGAAGAGATCTTGGTTTTCATTTTGGTTTCTTCACGAACTCACTGGATAACTTTAGATCTTCTCATTTGTAAACTGAAGGGTTGGATAAGATGATATGCTAGGTCCCTTTTGCTTCTAACAGACTTCACTTTTTCTTTTTTTTTTTTAAAAAAATTATTGAAATATAATTTATGTCAGTGAAATACACAAAACTAAAGTGACATGGGTCAATGGTTTTTTTTTTTTTTTTGCAGTGTTCCATCCCCTCCCCTCCCACCCCTTACAGCCAACAAAGAAAGTTTCCCTCCATCTATAAACCTTTCCTTGACCCTCCACAACAAGGAACTAATACTATATTTGTCCTTCTATGATTGACTTGGGAGCTCTGGTAGCATAGTGGCTAAGACACTTGCCTGCTAACCAGATGGCTGGCGGTTCAAACCCACCAGCCACTCCTCGGAAGGA